>NW_027287427.1:34526613-34859113 GCF_022747635.1 Hetaerina americana | reverse complement strand
CCTCTCTCGCACCTGTTGAATACAACCCCCGTGAATACAAACACAGACAGACAAGGAGCACCAGCATCCTACTCCTCGCACAACCGCCGTGGAAGCTGCGGCGAGGAAGGGAAAGGGAGCGAGTGGGTTGATAAGGGAGTGGCGAAAGAGGAACGGGGCTGGGGTGGGGAAAGGAGCTCCCGAAGGCGAAAATCTCAACTCTGGAACCCACGTCGGCGACCGTGGCTTGCGAGGGGGTGGTGGTGGGCAGGGTGAGGCGAGGAGAGTGGAAGGGGGGAGATTGCAAGGGGGCCGAAGGGTTTCGAGGGGAGGAAGGGGAGGAAGTGGGAATGGGGCGGGGGGAGCCCAGAGGGTACCAAGGGCAATGAGTTGGGCGTGTTTTAGCCCGGAGACGAGGGCAGTTTTCCGCTTTTTATCATTTTCCTCACGTTGCCGACGTGCAAAACTGCACACTTTACGCGTTACGCGAGAGGATCGAAATAATGAAAGGTCACTTTGGAGGTCGCCTAGTATTGTTACACTCCCACGTTCCGCGCTGTTGATTAACGCAGTCAATATTTTCCAGTTTTGACGGTAGACGTGTTTTCACTTTTGGGGTCAACGTTAAAAAAAGGTTGTGGAATTACGGCAAGATGAAAGCTATATCCAATTCCAGGTGGAGGCCGTACTCTCCCGGTTTTATAAATATTTTAACAGCTGGATAAATATTTAGAGTAAATACAAGTCTGTGGTGAAACATTTATGTACTGATAGTTTAAGTAATTATCATCCGTAATCAAGGTTATTTAAATAAAGTTAACTGCTTAGCAAAGACTTTCCAGAAAATATTTCTACTGATTTATCAGCATAATGAATTAACTCTAATACTTGAAAAATTACAAGCATGGCATAGCAAGCACCTAAGTTGGAAAAAAATATCAATTATATAGTTAAAACATACTTTCCTAAAACTTGAGAATAACCTTTACTTATTGCATCAAACAACACTGTTTAGGGATAATGAGTAAAGAATTGAATACCAGGTTATACTGTAAACTTCTATACCGATATGATAATATTAAATTACTTACGAATATAACAGTGGAATACACGGTTTTAAAAAAATAATACGCTAAAGGAATAATTTTGTTTCAGTTCATGAGCTACCTGTATATGTACAGATGAGATGAGTTTAAGTATGCTTATTTCCAGAGGTCTAAAAGCATCATAATCATGCTAAAACAGCACGAAAACCTACATCAGACACATTAAATAATTTTCTCTTATTGTAATAAGATTTAAGGATATTTTGTGCTATGTTAATTAATCCTTAGCTGTGGTAGAGATTGTGAGCTTTCTATTAATTATTATGGCGGCTAGTTGCCTCTTTATTGCAGGTAGACACTCAAAGCCAATTAAATTGAGGGTCTGAAGCCCTGCCAGACCAATCGAGGACATATTACAAGGAGCCACTCACCCATACGGGCGATACTATCCGAAACTGGGAGCTGGTTGCTTTCTGAGGCGAAGCCGATGGTGGAGCGTCCCCACATAAGGGAATGCCGAAAAGAAGGTGGAGTGCCCTTACGAGAGGGATCAAACACATAACCTAAGCAGGAGCAAGCACCTAACCTAACCAGAGGGAAGGAATACTGCTTAAAATTTATCTGGACAACAAAACAATAATAAGTCATTAAATTAGCATTAAGGTTCCTTATAGTATTTAAGTGAACTCTGCGGTAAAATAGTTTAAAATATTATCATATTTAAATTAGTTTAAATATATAATAAACAAATTTATTCGAGCAACAGTACATTCACAATTTCATATACTGAATTATAGACCCAATTCTCCTCTAATTCCGTGAAAATTAATATGCATTAAGAACGAATCATTCTACTTTGTTTCGCTTAACTTTCAAAAATCATTTTTGCAGAATAATTGATACCGTAAAATTAATGGGCTCAAAAATTGTGCAAATAAAATTAAATAAACGTAACTCCTTCTGATGACTTATAGCGTATTATCCAGGCTGAAATTTTGTCTTATGATGATGTTTCCCTACAAGTTGCTCTACAATTTCGATAAACTTGTTGCTTTTCCATATAAAGTGCCAATATTTACCTTTGATTCTGTATGCAAGTGCACAGACTAGGTCGATTGACTTTGTATTATATTCCCCTTTCGAAGTCAACTACCAGAAAAATACTCGGGTGCGTGAATTTCAGAGGTAATACCTGGCCAAGTCAAGGAAGAAAAGAAGTGTAGGTAACAAAAGTATGAGGAAAAAAATCATAAGGGGGGTTGATACAGTTTTGTGAAACGGAGAGAGAAAGGGCCAAAATGAGGCAGAAAATATTTGAATGGGGACAATGTACACAGGGATAAAAAGGTCTCCGGAAACGTTAGGAGCAAAAGGAGGGAAAGAGATAACTACACCGAAGTTAGAAACATTAAAAGCGAGAGAAAAACCCCACGCCTGAAACTTAAGAGCGAAACGCTAAAGTTATAAATGTGGTGAGAAATAAATACAAAAAGTGGAAGCCGGAAAAGGTTGGGCGGGGGGTTGGGGAAGGATCCGGGAGACAGTGAGGGAATACGGGGAGGAAGGAATGAGTGGCCGGGGAAGAGAAGAGAAAGAGAAGCCGGAAAAAGAGAGATGGAATAAAAATCGAGTCTTTGTTCGAGGAGGTACACGGCGGGCGAGGAGCGGAAAGGGTGATGGAAGTGGGGGAAGGAGGAAAGCCGGAGAAGAATGGGGAGGAGTGATAAAGATGTCAGAGAAGTGATGGTGGGGTGGGGACGGGGAGGTAGATAGAGCAGGATTGATGGTTAAAAGGAGAACAGAAGGGAGGATGTATGGGGGAAGGAGAGAAGAAATGCAGAGAGAGAGAGGAGGATTTGGGGGTGGATCCTGGAACAAGAGAAAACAGAGGGTGTTGTTCCGTGGAAGAGACAGATTTTTCTAAAGGGGAAAGGAGGAAGGAGGACGGTAAAAGGCAGGAAGGGGGATGCACGAGTGGAGAGAAAACCTACAGGGGGGAGAGTGGTGAATGAGAGTTAAAAGATGCGATGAGAGGGGTGGGAGTGAGAGAAAAGGTAGCTTATCCATGGTCCTTGGGAGGTTGTGAAGTAATAAGGGTTGTAGGCCACAGTAGGTCGAGGTAAGAGTTAAAGGGAGATGGCATTTGGTTGGTGTTGGAGAATGTCTTTTTTTCCCCTCATTCGTTTTCCCTCTCTTCCTAAAGAAGAAAGAAGGCGATGGAGTTAAGACGGCCGGCGCCGTAGGATATGAGGGTGGGAGGGTGAAGTGGGTGGGGAAATGGGATGGTGAGACAGAATGTCTGCACGAAGGAGGGGGGGAAACGAGCACGAGGATGAAGCAAGAGAACGAGGAGAAAGAAGGATGGGAACGGAGGAAGAAAGAGGGAAAAGGAATTTTCCGACGAAGGGCGATTTCTTGGCACGTGAGTTGAGTCTTATATCAACCTACGGTGTCATCTTTCCCTCCCATTTCCCCAGCCCTCCCTCCCACCCAACCTCCAAACCCCCACGGCCATCGTTCTATTTATCCTCCTCCCGCCACGTCTTACCTCTCAATCTTTCTTATCCCCTTTAAAAACCCTTCCTTCCTTCTATACCTCTCCTACCCCCGATCCCCGTCCTCCCTCGGCTCACCCACACCACTCACTCCCATTCTGCCCTCCTTTGTGGATTAGGCGTTCGATTTTTGGGATACGAGAAGAGTGACCGTGCCCCTAACGTCATCTAAACCCATCCCAAGCCGCCTTCTCCAATACTACCACAACTACCACTATTATTTGTGACCTCCACACTGACGCCCCAATCTCCCCCCCCTCGACCAAGTCCTCTGCCTCCCACTTTCCCAACAAACACCTTCGCCTTTCCTCCCCCTCAGCGACCTTACTCGTCCGGTGGAACCCTTTCGAGCGGAGCCAATAGAAGCGACGCGATAATCGCAACGCAGCGCGAATTAATTAACCCGGGACGGATTGATTAGGACCCACAAAGAAAAAGAAGCTCCACAGTGTTTGGCGGTCCGCGTTACCGTGCGATGGCAAAGGAATGGGAGGAGGAAGGGAGAGGAGGACGTGATATGTGACGCGGTTAGTCTATGAGGGGTACAAATGGCATTCCGATATCGGCTTGAGATTAAAAAGAAAGGCCACTCCCGCCTTTTGAGGAGGAATAAAGACGATGCCGCAAAATCCGAAAAAGAAAAAGACACAACAATGAAAACAGGGTGGCGCAAGCTTCATTGGAAAATGATTATCATTATTGCCTTTATGGTTTACAGGAAAATGTGGGAGCAAAGCTTTTAAGAGATTCATTACGGAAAATTACGAAAAAAAACTATATAAATTGATAAGGTGGAAATTTCCGATATTACTTCTGGAACACCGCAGAGGGGCCAGAATAATGAGATATGTTCTCAGATAAAGAGAGAGGTGGAACGACGTAGGGTTAGCGGCTGATCGTTTATTAACATTATGAACCATTATTTATCAAGTCAAGACAACACGTTGGCTCTCACTGAATGTCAGAATTAAGCATTTGGCAGCCCAAGGAAACTCAAATTTTTAATTACGAGCGTGACATGGCATGGATTAATTTTAACGTACAACATTAGGAAACAATTTGGGCAATCCTCAACCAAAAAAGTAGCCGCTTAATAACTGAGTAACACAAATATTTCAAAACATTGACATTACCCTTTTATTTATGGCCAAAACTACAGCCTGACTCGCGCAACAACTGAAGTTTCCTATCTCCGGTGATTACGCCAGATCCTCCCTTCTACTAGACAGGTAACACCAACCATACGCGACTTAAATCCCTTCCAAATCTCTTGACCGCCATAACTGTTACCACCTCTCATCACCCCGTCCAACCGCCAACACTATATTCCCTCCCAAACGACCTCATTGCCTTCGTCCCCATTTCTCGACTCCGTGACCTAACGGTCTCCGTCTGCCTTCTTATTCCTCCCGAAACCCTATATCAATCCTGCACCCTTTTCCTTATTTTTTCACTCAAAAGGAGAAAAAAGATAAAAATGGCGGGGAAAGATGGAAACCCTCACATCGAGGACACGAGTGGAATAAATTTCCGGGCCAATAAGAGACCAGGCATAGAACATCTTCCTATTTTAAATTTTAAAAAAAGACATCGTATATCAAAACTGAAAAACAAACGAAATACAATTAAAACATCAGAGCTAACTTATATTATTTATATAAGGACGGAAGAAACACTCATGGATGCCTCAGGTTTAAATTAAAATACAACTCTTGAAAGGTATACCTCAACCAGTATACCTCAACCAGAGGTATGTACCTCAACCAGTACGTAATCCCCCCAAAAATGATTAACTACTGGTTCATTTTTGAACCTGATTATTGCTCCTCATAAAACGAAATCCTTTCTAATATCTTTAGTCAATTAATGCACAAAATACCAGGTAAAACTCACTCCAGAGCCTTTAAAACTAAGACACGAAAATAAAGTGTTACAAAAACCCTTTCATTCTCTCTAAAATTCATCAGGATTTTAAGGCTCCCGTTACATTCCGTCTCTTCTCAACCTCGAACGTCTTAACAGCCTGGGAGAATTTTCGACCTCTACCCCTTTCCTTACACTCTAGGGCGAGAAAAGCAGAAGGAAAGGAAGGCAGCGCATGCCTTTTACATTCCAGCAAATGTGATTTGTAAGTCGAAGGAGCGGAGCTTGCCCTGCAGTAAAGATCCTCCCATCTACCTCCTCCTGGAAGAAAAAAAAACACCCTCGTTCCTCCCTTTCCGCAGAGAAACACTTCGGGAAAATAAATCTCCTCCGTCTCTTCCCGCTCCCCTTCCTATTATAACCCCTCCTCTCATACCCTCCAGCCCATTCTTTTCCCTCCATCTCCCACTTCACCCTTTTCCTCCGACCCCCTCCCTCCCTTCGCCATTCAACCCTTATACGGCAAGACCATTCCTCTTCTCCTTCCTCCGCTGGCTAAGCCTTTCCTCCCACACGCTTCACTCCACGCCATTCCTACTTACGCCCCCTTTCCACTCTCTTCAGCGTCCACGTCTCCCGTAGCCATGATAGCATACAAACTTGATTCGAAGGGTATGGGGGTGGTGGCAATTAAGAATTGAACGCTAAAATATTTCACACTCGTTTAGTGAATTCAAGGCTGATAAGATATCGCAAATAGCGTTGGTAGTTAATAATCATGGCATATTCCAGTGTATATATATTATATATATATATATATATATATACATATATATATATATATATATATATATACACACACATATATATATATATATATATATATATATATATATATATATATATGTGTGTGTGTGTGTATATATATATATATATGTATACATTAAGTTAGCCTCGGGGATGTCAATAATTATTTAAACGAAGGAGCGAGATATCGCTATCAAACAAATGACACTCAGTGTCATTTGCATCTGTTTCTCTGTATTTTTGTTGGCTAGCAATATCTAACTATTTAGTTTTAATTATTTATAAATTAGCATACATTATATACAATGGTTACCATTGAATATCTCATCTTCACCAGTTTGAAAGCACGACCATCGATCGATGATATTACAAAGGTTATATAAATACAAATACTCATTTATGAACATATATTATATCATTTATTATAAAATCCAACAAACCTTTTGTGGATGTTTTCGAGAGTTGATAAACCCTTTGAGACTATCACAAGCTATTAACGCCCCTTAAATCGACCCCATGTCTTTAGCAGTCGTCTCAACTGATCACGGTATCCCATATCTCTCTCTCTTTTCCTACCATCCTTTTGAACCTCTTATTTCCTCTCCTACCGCGACCTCCAAATTCCAACTGGTGGGTGGACATGGGAAGCATTGTTGGAACGGCCAGATACGTGATTGAATTCAGCAAGAGAAAGAGACTGGGAACTGGAAGGGAGAATGGCGTGGAAAGAGGAAAAAAGGAGGTGAAAGAAAAGGCTCAAGGAGAGCCAACTTGGTTGACGCCGGTATCGAGGAAAAATATTAGAAAAAAAGTGAGGTAGTTGAAAAATGTGAAAAAAGGAGGAGGGACAGTGAGGAAAACAGCAGAGAAAAGGAGCATATCCTAGCGGAGGATGGCCCATACCATGTCCCTCCTTAGTGTGGCCGATGCGTTTCAACACTTGGGGCTGAGGAAAATATCGGTCTAATGCTTCTCTAGAGAGGATCGGATTTTTTTTCATTGATTCCTTTCCAAACTATTTTTTTACCCCAAAACCAATTGACAGACGTCAAATAAAAAAATCTGTCTTGGCGTGCATTTCTGTTGAAATTCTCCCCCCTAACTTAAGAATGAGAAATCTCTAAAATTAATGTTACGGTAATTTAAGCATGGCGGATATATCATGCAACAAAGCAATTCCTCATTCTTTAAAAGTGTAATAATGAATGTCTTAAATCAATGACAAAAGATATACACACAAAAGTTTATCTCACTCACCTATGGCTATAAATTTGTAGGTGTCAATATTAAGAGTATATTTGCTCTTTAATACTTCAGTATCCAAAGATTAAGAAGTTTATTCCTATACATTTACACATGAATTTCAATTCTCTTATGATCTCACCAAAATTGTCATGACACAGTTAAAACGCGATAGACTCATCGATGTGTCGCAATAATTCGAATTTCCTAATTACCATTACTTCATTCTCCAAAAGATACGTTAACAGTTTTTTATATATTTACATAGAAGATTAAATATTATTATTATTATTATTGATAATTATTTCTTATGAAATAAATATTTCCATTTCAATCTAATCAATAAATATGATTTTTTAAATACGGAACGGCATGATTCCGGGCTCAAATTACTCTTCGTGTATATTAATATTCTTTGATTTAATAGAATAATCAAAAAACATCTGCATAAAGCAAATACCTGTTTTCTGTTTCCTCTTAATTAAAACTATAAATGAAATTACTTCCCGAGATGATAGGCTTAATTCGATGAGTATGTTAGAAATATCACATTTTTTCAACAATTAGTCATGGTTAGGAAAAAGAAAAATGAGTTATGGATGCATATATCTTAAAATAAACATATTGGATATGTCAAGCAAATCTACGAGGAAAGAATTATATATTAATGCAGCACTATTATATTGTCACAATATCTCTGTTTTTTTTAAATAAATAGGTGCCTACAGAGAAAATTTGGATGGAAATGAAAAGGACAAGGTTTTTTCCACAAAATAATTAATAAGTTTCCTTGTTTATGGTTATTGAACAATTTAATGCAGAGAAAGTGAGAAATTTTATTTTCATAATGGAATATTAGGGGAATAATAAACTGGAAAATAAATACTTCCAAAGGTCTGAACAAAGTGCGCGCTTGGTTGAAATAAAATTTGTCTGACATCACAGATAAATTTAATCTGCTTTAATTGGATTATATCTCACTCTGCAGTTAGAAAACGTATCATTAATTTTCATTTCACAGTGGTAATTTTTCGAACGTCAATCCCAACTCATACTATGATTTATCCTGCAAATCATTTCTTAATAAGTAAAGTTTGCATTTGATTAACTAATACCTGAGAGTTTAAACTAATTTACAAATAACTAAAATGTTAGAAGGACTCTACGCTATTTCTTTGCGCAGACCCAGTGCCATTGGAAAGAGCAATTAAGTACGCAAAAACCTCAAATTATACAAAGAAAATGTACCGCAAACCTCATTTAAAAGCAGGAAAGAACGGCGGAAAGTGAGTAAAATCCGTTTTTAAAAGGGTAAAACGGTATAACAAAGGAAAGCGGTCGAAAATGCTAGGTAACAAAAGCAAAACTACGCTAAACGAGTGCGGTTCCAACACATGCTACCCGTATTGCTCCTTTCTATCCTCTTTCTCTTGTTTTATCTTCCTCCGCGACTCGTACCCCGCCTTTCCCTTTATCCACTCCACCACTCTTATCCCACTCATCCTCTTACCCATCCGCACATGTCTCTTCTTTCATCCAGAGGCCCCCAATTCCACTCTGTCTCCGCTCCTCCGCTCTCTGTTTCATCCTCGCTCTCATCCCTCCTCTGATCGTCAATCCGGATGTAAGAGGGGCGTGGGCCCGATATAAAAAAAGCGGAAGCGATGGATGGGAAGGTTGGAGGTCGAAGAGGAGGGTGCCGGTGGAGGAAGAGGGGGAGAAGAGGCGTGTGTGTGGAGGTGTGCCATAAAAAAAAAAGCGAAGCGCAGGTCGCGCGTCCTTTATTTTTTCACACGAATGGCTTGAGTGAACGTGCTGGGCGTAAGGGGCATTCCCGGTTGTTTCAAGAGGGATGGAGAGTGATAGAGAGAATGAGAGAGTAAAAGGGGTAGGGAGAGAGAATAGAGAGGGTGGGGGAGAGAGAGAGGGAGAGAGAGAGGGAGGGAGAAAGTGTTCGACCCGGAGGAGAATGGTGTTCTTGGGCGGGGAAGACATTCTAGAACAATGTGCCAAAAAAAGGAGAGACCTCAGTTCCTTCCTCCTCTTCTTGAAAGTCGAGGAATCCGTTTTATGTTCCCGTTCCTATTTTTTTATACACAAGCACGGGGTCCACCGATGGGGCTCTGTGGGTCTCCGCGGAGCAGGTTGCATTGTAATTGATATGCATTACGTGCACAGATAGGAGTCAAGGCTAATAAATATGGTGGACGAAACTTGTATGCCGCTAGAGGTTTTCACCTCCGGAAAAAGGATTCTAGAGTTTTGGGCCCGGTGAAAAATAGTTTGTTGTCTTTACGGTACGGGTTCCCAGAACAAGAATAGTTTACCTGCAAAATGCCAGATAATTTATTTAAACCTGCCAATTAATGGATTGCCAGAAGATTTCCTCAAGAATTATACTCGAAATCTATAAATCCGCAATCAAAGATCATTTGTTCCTCAGCAACTCTTTCCCATCCTAACCAGGTGTAGATCCACGCCCGCGAACGTACACACAATACGAATGAACACAGGGAAGATACAAGGAATACAAAGGTAAGTAATGAAAGAAGAAAGAAAACAACTACAAAGCGAAAACATCACCTTGCAGCGTACATGGAACCACAGAATTCGTTCGCTGTTAAACAATTACCTTACCCTGAAAGCCCTAAAAAGGCTGAGTCTAGGCCAATTTTATACAAATAATTACCCCTTATTCCCTCCAAAGTGATGGTACTTTCAAAAGTAAAATTGTTTTACCGCATTAACCCACGAAAGAGGCCCATGGCAAAATCTGTGCAGGAATGCAAGCATGCATAAGAAAAAAGATTTTATACAGTAAGTACGTGCCATTGGCACTTCAGAACCCGAATAAGGAAATGGGCCCTAGGCATCAAATTAAAAAATTCACATTCGAATGGTATCGGTGCATAGAGGCTGAGAGTGGACTGTCACGAATTTGAGAGTTAAATGCAAGTAAACAGCATACGCACCTTTGAGTACTATAACTTATTATGTAAAATATTCAGTTTGTCACTCGTCTCCGTAAATCTTGTATTACTATTTTCACTATAACCTTAACTAAAATTGGTATCGTGGGATTATTTGTAAGGCGGAAGGCAAATAATCTGATGTAAAGAAGTTCAACGTGTTTTCCATCAAGCTTTAAATGTAATCTCCGGACTCCAGTTTCTGTAGGGCATAAAACTCGCACAAGGATAACAAGGATGGGGCTGTCAGGAGGTATAAAATCCAAGTCGCTTATAACGGAAAGTTTAATTCACCATTTTGGTGTAAACAGAAGTTTATTTATACGTATATACAGGGTAGTATGAACAGCATTTTGGGTGAAGCTAACGTAAAAGTCAAAATAATAATGGTGTCTAAATCTGATTAAGTTTGAATAAAACACAATTTAAATTCCTTTTGGCGACACAAATTGCACTTTTAATATTCCATTTTGTAATTAATTAAAAACATAGCTGATTTAAATAATCACAGCGTTTAGGGAAAGCAAACGCAACTAAAAAAAGTGTAGGAAAGAACTATGGTCCGTGTATTTGCAGCCATAATCTCTATTTTAGACTTCACCATAAGTCATAAATGTTAATGAACTGATCACGCCGAAGGTTTCTTTCACAAAATGTTAGCCACAATCGTACGATATAAGGTTTTTCGGAAAGGAAAATGGGAAATATTTCAATATTTTTTTAGAATTTATCTCAACTGTCTGCAATTTTCTAACGAATGGGTTTACGGTGTGGTATTTGGTAAAGTATCATTTTTGAAGCCAAACGCACAGCCAAAAAACCTAATAAGTAAATATAAATTAAAGCTGATACTCAGCTTTTTGCTGTTAAAAGAGTTTGAAAATCCTGGGAAAAGGGTATAATGGTTAGGCTTAAATTTATAAACGCATTAAGCCTTAAAAAATAAACCTTTTAAAATAGGTCTTAGGAATCTTAGGCGATAGACCCTAATGATAGTGATCTTTAATTTACAATACCTTATTACGCCTTTTAAAAATAGAAAAGGAACGGACTAATTCTTCGTTCAACTAGTATTACCATCGCATTTGGGATGTATGTACATGTATTGAGCAGGAGTTAAATCCGAAAGCAGCTTTATAAACAAACATTTTGGTATTCCTTGCGGTTCTGTTGATTTAATGACTTAAAGAGAGCAGCAGAACTAGTTTAACCTTTAGTTGACTTTGATTCTTAATATACAGAATTATCATCACTTGGTTGATTAATGATCGGAGGACAAATTGTTACCTCACAATTCACTTCCGCTTCTGGAACTAGGGAATATTTCTCACGAAATACCTGATGAGTCTCAATGAGAGATGAAATGCCCCAGCAATGATATAAATCATTATTGAGGTAGTCTATATCATAAGGTGTATTTTGGATGGACAAATAAACTCATTACAAGTGCATTTTTAAGCTTGGTATAACAATGTTACACCCTAAACAACAATAAACCCTTCCGCATTTGTGTATTTTCTACCTCTCTTCATTCCGTCCACTACGGCTGTTTTTCCCTCCCCATAAGTTGCTTGCCTAACGCTTACTTCTCCATCTCAGCTTTCAACCAACTATCGTTACTCAAAATGATCTGCATAAATCTGTTAATTTGAAATTAGTTCCATTGGTTAAGGGCTTCCTTCGGTGAGTGGTCCCTTAATCTCGAAAGTTAAGATAGTGTTTCTGGGAAAAATTATTTATAATGACCCCAGAATATCCAAGGCTAAATAAGGTATTTATTAAAGAAATTCACGAGGATTGTATGTGATAGATATTGAATAACCATCAATGGTTCCATACGAGTAGAACATGAATTGTGTCAACACACAGGTAGGTAACACTATCCAGGAATAACTGTCCCGTGACTTAAAGAATTCATCGAAAATCACCCGGCCCATAATACCAAGTTAAAATAACCTATGTAAATCAGCTTAAAAATACTGAGTACCAAGGGTGAATGGAATATTTCATGTGTTTAAAAATTCATAATGCAAAAAAATGGACGATATCTGGTCTCTGAAAAATTCATTCAATACTGCTGCTATTTTCATACACGGAATCGAGAAATGAGTGGAACGTTTCGTTTTGGAACGATAGGGACCTACTATCACCCTCGCACGCAATCATGATTTCAATCTCTACGACAGTAATGGTTTTATCCTCACTTATATTACAGAAAAAGCAGATTCGATTGCAAGGCACAAAATATATATTCCAAAATTAGATAGGGAATAGTTAGCATATTAAAAGTCACAAATCACTCGCTGAGGTGAGGAGGCGCCTGACATATGCACAGTACCTGTTGACGTGAAGGGGAAGAGAATAAGGTAAAAGCATATATATAACAACAGAATTGATATATTTCATTCAAGCGAAAAATGATACATGATCGTCAGGAGCATGAAAAAAGGCCCATGAAGAAGATGGCAAAGCGGTGAAAATAGACCTAGGCTCTTATTTATAAAGCTCTTATAAGACCAAAATCATTGACTGCACGCTTCTTGAAACGCTCCATTGATGTTTTCTCGGCTTTTATTATTATTCTAAAACATCATTTGTGAAATATTTTGGCAATTCTGCTGCGTTTTTCCGGGGGACTTAGCGTCCGTTCATTTACCCAGAATTACCAATGGAAACACGTGAAAATGGAAAAGAATTTAGAAAAAGAATAAAATTTCATTTTTTCACCAAAGACGATTACAAAGTTTTATTTGCGAAATAAAATTGAGTAAAAAAGATATGGACTGAAATAAGAAGCCGATTTTAAAATAATACGAAATTCAGAAACGAGAGATACTTTTACATTTCGCGGCGAATTGTTAAAAGAAAATGGCCAAATATATTTTTTTAAATTTTTAAATTCTGCAAAGAAGTCTTCTTCGCTTTTTCTTCTCCCATTGTCAGCGACATTTTACCTAACTTTTAATTATTTTAACAAAGGTCATGTAATAAAGACAACAATTATACTTTATGAGGAGAGGAGTTTTTTATGTTCTAGAAGTACCAATGGTACTCAGAATATCCATTGTTGCACTCGAGGCAGGGATTCAGTGTCACAAGACATAAAATACAAGGGCATTTTAAAAACAAAATAAAAATAACCGATAAGTTAAAAAATCAATAATTATTATGTTCATCATTAAAAATTAATGCTAGTTCTATCAGGATATTGCCATTTGTTGGGATCTTTAGAAACAGCGAGAATTTTTATAAAAAGAGTAAAACCCTAAGAGTTCTAATTAAGAGCATTCGTCGGTTTCAAGCGTAGAGCACAGGGTGGTCACAAAATCAAAAGACAAAATCCCAGGATATTTCAACGTTTCCCAGGCCTGAAATCTCCAATCTTACGGGCTTTTTTTTCTGAACTAGCTAGAAAAGTTTATGATTTCATAATAGTAACGCTACCTTTTATAAAACGTGGTCTCGACTCCACTAATAACTAATTTTATCTCATAAAAAGAAGGATAATTTTACTTTTGAATTAAGAAACCTTCATTTTAGAACCTTCCATTTTAGAACCATTTTAAACCTTCATTTAAGATACGCATGTTTGATAAAAATAACAGGCCACTGTAAGGTTTTAAACAATACCAGTGAATTATCCAAAAACATAGGACAACTAGTAGGGAAGCGCGCTCCGCGATAGCACTAGTGAAACAGATAATTTTCCTCTTATACAAAAAACACGATACTTCGAGGACATACTCGTACTACACATAGTTTTTGACCAAATTTCCACGTTTTCAGGCGCGCGGTCCACCGTACTGTATTATTTTATCAGGTATCCAGCAAAAAATGTGATGGGAACTGATAAAAGTACTCTTTGTGTAATTCCTGATGGATGAACTCAATGACATGAGTAATTAAGTAAAACATGACTTGGCATGCTTAAACCGTGTTCATGTACCCCACCAGTTGTAAAAAGAGAACAGATTTTCGAAGCCATTTTACCTTAGAGCTGATCGTTCTGACTTTATTTTTCAAGAAACATCTATTTTATCATGTAACAGAGGAATTCTATCGTATCAAAACTTACGTCGCTCACACTTATATATGGTAGCTGCACCTGTGATGGGTTGCTGTAATAAGGGTCAACACTTAGTCATAAAGTAATACTTGGAAGTTACTACGTATTCTTAGAGGGTAAGTTTGGTTCGTCAGATACAGTTTGATCACACAAGAAAGAGTGTAAAATACTAATTGAAGCCTTTATATTTCTTTCAGCATTCCCTGCAATGTCGCTGAATAGATGCTCAATAAATTTTTGGTATCTTCTGTCCGTCCAGAGGATTGATACAAACGAAAAATGAAAGACAATCAAATCGATGGGCTTTTGTAAAAGGAATTGGAAAACTACCAATTTCTTCTAAGCTATGCTCGTCAGTTAATAAATCTTTGATTTCAATTTTTTATAAACTTGTTTCCATTCATACTGCTAAAATCAGAGGATCAGTGCGTACACCAAAAATACGTTTTTTTATTTTTATCGCGTGTAAAAGAACGGATATTTCCGGATACTTCTGCAGGTGGCGATACATAATTTTTTTATTGACTTGAGTCAAAGCGTAAAATTTATCGAAGGATTTTAAAATTTCCGAGAAAAAGGCAAGAACTTAAAAGGGATCAAGAAGAAGAACATTCTGCCGTTAACTGCATGTAGAATTGATTGACCTTATGCGTACTCACGTTTAAAATAGGTTTACTAAGAGTGTAAAGATGAAATTTTTATTATTATTGAACATGCAGCAGCTTCAAGTCTTTTCAAAGGGCCTCCCAATTAGCGCGCACTAGTCTTTAGTGAAATCACGCGGAAATAATTTGACTAAATCAAATTAAAAAGTGAGCTATCATTTCTTTTCACAAAGCCCTTCAACTGAAATATTCTCTGAAAATTTATTGACGTTATGCAGTAAAGCTTGAGAAAGCATATCTAGACGAGTTGGGAGGGATCGTGACTATTTTAACAAGGCGTGTCATCAACAAAAGATGCTTTTACGTACCTTTTGCAAGAAAAAAGGTTGGGCGGGAAAAGGAATAGCTAGAAAGGTTCCACCTTTAATGAAAGGGCTTATTTTATTGACTTGAAATATCCGTCCTCTGTGCTTTTTTCCCACAATTTTTATGTTGAATTAAATCATCGAATTTGACTCAATTATATATTTAGCTAATGATTTATTTAGCTCTTACAATTTCTACTAAAGAAAAAGGATAGTTAAAAAACACATGAAATATTTTTTCAATTTTACTTGGGTACCTACTAGGTTAGAATATCAAACGTCAATAATGGCTAATTTTTATTTGTGAATCTCTCAATTTTCAACTATTGGTTTCTTTGAGATACCTTACTCGCATGATTCCATGCGGGAAAAATTCAATGCATCTTCAGTAGCATTTCCCAGACATGTAATTATCGGAAACGTTTCCCAAAACACGGGAAATTCTGGGTTAATGCTCTGGTTGGGACTGATGTCATAATAATTGATTTTAATTGATGTAATGATAAAAAATATTGAGTAATTGAACCCATTATTTTATATTTTTAACAAGTGTAATGTTTTTAAAAGAGCCCTTCAGTTTTCTTATACCACTGCCGTAAATGAGTAATAATAAGTGAGGCGTTCATCAATTAAATACATTAATACTATTACTAATTAAAATAACTAAAATTTAAGATATAAATTAAAGTCTGACAGAAATATGGGGTTTTAATCCTCGCTCTGGGAGGTTTTAAATACGTTTTAAGGTACGGATATACAAAATACGTATATCACTGCCGTAAATGAGTAATAATAAGTGAGGCGTTCATCAATTAAATACATTAATACTATTACTAATTAAAATAACTAAAATTTAAGATATAAATTAAAGTCTGACAGAAATATATGGGGTTTTAATCCTCGCTCTGGGAGGTTTTAAATACGTTTTAAGGTACGGATATACAAAATATGTATATCACGTATTATCACGGAATACCTCAGTTAATCTTCCTTTTCTTCATATATTCAATCACTGTAGCATGGCGCAAAATATTTATGTGGTAAATATGGATCACAGCGATTATTTCAACAATAATTTTACAAATAACTCATTTAAAGAACCACTGTGAAATAAATACTTTTGGTTGAAGTTAGAGAGTAAAAAAATATACACATATATTTGAGCCAATTATACCTAATATTTTTATGGTAACTTTTTAGTAACTTAGTATCATTTTCATAGGGTTTTGAAGAAAATTTTGAACTATTTACTACTACTAGCCCTATCTCTGGCAAATATGCAATCCAACTAACATCTTAAAAGTTTTGAATAGGTGAACCATATTGCCAACATAATTGATATTCTGCCACTTTAAGTTGTCTTTAGATGGACATACTAAATAAACTAAATAACGATTTATGTTTTGGCCTCTCCTAACGAAATAAAACCTGACCTCGGACACGGAAATAAGCGCTCCAGTGTTTTATCCTTCTTTCTTACTTGATTCCGCCTGACATGCTACTGTCTTTCCTATTCTTTTCCCATCCTTCCATTGCTTACCTAATGGCTTCCTCTCTATCACAGTCTTCAACATCTCACCACAATTCAAAATGCTCTCCATCCACCTTTCCTGCCTCCTTTGAATTCCCGGAATCAATACACTCTATTCTCCCAGCATGCCTAGCACTTCCTCATTTGTTTTTCTTTCTGTACATTTCACCTACGCATCCTTCTCTAAAACCTCAATTCCATAGTCTCCAGTCTATGCTTATCGTCTTGCTTCAACAACCATATTTCCACGCCGACCGAAACCACTTTCCAATTTAAAGTTTAAAGTGTAAGAGTAACAGAATTATCAAAATATTTTCAAAAAGTTTTTAAAATGTGAAATATTTTTATTTTTCCTATTTGATGGGAGAGTAGGTAATCAGAAGAGTATCAGCTTCCTCCATTCTAAAATAATGCCACTGTAAAATACTGTTTTTGCTCTATGCATCATTCTTTCAATTCCAGTTGACGATGGTGAAATGAAAGGTGAGTGAATTCGGTGATTCAATTATATGCCGAAAAATAATAAAAAATATTTCATGGAGCAGATTCTACATTGATTATAGGAGATCCTAGGACAGAGCAGCAAAGCACAAACAAGGCGAGTCTTGTTAACCTCTGCGATATCATAAAAGATTATAATATTGTTACTAAAAATATGAATACTATTACGGAAAAATGATGACAAATATAAATACCATCATGAACGGTACAAAACAACCCAAGTTGCATGATATGAATAATACAATGTTATGCATCAAAAATCTAAAATTAATAATCGACTTATGTTTAATACGAAACTGTTAACGGGAGACAAACAATTGCAGAGTGATTCATAAAAAGTAAACTTTTACGTTATGGAAGCAAGCTATAGAAGGGAATGAGTTATATTAACATATAAACGTCACCGTGGGTAAAATACGTCTTGGAATGCAGTGAAAACAGCTTATCCACAAATGAAGAAATAACGTGAACTCATTGTGACTGTTTAAAAACCTTTTGCAACATTTTTTATTCCTTCTGAAATGACAAAAACTCTTCCTCCACTCTGCTGAAAGTTTTAAAATCCTCACGATTATGGTAATCAGAGCGAGCACCTTTGGAAACTCGAAATCCTTGAAATACAACAGTGCGCCAAGAATACGACATCTCAGTAAAATGCACCACGAAGGAACAAAAGCTTGAGTCTATCCCCGAAAAGACGTTCGAAATACCCCCAAGACTTACCCTGATCCGCCATCGTAAACTTACCAATTTGTGAACAAAATTTGCTCAAAATATAAAGAGAGGTTTAGGCGCGACTGACGACGAATGGGAGCAAAAATATTTTGACGGCGGCGGGCGACGACGTCGGATCGGACGGTCTCGGATGCCAAGGGAACGCCGGTGGAATATGTGAGCAGGTTGAGCACCGCTGTGGGAGCTATCGAAGAGAGGAAAGGGTCAAAAGGGTGAGCAAGGGCTGATGGAGTTTTAGCAACGATGGAATTAGGAAAGGGACAAGAGGGGGATGGAAATCAGGTGGGACCACGGAACAACGGAAAGGAAGACAAACACCAAGAACCGATGTGTTTGAACAGAACGAGCACGACATTCCGTCACGCCATCTAACAGCATTAAAGACCACGACAAAGGCAATAATAAGCGAAGAGAGGCATAATGAAAAATGGAATTCATCAAAAAAGTTAATTCCCTTGTAAAGGGGGCAATGTAAAGTTTCTCTTCAAATTTTCACTTTTCTCTTTGTGAAACTCCTAAGCACAGAGATAGTGTACCCATAATAAGTATACCCAAGAAGAAAGATGGAGAATTGTTGATTACAAGCAATCAAATTATACAAAAAAATGACAACGAATTTTACCCAGGTAAAATTAAAAAGATTTAATTTCCACTTATTAGGAATAATAGCGTGATAAGAAAAACATGTCTCCTGTACAACATCCATCAACCTATTAAAATTACATTTCGTATTGTGTGTTATTAAAGTTGAATATTTAATCATACCCTTTTAAAATTACAGTTGCTGTAAAAGATGCATGAATGAATGAATGAACGACTTACGAGTCAAATGAGAAAGGTTGTTTGAGGTTGGATGTTGGAGGAAAGGAATTAGGGACGGCTGCGTCTTTTAGGCACACCAAAGACTATTCTATAATACAGGGTCCGTACAATAAGTACCGGGACTGGTTCCAAAAATCAAAATTTATTGCAGTTATTATTACAATTACTGAATAATCTTCAAAATACATTCCTCCTGCATCGATACATTTAGTTCAGCGCGTCTGCCACTCGTCAAAAGCCCGCTGGAAGTCGGTTTCCGGAATAGTGTTGAGAGCCTTTGTCGTCGCCACTTGAACCGCCTCGATGGAGTCGAACCGATATCCTTTGAGCTTCTTTTGAGCTATCCTTTGAGGTAATAACGTTGTCGAGAAAATCTTCATCTTTTTGGACACAGTCCAAAATTTCTTGCGAATTTCCATCCGCAACAGTTTTCACTCATCGCTCAAGACTTTCGGCTCCAGCTTCGTGAACAATTTCCTCATCGCATCTGTAAGAGCCCAAAATGCTTTTCACGTTGGCCACCTGAGCATCGATTCGAGCGGTCGGCCTTCCTTAAACATTTTGTACCACTCAAAAACTCTTGTGCGGCTAATGCATCATCCCTATAAGCCTGTTTAATGGGTGTAAGGGTCTCCGACGCGGATTTCCCGAGTATAACGCAAAACTTCACAGCGTAGCGTTGCTCGACGGTGCGCTCCATACTGGTGCGACGACACCACAAACAATCACACGCCACAATTATCCACCTCCTGTCTCAACGCATGCCCGGAGGCGACTGAACTAGTGCGCCTGAGTGGTGGGGGACCACTTTACCGAGTCGACCGGTCGGACTCCCATCCAGCGCTTCGTTGAGCCTACAGCGAACTAGTCACGATACTTATTGTACGGACCGTGTACGTAAAAAAAGCTGACCAAAGCTTTTGTTTTCATTTGATTTCTTTTCGATTATTTATCACAAAAGATAAAATAGAGAAAAAAAGAGGATTTCACGAGGAAAAAAGTAAAGAGAAAGCTTAAATCAAAACCAGAAACGATTAACAGAGTTAAAATGACGTAAGGAAAGATCATATTAAGACTAAATAATTATGTCAAAACTGTTTCAGGAAATAGGTTTAAGAACAGGTTTAAAACATTAAAGGCCACTTATTTACGATCAAATAATAGGTCTATTATGAAAAATACTGACATTAAATACAGTTTATCTACGCAAAAACGACGAGTCAGTTTTGTGCGGGGGTGTTCCGTCTACAGCGTTCGTCCGGAAAATAAGTGTACTGAGCTCAGGAAAAAACATGTATTACACTTTTACATATCTTAAGCTAATATTCCTCAAAATAGGACCCTTGTGCGTCGATACACTTGTTCCAGCGGCGTTCCCATTCCTGGAACGCTCCCGCGAAGGCATCATCGGGAACCTCTCGAACACTCGTCGTCGACCTCTTCTCTGCCCTCCACGAACATCTTGTGCCACCGAAAGATCATGTCTCTGGACATGGCTGACTCCCCGTAAGCCTGGTTAATCATACCGACAGTTTTGGTAGACGATTTCCCAAGCTTTACCGCAAATTTGATGGAATAACTCTGCTCCAAAAACTTCGGCATCGCGTTCCGTGACGTGGGTCGAGCGTGGAGGTTCGCGGTAACAGAGCTCCTCACTACACCACAGCTCAGAGCCGACTGCCTTTTTCAGCGTCGCTTGCCAACAGCGTCGCTTGCCAGGTGCTGTGCGCGCCTGGAGCGGCGCGCCCAGCCCAGGAGTCAGTACACTTATTTTCCGGACGAAACCGGAATCTGTATAGACTATACTTATGGCAAGCGAACTCAGTCAGACAAACAGATACCGGAAATAAATTAGAAACATTAATGTGGCGCGAAATTCTTCATTTTTGAAAATATTTTCCTCAAAGTAAGACGAGGAGTTTGTATCAGGATTTTGAAGTGTTTGCATGAAGAAAAATGGGGAAGTTAAGTACTCAGAGATGAAAACAATAGACGTAAGTTATAATATGTTTGAGAAAGATAAGAAATTATTAGATGAAATTTTAAAATAACAGAACAGATGACTTTTAAAGAATATGAAAACAAATAAAGTGCTCAAGGGAATGATAAAGAAAAGTATGTTAGATGTGCGAGGGAGAGGAAAGAATAGAGTAGACATTAAATCGCATGAAGGAAGATAGAAGGCATGAAGAAATCACTATGGGAGCAAGCAAATTGTAAGCTAATGACAGCATTTGAGATACGTAATAATTGCCGAGGATCAACAAAAACCAAACTCTCAATGGATTGACTACCTATGATGGTAGAGGAGCGACGATTTTTATTTAAAGTATTTCCTCTTTGCATCAGTTTTGATATTTTCATCAGTAGTTCCATTTGTATTAACGTCAGCATTAATTCTTTAGCCTAGCTAGTATTTTCCTCTCACTGCCTTTTTTGTCCAAAATTTTCCCCTCTACCATAATCTTTAAACATTCCAGTGTTTTAAATATGGGCTGAACGTAGAAGTCTTTTTTCCGTTTATTTCACTTCTCCCATTCTTCTCCACATAGCCACATCTCAAAAACCTCCAAACTAAGTGTATCCTCTTGCCTCAACGAGCAAGTTTCAGAGAACTCTCGGGACCACTCTCCATATCATGAGGAAGTTGAGTAAAGTTGTAAAGCTGAAACTAGTGATATTGAGATAAGGTACGGGCAATTTTTGTGTTGATGTGTAATTCAAATTTGGAAAAAGACAATATTTATTTACCTACGTAAATAAGCACTATCGCAAACTGGATGGAAGTCAATGCTAGATGTAGATCATGATTAATCAGCATATTTTCATTTTTAGTCTTAAATTCTTGATATTTTTCCCTAAATTTTACCTTGACATATCTGTTAACAGGAAAAATTCACTTTTATGTCATTTTAAGATGCATTGATGTCACTCCAGCATTAAATATTATTTACACGAAGGATGTGTTCTTTCTTGAGAGCACTCATGAATATACAACGAGATGGTACTATGTTGCCGACATATCATAGGAAAGATTTCCCTGAATACTCCGTTTCTTGGTAAATAGAATTGTTTATAATTAAAACCCCAATAAAAGGGAAGAAATTTAGAACAACGCGATGAAAGAAAAACGTAAACCTGAAAATTCATGGGAAAAACTTCGAAGCATGAGGCGTGTAAGGGAAGAAAGACTGAGAAGGGTTAAAACATCTCCTATGGTGAAAAATATCTGCCTCTCAGTGGAGAAAGGGAAAGGCATAAGAACATGATGAAGTAAAAGCACGCCTGTGGGGATCCCAAGAAAGGGTGAGAGGGAAAAGTGAGTGAGTGGCGTAGAAGGATAACGGGAGCGTTCATGGAGTTTGGTAGGGACCGCCTGAATGCCTGGGCGATTGCCCGAATCATTTGCGTGCAGAGGATAAAGAGGCAGGATGCGTGGGTGGTAGAAGTAGAGATGAAACCGTTTTGAGCAAGGGAAAGAAAGAAAGGAGGAAAGGTTGTCGGAACACAGTTTAGGTGGTATTAGATCGAACTTCGTGCGCGCCGCATTTTTTTGCGAACATTTTGAGATTCATCTCAGCAAACACGGCTACGTGAATTGAAAAAAAAATACAGAGAATAGCGCTGCGGTTAACGGAAACATGCCGTGAATGAGCACAGGAGCGGTACACATTTATTAAAAAATTGGAGAACGAGGTGCTGGAAACAGAAAGACTTGATTCAATGCTATGAACTTAACACTATGCATATTTCAACATGACTAATCTCACGACTTGACTTTTGAAACCGAGTGAATAATTCCAGATCAATTCTGAGCCGGAAGGCCGGGTAGTAATTTAAAAATATGTAGTTCGACAGCCATTAATCTCTTTTACCTCCACAATGTACAACCAAACGCACTGGAAACTTACTTTTTCGCCTCAGGGAAGCTTTCTGTGACCCCCTAAAATGACAGAAGGCTCTCATTGACTGGCCATCAGTTTTTTCGGGACCTGTAAACGGTAGGCTGCATTCACATCCACATTATGCCTTAGAAGTCGCGAGGGATGGCGACTGCCAACAGAAAACTACCCGCATTCCAAGACGCGCGGAAAATGCGGCCGAAGCAACAATATTCCATCGTACGAACATTTTCGGGATAACTCGACCACCAGAAAATAAGTAAAATGAAATAACTGAGGCAAACACATTAAAATTAATTTGGTGAAACCATTCAGTGAGGTGTACATAAAATGTGTGAATTGCACTGAGTATAAAATGTTTTGCCTGAACCGGGATTCAAACCCGGATCCATCATTATCCGAAAGAGTACACCGGTAAAATTCTTGGCCTCGGTTTTATAACTGGATAAATATCAGACCGAATATTTAGGGTTCCAGGTTCGAATCTCGGTGAAAGTGAATATGTTGTGCACTGAAACGTTCGCAATTAAAAAGAAAGCTTAAACTACTTCTTTTCGAAGGTTTCTTTCTTCGCGGCGGCTTGATCGGTGTTGCGTGAGTGCTGGCAGTTGAAGCTGAATGCAGCCACTGAGGGGAAGAATGCGCTCTGCAGAGTGGTGGACAATGCAATCGAGCGATCGGGTTTATCCGCAATTTCCGTACGAAGGAGACGAGGCGAATTTCGGAAGAGAGAGAGAGAGATGAAGCGGATGGAGGTGGGTACGGAACCGCGCGAGGCTCACGAAATACACGAACTCGGCGTGGTCTCTTCGTTCATCACATGCTGCACCGCTGTGGGACGGTGTAGGGTTTGGGGGGATGGGGAATCCAATTTACGGTGCAATGACTCGTCCAGGATTCCTCCACCTTCGTGGGATGAGGATTTATTTCACGTGATAGTGCCGCGCTCATAAAACCTCCCAACGACTCAATTATTTCTCTCGCACGAAGAAAAACGAACGAGGCGAATGGCACAATAAACGGGGGGGGGGTATCGCTGACACGGAGTACCACAGAAAACAAAATAAAAACACAATGAGGAAATTAAATACCAAACCGAAACGTGGGTCTATAAAGATGAGGGAAACCAATAAATCACTCTAGACACCCATTCATTTTTTTATTTTCTTTTTCGTAAAAAGCACGTATTAAATATCACCAAAGTCGCAATGGTAACAATGCAGAAGAAATGCCTATCTTTCCGAGAGAAAATATTCATTCACATCACATTCTTTTGCACAATTTGTCCTATCTGAAAACGTCAAGCGAAAAGCGTTAAATACACCACCATGGATGAGAGTTTCAAAGGACCTCACAGAATATTCATCAGAGAAGGATTGGAAATACATTATTTAACGAAAAAACGATCCCGATTATCAACAATGAGATCAGTTTAAAAAAAATCTTCTCTAGCAGTAGCATTGTAGCTGATAACGCAAATCTTCACTGATAGCCATGCAGAAAACATCTGAGAATAAATTACAACCCAAAATAGAAAAGAAACCGCAAGATGCAAACCAAGTAGAATCGGCAAAAACTTGGGTGCTAAGATAACTAAGGATAAGTTCACGGGAAAACATCCGTGAAATTTGCGGTATAGCAAATAAAAAGTTAGGATTCATAAAAAAGAGACTTGGTCAACTTAATGAGAAGGTTAAGGAGCTTTGTTATTTTACGTTAGTATAGCCCAACCTAGAGCTGTGGGTGCATGATGGGAGCCACCCACTACTTGACCGTAGGCTTAAATATAGGTTAGTTTAGCTGCGTAAATTTGAAGCAGGTTACGTAACTGAGGATATTAAATAAACACTATCGGCCCTAACTTAATACTGTAGATCAAAACACGTGCGTAAAATCAGGGAGATGGGTAATTGAACGGATAGATTGAAAATTTGTTTTTTCCTCGTACTATTAGAGATCAAAATAGATATGATGAAGTTTCACTCCTTTAAGTCGATATTGTTATTAGAATGTGTCCGTTTAATTTTATAATTTTGTGAGACTGGTTAAAGCAATTTCTAAATTATATTTTTAGCATCAAAAGATATCCCTGAAATGAAATAAAAATTATCCGGAGAAACGGTCAATAAAAATGCCTTAACTTTCATGAGCAATCAAAGGTCATAAAAATTTAACCTTAGCTTAATTTTTTATGATAGGTGCGCCAAATAGTTACTTTATCATGGTTTAAAAGGTGGCATAAAATTAACATTCAGGTACTTATTTAATTTACAACTGTTCAAATAACGTTACTATATCTTCGGCCCCAAAAACACCATTGATATTTTCTAGCGTTGATTGTATATTAAATCAGTTTAGTTAGCGAAAATTTGTTCTGAGAAAAAACTAAGTTTTAATAATTTCTCTAGGGTTCGCTGAACTTAACATAATCATAAAGAAGAGTTTATTATTCAGTGTCAAACCATTAATTAAACAATCAAAATTCAACCCATTCCCCATGCTCAGTCTTTCCAGTTTTAGAAAATTAATGAAAATTTACCTGATTCAATACCGCTCTAGTGCTTAGGAATTGAAGAAACTCACCTGAAATCAAAAGAAAGGTATATTAACTTAAATTTATAATTTTTTCAGCTAATCGTTTTTGTTAATTCACTACAAAAGTTCATAAATAAAGTTAAATTGACAATTAAGGAGTATCCATGCAAAATATTTTCTCATTTACGCGTTAATTAAACCCTCTCCCTAGCTTGAGAGTATCTATGAACTAAGCCAAAAGGCTCTCAATTACCAGGTAAACATTTAAAAAATAAAAAAACCATAACTTTATTGAAATAATGCTGCCTCGTAGTTCAAGATATTATTAATGTCTCCGACGGAGAAGCACGGGGACAAAAGATTGGGAAATAACCAACACTATTCGAGCAAATTTATGCAAGCATAAAAATTACATTACTTTCGAATTTACCGGATTTGGTACACAACACCAAAGCCTTACTCAATATCAATGGATGGCGGGAAAAGAAGTTGGACGAGCAGTTAGTTGTACGTGAACCACACAACAGGACGCCCGGAGGTTGGTGAGCAAGGGTAAGGTAAGCGAATAAGAGAGAGAGAGAGGAACCATCAGAGGACATGCTGGGGGCTGAGGTGGGAGACGCTAGAGTAGGGAGGGTCTCTCTGAGCTTCCCCATCCTGTCCGTTATAATCAAGACCCCTGAACGAGGCTCGTATATCCCCCCTGGATGGTACGCCATCCCGCACGTCATGTTTCAAACTCTCGAGTTTGTTTGATGAAGTGTCAAGGTGTTTAGAGCTCGAGAGAATGGGGGAGGCTGGAGGATCGATAAGGAGCGATTTAGAGCCCTTTTGCCAAGATCTCGAAGAGAAGGGGTAAATGAGGGCATGCGGGGGACAGGTTGGGGGAAATAGTTAGGGGGAGACGGAGAGATGTGTGGCGGAAAGAACTTGGTTGTGGGCCTCGTGGTGCATGATCGCCTTGAGGCTTGATAAAAAATGATGGCCCCATCATTGGGGATTTGCATCATCCCATCTTTAGTCAAAAGAAAATAGTTTGTCTATGCTTGTGACACGATGAACGTTCCAAATACTTAGTCAGAGACTTTACAGCTACATAAAAAATATCAGTTATGACATATATGTATCACAATTATTCAAAGGTTCACTTTCGGTAAAAAGAATGTGAAATCGACTTCGCGTTATTAACAAGTGGAGAGGAGAAAGGAGATCAAGTAGAGATGGGCGAAAGGAAGTGTGGTGGGCGAAAACACGCGACATTAATGCTTCCTCGGAATGATTACCTTTTTGCATTCATAAAACCTTATTTTTTCCAGGGTGCGCACTAATGCTGACAACATTGGTTATTGCCTAGGCTATGAAAGGAAAGAATTAGATATACATACAGCGAGTCAGAAAGGAAATAGTTTGGTGTAGTGTTCGAGGAGCTCACTTCTTCCATAATATAGGGCACCTTAATATTTGGGAAAACATCGTCAAAAGTACTAATTTAAATATTTTGGCCAGATCTCTATATCCTCGTTTTAAACTAATATTATATGTATTACCTACTTGTTAATAAAGAAAACAATTTTTACCTAACGCCACACACCAAAATTAAATCTACCATAATAAATGCTGAAATAAAATACGTATTATGAAATGGGGAAAGAAACACTTTCCAGCATCCACCGAAAAAATTTGATTACCCAATCTAGATTTCGAAAGATATTATAAAATGATACCTTAAATTATTTATTTTATGATAGGAAGTCCTAAAAGTAAGAAACCAAATCTATCTTTCAGGTCTCGCGACTACTCTCATAAACTTTTTTACGTTATCTCTGGCATACAAATATATATCCTGTACGTATTGGCATGAAAATAATTGATCTGGTTTACTCAAATATGTAATGGAGATTCCGATCTGGCTAGCCTTGTCCATTATATCTACAACCTGTCGGATGCATTTAACAAAAAGAGCAGCTTCGTCCATTGCTATTCAAATAAAAATTAAATAAGAAGAAGACTGCAGTCAAATGTATCGAACTTCAAATGGGAGAAATTGAAAACGGATATATTTCGAATATTATATTTCTAATTTTATACTTCTAATTTCTAATGTTGAAATGTTTTATTGCTGTAACTTTGAACATTATATAAGAGTAGGTGGCGTTGCAGTTTAGTAGTGTGTAGTACTATCGGCCCCTGAACGGAAGATATCATCTACATCTACACATACACCACGCGATCTACCAAAAAGATGTGTGATAGGGACTAACAAGAATCAGGTGGAAAGGGGTGGGGATAAAGGGTAGTGAGGGTATTTAAGGGGAGAGGAAAAAGGAAAAAACATTCCAATTAAAATCCCGAAAATGACGTGCATGGTGGGGCACATATATATATAAATGTTAGCGGAAAACCTACTTTTAAGCAAATGCAGATTTACCCACTGCAGAAGTTTCTGGTCTAACCAATGGCCATCAGAGCGATTCCTTTGGACAACTAAGCTCTGGGATTTTTAGTTTCCAAGAACATTTGGGGAAACCGCAGGAAGCACATCGGATCTGAGTCACAGGCCATGAATGTGTGAATTTGGCACGCCTTAGGGCTAAGTGCCTGGTGAGCTCAACCATCACGTAATCAAACCGACATTCGATCTGAAGACTGTAGCTGAAATTCATTTATTTTCTATAAAAGGGTAATTGCCAGATCAGCCATTCCATTATTCTGGACTAAAGTAAGCTCTAACAAAATTACTATAGTTGAATAAATAAAATGTTTATTGTACTTCCTTTCCTTCAAAATCGTAAATTTGGGATACACCATCACTACTTAACCTACGCACGGGTGGAAGTATATTTTATTCGACTGTATCGACACGATTTTTAGAAGAATTTTAACAATGTTAAATGACGGTGATCCTGAAAAAATCCTAGCGATCATATTAAGTTACGATAACACAGAAATAACAATGAAAATCGACAGACAAAGGAAAAGAAGTCGTTAAAAAAATTGTAATTTAGTAAAATTTATCAAATTTGGTCTCAATATAAACAGAATTTTGGAAACTTTAAGAATATTGTTTTTCCTATGGAAATTTTGAAGTATTTTATTTACAGAAACTTCGTATTTTTGTTGGTAAAAAAGAAGAAAAAGTTTCAGATCAAAGGTGATGCTACATTTCGGGTCATGAATAAAAATAAATGCTAATCTAGCATGATCCATCAGAACAATAACATCATCGTGACTGCTATCCGCGTTTTAATCAATACAGCCTGTTATCACAAAACTGATGATTTTTCCCTCGAAGCATTCCTCTACAAATCTCCAGCTACACCTTAAACCAGGTACATGGCGCGGAATACGGTATCTTATATCGCCTTTATTCCACTATTCCATGTTTCATACATCATTATCGCATATTTTTCCTGACACTGACTATACTCTTCCATTAATTGCCCAAAACATGTGTGCACAATAAACCCAATACCATTTACACACAAACTCTGCGAAGTCTGTAACGTGGAAAATTATTTTATTGTTATTTCCTAAATCCATTTCATTATGAATTAGTCTTTTACAAGCAAACCTTTTAAACGAAATTAATGGAAATAAAAATAACATGATAAGTAATTTATTATCAGCAAGTTGTATTTCTTCCTCCAAAATATTCTGATGAAAAAATAAATGAAATATGAAATTTTTGCAAATACGTACCACACGTTTTTCGTTTCTATCCGAAAATCCTTGTTAACAGGAGACTGTACCGAAGTATTGGTACCATGTAAATTAGCCTTGGATAAAAATCCTAGCATTGATCCATTGCCATTCTGACTAATACATAAGGGAATGAATGATCAAGTGACGACGCCACCTGTCTCGAAAAAATAAAAAGAAGTTTCGGAACCAATTGAACGGATGGAAAGGTTAAGAGTAAGGGATAGGATGATGAAAACAAGGCTGGAGAGCCAAGGGACGGGGAGGAGGGAGGCGAGTGAGGTAGGTATATGACTTTGGCACTCACCGCCTTCCCAAGTCGCATCGCATTCCTTACCGCCTGTCCTTGCGGAGCGCTCCGCGCGCCCTCACCAGCCCCCGTCGTTTCAGGTCCTTCTAAGGCAAAGGTCTTTTAGCCAAACAACTCTTCACCCTCCACCTCGCCAAACCTCACTCTCACCCCGCCAATATCCTCCCACCACCCTTCTCCTATAGAGCTTTACCTTTGCTCGAGCCAAAATTCTTCCCTTCTCCCCTCCTTAGTCCTGTTCCCCTTCCCATAGTCCTTCTATTCCTCTCCCCCTCCTCCGCCATTTTCTGACCCTATCGTCCCACCGTTCTCCTATCCCCCCCACACCACATTTTCGTCTCTCCCAGAATAAAAAAGAACAACCAACATCACCCTTTTCCCCTCCACCCTTGTACTCCGAAAACCCTATGGGGGATCCCTTTTCCCTCAACGCCCGACTCCCTTCCAACCCCAAGCCCATAACGTTCCCTTTCACCCCTCCATTCTCCTTTAACTTCCAGACGAGCCAAGAAATAGAAAGGTTAGGAGATAGGAGAGGGCACAGGGGGGGATTAGGGATACAGCTTGCCAGGATTTTATCTGAAAATGGTTGCTAGATGTTGGTGGGGTTGACTCTCTAGGTAACATGATATTCATTGGCGTCATTTGCGTTGCGGTATAGGACAATCTAGTCTTTAAACAGGAAACGATCCCGTTGGCATTATTTCAAAGTCAATAATGGAATTCGAGTTTATCATGGTTCCCTCCGCCGTGTCACGCTCAGTCAATCTAAAGTCAATGTTGGGTAGCATTCGTATTCCAAAGCATGCAAAATTCATTAGCCTGGCAGATGCGCATGTACGTATTGATATATTTGAACTCGAGGACGACACGACAATTCGTTTGTTACTAGCCGAAATCCGAGCGAGTTTGATAAAGGATGGTAGGTGAAAAAATTCTTTGCTTCTCATCGAGTCAGGGGCCTTGAAAGAGTGGCACACGGTCTGGGTTGTTCAAAGATCACACCTCCGCGTACAAATTACCTGAAATCTAATGACAAATCTTTCCTATAATAAGTAATACAATATTTTTCGCAGATACACTAACTCTTATTTTAATCATTTAAATCGAAACATTCTTGCGATTATAAATTATAATTGTTAGATTTGTAAATAAATATAAAACATAGGTTCGGGGTTTGAAAAATATTTGTACGCCGCGTTCCTTGAAGCGATTTAAAAATGAAATACCAGTAGTTCAGTGACATTTAATACACAATAATGTGGAACACTGACTAAACAAAATCACAAAATGCGAATCGATTGACTAAACAAATCAGGTTAAATATTTAACGCTATTAGTAATAACCAAAATTCAAAACTCTTTAATGAGGGCACATTTAAAATGCGCGGTGAAGAATTAAGCATCGATGGAGAAAACGATAATCGAAGCGTTAGATAAGGTTAAGGGAGAATCCGCTAGGCTTGCTACGAGAAGCAAAGGTGCGTCACCGGTAGACTGGAGGATTTAGTCTGGGAACCTTTTATCTTTCGAAAAAACGCAGGCAAGACTTTAGACTTTATACTATAGACTTTAAGGAAGGTACAGGGTATCTGAGATAACTTGTGGCACCAAGATGATTATCATGGCATTATACATATATATATATATATATATATATATATATATATATATATATATACACACACACACACGAGTATAGGTAGATTCGTCCGTTGATATAAAATAAGAGAGATAGAGCACATCAGCGACAGACTCAAGTGCTAATGCTCTCCTCGCACAATAAGCAAGCCAAATAGCAAAATCAAACCCAAGAGCCAGAAAAAAATTACGACTTGATGAACTGGCCAAAAGAAACAATGAGGCATATTTTATAAAGGAATTTATATGAGCTTACATGTATTCAAGGGCGTCCATGGACTACTTTTATACATGAATGGATGGTACCTAAACATCCCCGCCATAAGACTCGCGTGTTGAAGTTAATGCTTAATATAGATAAATGTGCAGTTTTGAAATTTTTGGAGCAAAGAAAGTGGCGAAAATGATATAAACTACGAAATAGAAGGTTCAGTACTGACTACGGCCAATCAAGTCAAATATTTGGGGGTAGTCAAAGCAATATTTAACAACAGACATGCCCCTGTTGTTGCTTGATTATACTAGTCGATTTTTTTCTATATTTACGTCTCATGCATGGTACGTGACCTCATATGTTTATGTGGAGTGCATGCCAAGTCACACAATCAGGTACACTCCCTGCCACACTCTTTCCCGGTGGTCTCCAGGGTATTATTTAAAGGCGCAGGTGACCTGCTGTCGTTTTTGGGGTAGTTTGCCTACCTAGATGAATAATACACATACATTTCTACTCTCATTCAGATATCTTTCCTAAATATCTGACAATACTTTATCAAATATCACCACAGGTACCAAGACCTCGGTGGCTGCATACATATTCGCGGCGTTTGCTCTCAAGGAGAAGAAGAGATAGCGGTAGACGTCTTTATCCACCACTTCCATGCCCGACACCGCCGCCACGGCCACCACCCCCTCTCAACCCACTTTCCATTCTCTTCGGGCCTCACAATGACGCACTCCCGCGGGACCACCCCCACCCACCCGAACAGACATTCTCCCCGCGTGTGCTCGAGTTGAACGGAAAAGGGATCGGGAAAGACAGGGAGCGCGGGCAAGAGGAGAGAGGGGCGTTAAAACGAAGGGAAGCCGTGAGACCGAAGAGGGATAAAGATGGAGAGAAAGGGAGTGCAAAGGGTGGCCTAGGGGCATTTGTCTTCCCCATTATTTTGACTATTTCACACACACACCTACTCGACCTCAGTCCGGGTCGTGTCAACAGATCAGGTCGTTAGTGGGATTTTAGAACAAGTTGAAAAGGATTTTTAGGAGACAAAGGAATAGGACTAGGGAAAAGGGAATAGCACAGGAAATGCGCACGGAGGGCTGAATGAAATGAGTAGCGTTGGGCACTATGCGTCGACTTTGCCCGCTGTTTAAATACCTGCACCGCTAGGCGGTATTTCTTATTCCAACTTGACTGTCAGCAGGAGCGATTCATAGAGGTAGGTGTGTGAGGTATTGAATGAATCACCATAATGTTCCAAAATTTGAAACGAATGGGATGGCATTAAAACTGACACTTCGGCCGCAATGCTCGGAAACTAGGCAGTTATGTTTAGCGGCTGAATGTCGCGTAGATCATTGCGGATTTTAGGCCATAAATCGCGACCCAGACTTTGAAAAACGCTGACCTAGAACGTATTCATGAGCCTTCCACCAGGTCACATGTGTCTCTTCTTTTATGCTACCAGGTCACGTTCCCATCTAAGGGGCTGAGTATTGTGCCTGCGGCAGCGTTCAGTGATGCTGAAGTTGGCATTGAAAATTTCACTTGCTAACTTTGGCCGCGGGGAATGAAATGCACCTAGAATTGGAAGTAAAATACACCCGGGGTTTCACGACCAGTTTCCAAGACCTTTTCGCCTAAAGCGCTTTGGGGCATTTTTCGACTTGGCAACATTTCTGAAATTTCAGGAAACCTTTGCCAAAATCTGGACAATTTTGCCCGTACCTTAAAGGGGCCACAAATCTCCTGGTTGTTTCCATCTTAAGGTAGCACGTTGAGCCAAATTAATATTAAAAGCACCTACCTAGGAACCTAATAATGTCTTTGGGCCGCACCGTAGTTTCAGATATTCAACGAGTTTTACGCACAGAAACTATGCCTTGGGTCCCAAATAAGTTTTAAGTACAAGTTGAGTTGGGTACTTACCATTTATCTTGGTGATTAGTTTTAATCAAAATAATGGAACTACAGAAAGAGCAACATTTTCCGCAGCGAGGGAAGTTAGCTGATGTGAAAATACCCGAAAAACAATCATAATTAAACACAAATAGAAATCATTCCATCATGGGAGCCGAAACGTTAATATATCTGCTCACGATTCGATCACACGGAAAGCTGTTTAAAATTAATTTAATAAAAAGTAGGTTAAGCAAAGTGACTCCTCAAAACATGGGTAAAATTTTGCAGTTCTCTTACTCTAACCACCGGAATATAATTCAACGAAGGGAATTCCAATGGTGTCTTTGAACCGATACTTGTCCTAACTTTGACATTATATCCTTTTGAATTGCAATTAGAAATCTTAACTAGTTTTGAATTAAGTATGATTAAAAATTACAGCCATCAGTTTGATTAGTAACGTAAATGCTAACAATATACAAATTTAATGGTGTAAAAATACAATTGATAGTATGCTTATTAACTGTAGGTACGCTCTGTCGCTAGAAAAGCATTAAAAATACATATTATTTAACAAATGCCGTAAATCAGGGGTCGGTGACTTTTGTGTCGAGGGCCGGACTAATGAGTCATTATTTCTCTGCGGAAAAACACTCTTAGACTAATTAGCTACATTATAAACAGTTTATTTGGACCACTGATGACTTGCCACATTAAAACACAAATACGACGCGGAAAGCGAACTATCCTGCGATGGCGCTGAGTTGAGCTTACGAGTGAACTTTGCGGTGGTTTGTAATTGTGTGGATGTAGATAAAACTATCACAAACCCACGCGTTTTATCCGATGCATGACAATGTAAATTTCAGCTGGTCCCCTCTTCTTATCTCTTGTCTATCTCACGTAGTGGATATAATGGATAATTCGCCTTGACAAAATTATAACGAAGTTTAAATGTAAAAAGAAACTAAAGGCGGAATTAAATCCAGGTTGTTTTGGATTCAGCAAGTTTTTCTTGAGTGACGAGTGATCATTTGGGTTATTGGAAGCTCTTTGAGGAAATCCACTCCATCAGGATGAAGGCAGAGCTTGAAAGAAGAATAACAGGCTTAAAAGACATTTCACACGAATTTTGAGCCCCGATGCATAACATTGCCTACGCGATGAGAGGGAGAAAAAAATCATCATTAGAAAGGTACAAAAGTAAGAATCGAATCCAAATCATTCACGCTGGAGGCGAGCACTCAGTACATCAAACAAGTACAGGCCTTTCTAAACAATGTCAAAGCAAGTGGTCCCCAAAGTGAACTGTGGAGGGGAAAACGGTTTTCTCGATGAAAAATTCCTCCCCAATCCTTCAAAGTTGGGAACTGATGAATCACAAAAACACGGTGAAATAATCGGAAGAGGAGGAATAAAATAATAGGCACGTTTTTAATTTTCGAGAAGCATTTAAAATCCATTGTGCAGAGCCGCATTGCGAGTGATCCCATTGTAGTTTCTCAACGAGGTGTTTCACAGAGGAGAGAACGGCGATAAGACGGAACCGCGGGGGTGGAAGCACAGGAGTGGATTGGTGGAGGGGATGAGGGACGCGGGTGGAGGGAGAGAAAGGATCGATAGGAAAGGCGCGAGACGGAGAAGAGGACGAGGGAATAGGAGGTGACTTTGGGTCGGGGGTAAGGTAAGCAGCCTGGGCCGGGTATATGTGCGTGGGAATATGCGAAAAATATGCATACATGAGAGGATGGCAGAGTCAGACATAAAAGGGGGAGAGTAAAAAAAGCGCACGCGGAGGAGGTTACCTATTATGTAAGTGTTTTGGATCAAGAAAGTACCAACATTAGAAAAAGAATTGCATTACGCAAACGAACTATTACAAGGAAGAGGGAATTCACGACAGGGATGTTGAATAAGGATGTTAAGAAAAGACACGTTAAAACTTTGAGATGGAGTGTGATTTAGTACGACGCGTGAACACGGTGATTGAAGCAACACGATGGGCGTGGAATGGAGGTTTCACACATGCGCGTGTGGAGAAGGATGGAAAGAGTAAAATGCACGAAAAGAAAAACAAACAGAGGAGGTGCTATGCAAGGCGAGGGAGGAAAGTGGATTCTTGGCATCAATCCAAAAGAGGAAAAGTGAATGCATAGTATTTGGACTAGCAATGGGATGTTGCGGAATGTGATAGTAGGACGTTAAGCAAGCAAGGAAGGGGTAGAGATAGGATAGGTATATCGGACGTAACGAATAGTTGAAGGAATCAAGGAGAATTGAAGAGGGGCTTATTGTTAATTCGGATGGCAGGTTGTGTTTTTTAGAATAGGTGAGTAAATATATCGTTGTACCGTTGTATTGGCTGTGCCCATCCAAAACTTACCTTAAGCAGTAAAAGAAACCAGTTATCTAAGGCTAGAATATCAAAAATAATTATCATCGTAATATATGTACACGTGGGTTGGTTTTTTACGTACGTGTGATTAAATGTATGTATGGGTATGTATATTGTGTGTATATATATATATATATATATATATATATATATATATATATAAAAGAAAAAAATTACAAAAATAAACACACAATAATATGTGTGTGCATTTATGTAAATAAACTGCAAAAAATCACCACTTTACACCTCTCACACGCATACTATTCCTCCCCCTTACTTACAACCGATCCTCCCTCTCTCGCTTTTCAGGTTGGTGAGGAAGAGGAAAGAGGAAGGCTTTACAGCAGTGCAGTGGGGGGAGAGTTAGAGAGGGGGACAGAGAGAGAGCGAGAGAAGTGATAGTGGAAGAAGGTTGGCGGCGGAAAGCACACAGTAGCAAATTATTTTTTCGGGCGGGAGGGATGAGCCCGACAGGGTACGAAACGGGAAGGAGTTGTAGGTTGGGAGGGGGAAGACTCGTGAAGACGAGGAATTAGAGGGAAAGACGACGATAGGCGAAGGAGGAACGAACCGGGGGGGTGGGAGGAGAGAGAGAGGGGGTTGAAAGACGACGCAATGGGGCGAGAGCTTGGAGGGGCTAGGAGGAGGTAAGGGGGATCTGCAAGGGAGTGAGCCGGGTGGAGGAGAGGACGGGGGGAAGAGGGAGGTGTGGCTGTTGGTTTAGCGCGGTCGAATGAGGATTAAAAGGTTCGAAGTGAACAAAGGAGTGAAGGAGTTGGGGGAGAGGACGCGGAGGGAAAGAGGAAGGAAATTCGAGGCTCGGCTATGTGAAGGGAACGGGGGTGTGGCGAGAGAATAGTGCGGTGAAGTGGAGGGGGGGTGGAGGGAGAGAGAGCCAAGGTGGCTTGGAGGTCTTCTTCGGGCGCCCGTGGTGGCGAAGAAGAAAAGGGAGGAAGAGCGGAGGCTTCAGGATACTGGGAATAAGTCATCATCATCATAGCATTGTTCTTTGTAGGCACCACGACTAGGTCGGGGAGGGGGGCTGGAACCCTGCGACGAGTTGAACCAGCGTTTTAAAGGGAAATCCTGCCTGGGAGGTAAAACTGAAGGAAATTCACGCGTGCCCTCCTCCCTTTTAGGTGTATCTCTGCTGATCCATTTTGCATGCGAAGGGCCGTAAATATTTAAACCCTCACCCTGCCTCCTCCCACCCGGATTGAACACGACCACTCTACTTGATGTTGAGGTTTCGCTTTTCACAGGTTTTATGCTGCAATGGTATCCACCGAATTCGCATACAGAAAGGACTGCGTGAGGCTTTGGGCTTTCGATTTTTTTCGCGACTGAAAAACCGCAAAAATGAAAGGTCAAGCAGTATGGGTGGAGAGGGTTATAAATGGCGAAGCTCCAATGGGGCTACGAACCACAGGCTACGTCATTTGATACCCGAGGGCTTCTTTCTAACATAGCATCATCGAGATAGGATTCCTTTGTCTACAGCGGTTAGAATTATTAACTGATTTAGTGTAGTCAGTTGGAGAAACGCGAGTGTACACACTCGAGAGGGAAAATCAAAGGACAATTGGGGAGGACGACCGAAGCCGTTGGCAAAGTTCTATAATCGAATGAAATCCTTCTACTGTATTTGGGACACTAATGATGAAGCATGGGTATTTTCATCTATAAACTACATTTTTCATAAGAGTATACGTTTAGAGCATATTTTTTCACATTTATGGTCTCAGTGAAAATTCTCTACCATTTGGAGTCACAGATAGAGTGAGGAACCATATCATCAAATGTTTACTAATGAGTTGTAAATTCCTTCTTTGCCTTCACTAATAAATCTGATGAAGTTTGTGATTTCACTGAACCAATAAGTGAGTGTTAATTTAGTTTTACTATAACCTCTGGGGCGAAATCAAATGGAACCAGTTCCTGCGAAATGACAATACGAATTAAGATTAGAGAAAACCTTATTTTGAGCCAGATTAATATTGCGTGTTACCGTCAAAAAAGAATAATATTCTCTATAATTGTTGGTACATTTCAAACTCTTTTAATCTCCTATTAATCTCAATGCGCAATATGCTCACATTTAAAAATCAATTTAAACTACCATATTCATGGATTTATTATCAAATTGTATATATAGTAGTACCGGTGCTCACAGATCATTGTTCCAGCAAAATAAGGCCATTTCACTCAGGTACACAAAGGTTTATAAAAGTTGCTAGAGAGGAAAACTAATCAAAGAACATTTATCTCAAAACAAAGAATGATTAATTGCGTTGAATCACCACTGCGGGAGACGTTGAAGTAGAGAATGATATTGTGATATGAACTACCGCGAAAGAAAAATGGAGGCAAAGTCAATGAAAGAAAGAACTGAAATTCTACATTTATATCCATCTCCATTGATAATGTATTGCTACTTTACACTTGAAAACAAGCATTAATGGAATTATTGTCGTATCATCAGTTACAAATTAACGTTATTCTATAACGTTGATTCCTCTGACGCTCCTCTCCAATAAAATGAGGCCTACAGTGTATTCCAATAGTTTCTGTCCCATTTCTACTCCGATGGATTAAAAGGGGCTGTGGGAGTTATACAAATTTAGACACACCAGGAGAATGAAGAAACCGCTGGATGAAATAAGCTTGGGGAGGAATGAATGGAAATTTCATAAAGACGGCTATGTAATAAGGGTAAGAGTAGGGTTTGAAATGAGTGGGAGAAGTGTAAAGGATATAAAAGTAGGCACAGAATACAAGTGGGAGAAGAAATGAATATGACTGGGAATTGGATGGCAAGGAAGGCGAAGAGGGGAGAGGGCGGATGGTAAACATGGTGAAAACAGGAGGTGGACAAAAAATAAAGGAGGGAATGAAATTAAGTGAAGGGAACGTGGAATTAGACGTTGAGGGAAGGGTAAGATAGATATTATCTTTATTTTAGTACAGCGAGATTGGGACAGCTTCACCACCTGTTCTGTTTTCATGGCACAATATAACACATGTACACAGAAGCTACATAAGAGATAAGACAAGAAAGTTAAACATGGGAAGAAAACAATGTCTTACAGTACAAAAATTTCAGGGTGTTAAAACATTCGCCTTGACCGGGATCCCGGTGAACATTTAGTACACACGTCGGACAGGGTTGGTCAAAAAAATAGATTCTAATGGGTCACGTATATAATTTGATAATATGGTACGAAGTACAGGTATGTGTAGATATTTTAGGAAAGTGATTTAAGCAATTACCCAGGATTTCAAGACCTTTCGTTCAATTCTGGTCCTTTTGAGTTAAGCACTTTCCATTTTACCAATCAAACCTATGAACATGCGGCTTTGTACTCCCAGAACCATCATTTTCTGTTATGACTATTCAGAAAAATGTTGACATATATTTTCTTCGAAAAATTGCTGAACTTTCTTTGTACTTACCTTCTCCGCTGCTGTGATGGTTGCTTTCAGAAGATGAGGGGAAGAAAAAACCAGCAATAAAAATTGCTGGTTCTTTTGTACTCAATCTTTGTTGGGCTAAAAAGGTAACTTTCTCGCGTCCATGAATCGTGCAAAAGGAAAAAGTGTCGGTACGTGATTTTTGCAAATTCTGTGGCTAATCTCCATCACCTACTTCCTTCTATAAATTCAATGTAGCCTAGGCATATGCCCTTTAGTTTCAAAAGAAAACTCAAGCGTTCTATACTTTTCCATAAGTCTAGAAATTAGATGGGAGAGACGTAAAGAGTTTAAATTATATTTGAAAAATTAGTATGCAAACTACGTGTACATCATCAAATAAGATAACCAGCACAACGAATGAAAAGACGGGGAATATAAATGATAACTAAGAAGATAAAATGATACGAAGAAAGAATCAAAGGATTGTTAGTGAGTAAGAGGTACGACAAATATGGAGAGAAAGACGAGATGTGAGGTCAGGTGCAGAGTGCGGGCAAGATGCTGATTGGTCTGGCCCTTTCCCTCTTTCCCCCATCTCTACCCTGTACCCAGGGACTGATGAAGATAAATGAAGATGAGCTAATCGCGGCCGTATATACCCGTGTCCCATGTGACTAAATAAGACGAATAGGGAGAGGTCCCATGAGAAGAAGAGGGCGGAGTGGAGATAAGGAAGGAATGAAAGTGGCAAGGGGGGGGGGACAACATGCGCTTTGAACAAGACGAAAAGAGAGCCACGGGGGCAATGAGGGGAAGGAAATGAATGGAGGGGAGAGGACGGAATACAGAGAGTGCACGCGAAAGGAATGAGAGACAGCTTTTAGGGACGATGAAACTTCTGGTTCGCTTACAGTAATTGGCGATCTTCGTAAATTTGTGATGGAAGTAGTGATTACCGTGAAATAAAGTGATCCCGGCTATACGTATTCACCATCGCAATAGAAGCTGAGGTAAAACAAGGCACTTGGTAACGATCTAAAAGCATTGCAGATGTTATGATCCGTCACTCAACTACGACGAGAAGACAATAGAAAAATTAGCTTTTGAAATATATTCGTTGTCACTATTTCACAGGTTTTTTTGCTGTAATCTGCAACATAATATTTACAAAAGTTCACCTTTAAAAAAGGTACGACTAATAAAATCTATGATAATTACTCACATTAATTCAATTGAAAAATCTAACAGCAATCTCGGATATATATTACCAACACGTCACATATGCGTTCAATTACACATTTAAATCTCGCAGTACGTCCTCAAAGTGACTCGTAAGACGAGACGTAGCAGTGTAGTACGTAAGTATGCTTCAGTGTCTATTAGCATTGGTAAGTTTTGTTGCTCGAGTCATCATCACCGATCAGGGTAAAAATTAAAACTAGAAAAAGATATTAAAACCAACTGAATTAATTTTGGACTGTCCTAGTTGATTTCTAAAATTACCTTCTCGTTCTACATTCCGTATAGGGACTTTAATGCAAACTGTGCCCCAATGGAAAGGAATACGAAATGTATGCATTAAAAATACCGATCCAACAGACAAAAATTACATTAGAGCAAAATTGTCTTATAAAACTATTTTTTCTAAGTTTGAGGAAGTGAGGGTGAGAAGAAAGACGGAGAAAATGAACAATAGGGAACTGAGAAAGGAAAATGATTTGAAAGACGTCGAACAGAAAACCACGGAAGTTATACAACAGTATATATTCAAATAACCAAATTTAAATTCAGTACAAAAATACGCTGTAAAACGCCATGGGATGAAAGAGAAATAGCAAGGACGAAATTAAAGTGGCTGGCCACGGTTGAAGATAAACACAGGGAAACCCTAAGTTCGCTGAGCAAAAATAGTAAGGATTAAAGAGTCCCAAGATAATAAAAAAATAATAATAATAAAAGGAGGTTCAAATGACAAAATCGGGCGATCGACGCCGAAAAATCTCGAGAAGGCACCACTGCGGTCAAGTGGAAATAGGCTAGGGAAATATCTTGGCAACTTGAGATGCCATATTTGGGAAAGTATCGAGTCAAGAGTAGGGCGTTACATGCGAGAGCTCATGAACTCTATCACACTGTCCAGCATAAGAAAAACAAAATTGGAGCTCACGAATGAGGAAAGTGGGAAACAGTGGTATATTTTTAAATTTATTTCCGTATATGCTATTCCCAAAGCATCAAATGAATGTGTCAAGCCTCGTGTAGATACAAAGGAAATAATTTTTATATATAAGCAGTTATCATACTTCGCAGGTCAAATTTTTCACGTTCTATCATAGGAAAATCTTTGGAATGTTTTATCAGTGAATTTAATTTTAGATGTTTACCCAGGAGGACTTTAAAATCGCCGAATGCTTCGACTAGTAACTATAATAGATTCCCATAGAGGAAAACGTGAGATTTTTTTACGGAGTTAAAATCACCGTTCCTAATACAACTTATAACGAGAACCTTTTATTCTGGACGTTAATCATATAAGTTAATCCACGATCTCCGAATAATAAAATTATCTAACACTCAAGGGTTCCAAGGCATTAGTTCCCCACATTTTATGGCTCATGTCAAAGTATATTTTTTAACTGGTAGTAAGTACACAAAATGTATATACGATTCTGCAGTTAATTTAGGTAAAAAATCATCCCAACTATCAATTTGACTCCACTTCTCCCGTTACGACGGTTGAATGTTTGTTTAGTAGCACTTTGAAAGATTAATGGACGATGAATCATTCATAAAAGCACTTTAAAGTAATCTGAACAAAAAATGGGTTGATTGAAAAATCAATTTATATTTTTATAAGAAGATAAGAGACCACAGTGCATTTTAAAGCTATGCGAAAAAAATGCAGTTCAAGATTAACAGATGATACATTAAATTAGAAAGTGACAATCTTATTTCTTTGCTTTCAAACTCGGCCTTAATTTCCTCTCAAGACGCAACTCCAAACAGATATAATTCTTTTTCCAGTTTACACAAGCCTGATGTGATCTTTGAAGACATTTAAATAAAGCTCTCCGCCAAAAATAATAATCAGATTATTATTTACTTTCGTTTAATCTGAAAAGTGCGTATTAAAAATACATGTGCGCCTCACATTTTTAAGAAGATTTTCATTATATATTAATCAACATCAACCCGCAAAATAGCAAATAAAAATGCCTTTCATTAGACTGCTTGCTCGTATTTACTCATTTTGACATTAATAAAATTCCTCCGCTTTAATCAAATATTACAAGCATAAAATTCTCAACTTCTGAGATGGTTAACTATGAATTGGTTTATTGTTGTCATACAATCGATAACATTTATACACATCCACAAACCTTATCATCGACATAATGGTCCAAACATTTTCAAACGACTTCAAAACTAGCATAAGCGTAGAAACATACATGAAGTCTTTCCTAAGACAATACTTTTCCCTACCCTAGGTGTGGAAATGGGAACAATCCCCACTGCAACTTGCGGTAGAACGGCGTCTCCAGCTACCTTCCGTACGACCGAAAATTTATCGAAGGACCCTGCACACGTAGACACCAGCAGGTGGTTTTTGCAGAGCCCAAAAGGGGGCTTGGGAGGGGATTTTAGATGGGAAGGAACGTGGGTGGAAGGAGGGAGTAGCGTAACAAGGTCAATCTGGATGAACGCGGGGCGTTAAATAGAGCAAATGGGCGGAAAGATTTAAGAATGAGACAGTTTGGATGGATGTGCTCGGGTCAGGGCATGGGACCAATACTGTCGGTATATAGATCACCCTGGGAACGGATGGAGTGAGCTATGGAGTGCAGATGGAAGGATAAGTGGGGGAGCGAGTTATGTGTGTGTGTGTGGAGCGGACTGGAAAGTGGGAGGAATAGGTGGCGGCATTGAGGTTGTATGTGTGTGTGTGTGTGTGTGTCTGTGTGTCAAAGAAGCCGGCTGAGAAGGTTGGTGAACGTGAAGAAAGGGGGAGAGGAAACTGCGATTTAGGGTATGGGGTGGGTGCACCTATAAATAGGGATCTGGATAGGGTGAACGGGTAAGAGGAACGGGAAGGACGAGAGGGAAGGGGAGGAGGTTGTGGGAGGTACCCCCGGACGACGCATTTCGTAAAGAGACAACGACACGAAATAATACGAAAACGTCAACCGGCGACAGAATTAGATCGTGTCTGCGTCACATGTCATTAACTGAACCCAGTTTCGTCCCGGTATACCTCTAGAGGAAAGCGGCTAAGCTACGCTCACAGACCTAATATCACGCAAATTGCATCATCCCGGAGGTTGGTGTTGATCAGTGCGGCTAAGGGACCACCTTGCGACATTCCCACCAACCACTAATATGCAAAATGGTAAAAAAGCCAGCCAGGATTAATTACGTCATAAATATTTTACCAATAACCCATCCTGAAATGATCAGGCACCCTAATTTAAGTGAATAAAAATTAGTCATCGTGAAACCATTTTCCCAAGCCTGCAAAAATCAAAGCAACTACGTCCACACAAAGCGAAAAGCATACTTATGCGCTCAAGGGAGTTTGAGGAATACCTTGGGATCAATATCAGCCGCTCAGCTCTTAAGGATTGCCAATATGATATAGTAACTCACTGCACAAAAATATTGAATATAAAAAGAAATACTTAAAATAGTATCCACAAACAACATAAGATATCAATTAAAAAGTCCTTTGTAACTAGTACAAAAAAGAATGACATCCCGTAAACGCACAACCTATCTACCGCTAAACAACATAGAAAACAGATTCAAGTGACCTCGACAAGATTCCTTCAAAAGCTGGATAACCCTCAAGGGCTGGAGATGACGCAAGTACCTTTTCAATAAATCGATTCCAGGTTCCCAGTTTTAAAGGCCTATGTTAATATCATACCAAACAATAATCGATCAATTCCACTGTCTCCTATGCCCTTTAAAATACCTCCAAACATGATTGCTAGCAAAGTTATACATTTATCCACAATATCCAAAATTGAATTTATACCACCATAAAAACGAGTGAACACAAAGATCAGTTTAGACCGTTTGGGAGCGTCATCGCATACAATTTTCAGTGTCCCTCTAAGAAACCTAAGTGGGCCTGTACCCTTCATTCTACATCTTTTCAAAGAAGACATAATTTAAACTAACTACATTCAAAGCTTCACCGATAATAGCTTTATTACGGAGAAAGAACACACCTATGAGACCCATTTCAATGCAAAAGCCTTCGTAAATTTGTAAAAATTTACAGAGGAATTTCATTTGAAAAAGTCATTAGTTCATAAAGATTTTTAATAAGTCGCGATTGATCTCGGCTACCATTTCACGTGTATAATGGTCTCTGATTATGAAAAAAAAGAAAGAAAAAAAATGCTGTTTCCAACAACATAAATGAAACCTAACTCTCAATGCCTTTAGAGCAGCTTGCGGGGCATAGCTCATGTGGATTAGCCCAGCTTTCCAACAATGCAGCAGCCTGCCATCTACATCTGAATCTCGTAATACCCCGCATGTCACCGGAAAAAATTTTGGCGGTGGGTGTTAGGTCACCAGCCATACATGCAAAAATATTTCACCAGGCACAGTTTTAAAATTTGAAACAGGGATTTACGTTCACATTTATCATGAGATCCATTGTCTTCATTCTCCTTGTCAAAAAGGAACCCTTTAAAACACATATGATCACCAAGTCGGGAGTCTGTATACATAGTTAGGAAGCCAATCGATAAAGTTAATATTGAAAGTCTATCAAACTATTGAAATAGTTAATATTGAAACTATCAAACTATAGAAACACTTCAACATACTGCTTTAAATAATTTATAAATATTACTCTAAAAATTCTCTTTAGAATGCGCGTCGTTATTTTTTTTCACGCTGTAATATAATTTTACACGGAAGAAAAGAATTTTGAAACGTGAGAATCAATGGCGCCGCTCCAAAAATATGGCTCCCGGCCGCGTTATGGAATGCGAATGGTGTTCCTTATGAGTTGGTAGGTTTAAATATGGCGGTATAAAAAGACAGGCCACCGATAAGTGATGAGATCAAAAGCCCCCCTTCAAAGGCTTGCATGGGCCACAAATAACCCCGCACTCCTTGACGAAGGATTTTAAAAAGATTCTATTTATAGTCGCCATAATGTGGGTGGTAGAAATAAATTGAAAATAATATCCACTTCCCAAAGAAAGAGAGCATAGAAAATGACGATGTAAGGAGAGAAAGCTGCCTATCATATAACGAGCAATTATGCGAACTGCCATTTGTTTAGGCTTCCTACCCTGATGTATATTGACTATGAAGTTTAACCACCATGTAATGCATATGCATCAAGAGTGATATTGACAAAGCGGTGCTTTTAATCTTATCAGTTATCGGTGGTCAGCATGACCACAAATTTCTATGCAATAGCAAAATAATTTTGCCGAATGGGGCAAGAACGATGAAAATCGTTGCTTTTAGGTTTTCCATTGCTCGTTCAATTGACCCATTTATGCCCACGTAAAATACATTCATTTATCCAGAATACGAATTCAGTGATAACACAATAATTTAATACCTATCCCACAATTCAAAACGCTTCAAATGCAGATAGTTTTATGTTACAAACTGTTATTTTTAAGCTTAAATATATATATATATATATATATATATATATATATATATATATATATATATATATATATATATATATATATATATATATATATATATACACACATACACGAGGGTCATCCGGAAAGTAGTACCCGTTCGTGAAATAAAGACAGAAAAGTAAATATTAACAAACATAAAAAATTTTATTTGAAAGAGGATACTTTAAACTACTTCTCAACATAATCTCCAAGCAAATTAAGGCATTTGTCATAACGTGTGACAAGTTTCTGTATTCCTGCTGCATAGTCCTTCGCCGCCAGCTCATTGAGATACGCGAGGGACCCATCTTGCACAAATTTTTGCATAATGCAGATGGTGTTTAACAATTTCATGAACAATTGTTCGAGAAACATTGGGAAAATGCTCACAGATGTCATCAATTGTGACGCGCCGATCGTTCCTCACGAATTCGTCAACTGAGCTCACCAGTTGGTCTGTAATGACAGACGGTCTCCCCGAACGCTCATCGTCGTGTGTGTTCCCCCTCCCCATGTTGAAGTTGCGACACCACCGCCGAACAGACGACTCGTCCATTACATTGTCTCCATACACCTCCTTTAATTGGCGATGAATATCACATGGGCGAACGTTTCTTGCATTGAGGAATTTAATCACTGCCCTCACTTCACAACTGGCGGCGTTCTCAATTTTTTTAAACATTGTAAACAATCACAGAAACAACACAGGCAATGCTAGCGTCACGCAACTTGGCTCAGAGAAGGCAGACAAGCCACTGAAGCCATCTGACCTCGTCCAGCGGCTACTCGCGTCGTCAGCACTTCATGCGGCACGAACGGGTACTACTTTCCGGATGACCCTCGTATGTATATATATATATATATATATATATATATATATATATATATATATAAAATAAGGATGTATAATCCGACATATAATGAATATTACGCATTCGCTTTATAAATAATTTCATAAATCTATCATATTAAATGAATACACATAATATCAAATTCAACTTTTACATATTTCAAATTCAACAATCACTCTTTCTTCACACCATATCATATTTATCGGATATTTTGATCATCCTTGTTTTTATCTGAATCCTTGTCTTTATCTGAATAAGGTTTGAGCACTTCGGCCAATTTTAGAAAGAATCTAATTCGCAAAGCTTCACCGTTCGGTGGCAATATAATTTTGGCTTCGTGCATTCTTGGACGTTTATTTTTTCAATTCCAAATCACTTTTCGATGAATTAAATTCGTAAGTTCATAACGATACATGCTGGAAAGCGAGTCCGCGCCAAACGAAGTTGTAATAGACCTGAATGAATGGATGTGGCACAGCATACGATTTTCAGGTGACTTGGCAAGTTGAATTACAGATAGCCTCAACGCTCGCCAGTGAGCTAGACCACAGCAGAAAGTGCGGGAAACAGGCAATAAACCCTGCGATTTCATCCATACTTCCCTCTCGCACGTTTTGCCACCTCCACGTTTATCCCACTCCTTCATCCGCCTTGCCAAGTGGAAGAAGGTTAGCGAGGTAGCGGAAACACATTTTGAGGTCTCCAAAAAACATAAATCCCCAAAATTTCTTGTGGATTTTTATTTGTGCTCATGGGGAAGGGGAACAGGAAATATTTGTGGGGAGATCGAGGTAGGAAGGAAGAATAGTGCGGGTTGGCGTGCCGAACGATGAGGAAAAAAAAGAGGTTGGCATGTGACGAGCGTTCCCTAAAACGGAACAGACGGTTTCGTGGAGTAGGGGTGATTTGCAGACTGAGAGGGTCTACCCACGCGGGATGAATAAAGGCCTACTCATCCCGAATCACAGTTGCGCCACTCAATGCTAAAAAGACCAGCGTCGACTATTCGGAGGGTGGCAAAACCTTCCCGCTCGGAAATGGATTTGCCGCAACTCGCTCTCTGCTTAATTCAAGCCGTATTTTTGAAATTCATCATATAGTAGAAGGCGACCTCACTTTGGATTGTACTACTGCCAAGTAATACAAGAAAAATTGATTGGTAGCGTAGCGTATTCATGGATAATTCATTAAAAAATGACACTCAAGGGCGAATGAATACAACTATTACACGCCCGGAATATAATCTCCTTTATTTAATCGTAATGCAACTATACTTCCAGTAGAAAAAAAGGGCAGCGGCGCGTCTTCTCTCGCCAGTTGGGCGGAGAGAAATCATCTGGCGTTCGTCTAGATTGGATGCGTACCTCTCGGTATGAGAGCACAACGGCGCCAAACTCACATCGACGTAACGAGACGACTCGAGGTAACGCAACGCGGAGAGTAGGCGCTCTCTCGATCGCTTTTAGTGCGAGGCATTAAACCAGACACGAAAAAAGGGGATAATAGGGGAATGTGGGAACAGAGAAATTGAAACTGAGAAAAATGTATCCAGTGCAATGCACCGCGGGAAGATGGAAGGATAAGAGAATGAGCAAGCAGCAATGGGGGAAAGAGAAAGCTGAATCCCCGTGACGACCGAGTGAGGATCAAATCTATCCTCCCATCGTTTGTTTCACCAGCTCCAAAACAAGATAACGTGCAGCTTCAAATGATAATACAAAAATGGCTAATGGAATAGCTACGTTCGGAGACGAATTCTTTCCAAAGACTTCTTCACAAAATCCCGTGTTTTTGTCGGACTGCAGCCACAATGCTGCATTATATTGGTAACTTTTGAAACTTATTTTAACCATAATTGCACTCGTATGCTGTACTTGTTCGATTAAAATCAGCTATGCCATCGGCGTCTACCCAATATTAATCTACGAGTCAAACTTACATCAATGGGCTCTGATTTTTCGGGTACCAGAACTTGCTAGGAAACCATACGCGGCACAGGGAAACGAATTGGACCACCTAGCAGGACGTTAATGACGAATAATTTCAAACGCTGCTGGGCTCAGTCACGGGAGAATTCTACCCTCACCTATCAAATCGACCTTCATGCTGATAACTGTAAGGGTATTACAACGTCAATTCGTACGTGGAAACTACCTTAATAGTATTTCAGTATTGGCATTTTCTTAAAAATGAGTTTCCACTTTAAGATTACAAATAAGAGGTAGCATTAATTGAATGAGTAATTGTATATTAGGAATTTCTTTTTCGTTTAAAAATGGTAAGATTTTTCTGTGATTTTTACGAAATAGAAGAAAAAATAATAATTCCTTATTAATACTAACTTATGATCATATGTTAATACTGAATCATTTCAAATCCATTTTTAATCCAGTAATTCATTTGCCAAAATAGTACATCTTATCCTCCGAGCCGTAATGAGGGCGTGTGAAAAGGCTGAAATGTCACCATCCATGAGTGCAATTCATGATTACTGGCATTCGGTATTCGTATTTTACTTTCGAGGCATAAAATCTTAGCAAGTGACACTTTATAATGCTGCAGAGATTAATTCAAGGGGAAAACATTTTTAAATACCTTTATTCAGAACTCGATTTTAAACAATACATACAGCACTCACTACCAGAGGGCTTCAAACCAAGCGAGAATTGTCGATGACAGATGCACCTACTTCTCTCTCCGAACATTTTAATCTAAGGTCTAGAAAAAACCAAAAATTTCTTTATTGGTAGTCATCAAAAGAATTTTCGGATAGCAGGAAGACTACAACGTAAGGCATATTTCAAAATAACTCAAATCTTACACTGATGTAGTATTCATAGGTGATACATTCCTACCAAAGTATGGAGGGATTCAAAAAGCACCCTCTAGGACTTCAAGAAAAACACTACTCAATAGGCATAGCGTTCTTGGAAGCAGTGACACATTTAAACCTCGTATCACCATCTGTTCCAGGATTTGAAATGGATAAGGGGAAAAAATATGCTAAAAAATCCGCCCGACTCGAGCAATTACCGCGTTTCTTTATGGGACATTGAGAAACGTTTATGTAGGTACGTGCAGCAGTCCTGAAAGAAATCTAAGGTAATGCTGGAGCTTGAGGGGGCGAAACTACTTTTGCCCATGTATAAGGGAGGAGTTGTAAAAGGAATAGGTACTGGAGGGGAAATAAGCGTCTTTATAGAAGCGACTACTGAAATGACGAGTAAGAGAGACAGGAAGGAACGTTAAACAGGATGAAGTGATTAAATGTGTCATTTCTTCTAATTCATAGCATGGATCCAAGTGTGAGGGAGTACGGAAATATGAAAAAATAGGAAATGATGGATGCACTGGAAAGCATTGTGAACGGGGTAAATGGATTGATAGATGGTTAAATAGTTCATTGACGAATGGTTAATGGCAGCGAGGTAAAGTACACTTATAAAGTATTCAGGTTTGAGGCTCTGCTTAATTAATTGTGAACATCCTATTCCACTGTAAATTCCGAATCGTAAAATTTTCTATGAAATTACACTAAAATGTAAATATGCTCCCGCACATATCCCATGATTAAAAATAAAACGAAAGAAATAAACCGCCAGAAATACCCCTCTTCAACGTTTACGGTGTCAATCAAAACGATATGAGAAATAGAAGAAATTGAAAACTTCCAAGTAACTCCAATTAAATATCTTATTTGTTAAAAGCTCATTTAAACACGTTTTTCTTCACTTAACACATTTTTAAATGACCTAAAATGGAACCTCAAATACACTGTTTAATTCCAGATGAGATGCAACACGGAGTTGTCTTGTAAATAAGATATTATGATCTAATTACAATTTTGATTTGGTTGAAAGATGTATTAAGATGGTAATTCCGGGAATCCTACTAAATAAAACAGAGGCTGAATCTCCGAAGTAAATTGAGACCATCTTATTTCTTAAGATATCATGACGCAATGCCATTATCATCAAATAATTTAAGAAGAAAACATGAATATTCGATCAGAGAAAATGCAGAACGATGAAATCTTTGTTTTCCTTGAACGATAAAGACGATAAAGGTCAGCGTAAGCGTCTACCTCGGAGTACTTAGACTGAATTTTATATTTTGCAAGAATCGTTTAATACAACTTAATGGATTGAAGTGAGTACTTCAATCCATTAAGCGATCTGTTCGTTTCACAAACATTTATCTATTCAGTGAATGAAGGCCCTTAAGCATAGTTACGCATGAATATGTATATACGCCTCTGCACGTGTGGGTTTGCATGAATGTGTTGGTTTTGCATGTATTATTTATATTTTTCTTTTGCGGGAGGTGACCTAACATCCCCAGCCACACGCCCTTATGGTGGCTTGCGGAATATTATGCAGATGTAGATGTAACATTGTTTTAATCATATTTTTTCTCAATTGTTTAAAAAGTTTCTCAGTTGTTTAAAACACAAAAATACTGCAAATAATAATAACAGTACTATGCGGAATAGCAAATTGTTCTCTTTCCTGGATGTCTTAAAGGAGTTGCGCGATGTCCATCGTGCTGTTGGACTGCCCATGGTGCTGATGCACGCCCACCCCTACATAAACCATGCTCTAATAACGCAATAACTCACGGCTAATCCATAATTAGGAAAGAGTTTCACAAGCTAATATAAACTAACCCAGTGACTACGAAAAAAACATGTGATAAGCTAAAAGATAATTTTAAAAGCTAAAACTCGGATTTGACATTATGGAATTGTGTTCCATACCGAAATTTAATATGTGCTGTGTAAATAATTCATGGGTTCTACCGGGAAGTGATATGAAAAAAAAATGGAAGCGTCAACTGAAAATGGTGAGTTAATGATATGCATAGAAATTTTCAAGGTGGCTTATATTTCTCGTTAATACATCAATCGGTACTTTTCGACTTGATACAAGAACATGCATGTGAAAACAGTGGCACAAAAATAATCCTCCTGCAATAGAACTATTGTTTTAATACTCTAAATATGCATAGTTAATATTGTTGCTTTTTGCTGTCTATGAAGAACTGATTCATTACAAGCTTAATGCAAATAGGGAATTTTTCGCGGATTTATGTCCCTAGAGTCGTAGCTAAATTCACTTCTAACATATAAAGCAAAAAAAATCAACGATATGCACCCACCTGGAGGCGGTTTTGCACCAGACGCAGAATTACAAGAAATATCTCAGCAAGAAGGAGCATGTTTCCAAATGTAGGCCAACTCATCCACATTTACAAGGTAATAGGAATCCGTAACCCTCCAGGAGTGTCCTTATTTATTCAGGAGAGAAATTCGCCGTATCTCGTGCTCCATCTCTGACGCTTAATTATTGATATTTCTTTTGAAAAGAAGCCCACTATGTACATTTTTGGGATATTTTCGAACAATGGGACGGAAACGGTATATATTATGCAAAACCTATTTTGTGGAGAATTAATTGAATTGATATTTCTCTTAATGAAATCCTATAGTCGCAATACGACTTGATTATGATACAGAGTAGTAGGAACGCCATGGGCAACCTAGCTATTTGCAGCTCGTACTGTGATGCCAATTCCTTTCTTCACCAAATTCCAATTTTCTTTCTGGATCAAAATATGAACTTAACGAGGAAGAAAGATAAGTCAACTAGTAGACGACTTCGCACACAACTTCGTAAAATTATATGGGTCACCTTTAGGGACTATTAAAGAGATCGTTAGAAGAGTATACTACTAACTAAGCGATTAATTTAGTCGTGGTTTTAAAATTCACTCCAAGTAATTCTGTCAAAAGGATACTGATGATAACAACTCCATGTGCAATAGCCTTCAGTTTTGTGAACAGAATACAACATTTAAAATATAAACTCTATTGCAACGGTGCACAAAGGTTAGCCGTCAAACACGTTTCCACCAGGAATAATACTAATGACTTCAAAAGTGTTTTCTGACCCTAAAGCTGTTCTTGCTGCATCCGTTCACGAGTCAGACAGTCAGCACATGGAGATAAATCTGGTTAACGAGGAGATCATTCCATGAATCACTTCACAACGATGCGATTGCTCGGAGAGTCATTCTTCATTTCACTTTGACTCCCCCATTGCAATACACCAAGTCTTGGGACGTAATCGGAAGAAATACGATATCTTCTACCGCACGCAAGCACAAACGAAGCCCTTTCCGGCTTCGTTGTCACCTGACCCGAGGGCGAACTCCATAGACCTTCTAACCTACGTAGATCCTCACAGAAGATTTTGATCGGTCACCATTTTCGGTGGAAAGCGATGCACGGTACTCAGAGCCATCTACTTCGCTTTCTTCAATCTAGTCGTACGGTAAAACTATCGGAAAATGCGAAATTGAATAATGTTTGATTGACGGTCAGAAATGAACATCAAAGAAATGAAATACTGCAGGTTAGCGTATACGGAGATGGAACTTCAACATGTCTCAAAACTATTGACGGAGGGTATTCAGATCAGGGATGAAAACAAAATAATGCCCTTTAAGGGTCTTATTAGTCTTACTACCAATAGCCTAAAATTCAAATTATTCCCGAAAGAAAGGTTAAAACTTGACTCGAGAAAACACATTTCATTTTGTGCTAGGGCTTTCCAGAAAGTACCCTCCGTTATGCAATAAAAAATACACTGGAATAGATTTTTAAACATTTGTCAACTGGCAAACAGTTTTAAAAATTTGTCATATCTCTGAACAAGTTTCCAAATTATTCGTAGACAGATATGTTGTGTGTGTAAGTGTTGAAGCATGAGCAAATATATATTATATTCATTCAAAATTACATATTTACACACAAAGACCAACTGCAATAACAACCCACACCACATGCCTCTTCGGCAACTTGCAGGGTGTTGTGCAGATGTACTAATAAAGGAGGGGATTTCACTTTAGTACATGGGACTCCAAGTCATTACAGGGAACTGCAGACCTGCGGTAGCAGCCTGTTAACTGCAGCAGCACCACAGAACTTCCCCACCCTCAACCTTCCACGCACGAGGGACGGACGCCCAGGGCATGGGCACCCTCCACCGCACCCTCAAACGCCGCCCCCGCGCGCTTAGACGCTCGTCGCATCCACTCCACTGCACTTCTCCTCCCTCGCCCACTTGCCCTCCTCACCCCCACGAGTCCGACCCCGTGTGCATGCCCCACTGGGCCCGGCTAGCGTCGTGGCACACGATGCCCCGCGCGCGGGTGGCGACAAATTTAAATATAATCGATAATTCGTATGATGCAAATATATGTACGGTTTTAAACTTTCCAGGGGATCGAAAGTGATAAGTATCTGGCTACAGATATATCTCCAAGGGAAAGCGTTATTCATATAATAATGTTCCTCCTACTCTGCTGTCAGTGTTTACTAATTAAAGTGCACACAAGAATATTTATACCCTATGGGCATATCGACTTCGTTTTTTTAAGATTTGACTTTATTATTCTTGTTCCAAACTGATGATTAAATTATTTCGATTATATCAATTCTTGGATCGTATTATATCGATGGAATAATGGCACAGTTGAAAAGTGCATACGTCAATTTATTCATTGCTTTTTCGGTGTAATTTCATGATACGGTAGAGTAGATATCCCGATTCTTTACCCTGGATGTAAGTTCATCAATTCTCCTAAAACCATCGTAAATATAACATAAATGATTATATACCAGTGTGCAAAGAAAGGAAAACGCGATTTAAAATATATTCTTAAATTATAAGTAGAGACGAGCGAATAACAAGGATTTTTATATTCACAAGTCACTTAAAGAATTGTGCTCAGACGACAATACGCAGTATTTCCTGAAGACGCACGGGATAAAACACTCTTTCATATACATATACTAAGTGCGGGGAAACAGATCACTCCCCTATTTGGCGAAAGAAAAAGTTTTTCCAACGCAAAATACGTATTTCTAACAAATGAAAATGTTAAATACGCTTAACTAACAATCCACCTTATTTTGAATGACTTCTTCAATTTGGAAAAAAATAAATGCCAAGCGAAAATAATAATGACAAACTGAGAAACGCAGAGTGTACAACTGCGGAGGAAGTTCCTAATAGACTTAATCCAAACCGTGCGATTTACAACTAAAATCCTTCGAACCGTTTATTATTTGAAGAATATACAATCGCGAGCCGAAACGAATTCTAATGCCTTCCGAAGAATGAAGTCTGTTGAATAACTATTGCTTAAAGAAGGCGTAAACTGATCGTCTTTAGATTTCATATACGTTCTACAAGTGCCATTAGATCAAACAGAGTACCGCACCTGACTCCTAACTACAAGCTTCGAAACTGAAAAATGAATCAGCTAGGATAACCAAAGCCTAAGGTCATCCCTGATTACACGATATGTATTTTCGGCTTCACCGGGCAGGATGAAAAAAACTCTATTTTTAATTTTCGGTTTAACGCTTTACAGAGTGCCAATTTTAGTGCCAAGTGTTTCAAAACTAAGAATAGCCGATATTTTAAAAATAAATTCCTCGCATCAAGGTTGCATAATGCGAGCCTGACTGACGACACATTCTCGTCATGATAGTCTAAAATTAAAAGTATAGCTCCTACCACTGACGATATCCACAATATGCAACACAAGATAACTTTAAAGGGTCATCTAAGTCTCTACCGTACAATGCACCATTCATATTCCTAAAATACAAGGCTGTTACTATTATACATATGAAAGGACACGGGAAACTTTAACCTCGCTGTGGATGGTATTTCCCTCATGAAATTTGCTATTTGCGAATTCAAATCAAAATTAATTTCAGTCAATTAAATGGAATATTGAACACTACGATAGAAGGGAGAACTCAACTCAGGACAGGAAGGGAATAACACTTTGCCAGATGAATGAAAGCAGGCAGAAAATGTTGGGCACAGAAGAAGGTTTAACAGCGTAGGGAGTTTGACTGTTTCTTGGCAGTCGATCGGTCAGTGTTAGCTACGCTGTATCATTACAAAACCTACCTTAACGGTAGAAAAATAATAATTATTATTATTGGTAATGTAACGGTTAAGATAGATTTTGAACTGCCACAACCTTTATAATTATATAACGATGCATTTACTTGCCTCTCTCAACAAAATAAAAGTTGACATCGGGCACTACAGTAAGTTCCCTTTTCAATTCCAAATACTTCTTTCCGCTCTTTGTTCCTCGTATCATCCCTAGCCGATTTCTGCCCCTTCCTCGCTTATTTAATGTTTTCCCCTCTACCCAAGTCTTCGGCATACCACTTGCAATCAAAATGCTTACTCCTTTGGATTTCTCTCAATAATCCTCTCTCCTTCCCCACAATGCACTTACTCGTCTGTTTTCCTTTCCGTCCATTTCACCTTTTCCACACCCAAATTTTAAAACCTTCGGTAAAATATTCTTAGAAATGGTGGAAAACCTTAAAAAGTGACATGTTTATTGCTGAGCAACATGAGCTGGAAACGGGTTACCAGCTAAAATCCAATCCCGTTATTGAAAAGAACACCATCAAATCGAGCTCTCAAGCTTTACCATTCTAACATGCATTGTTTCCCTAGTTTTTCCTTGATGATTTGAGTCGAAAGAGGATTGCTGAAGACTTTCACTACAAAAGTGCTGTACATTTAGAAGGCAGAATCTAAATCGCGCGACTGTTCTTATGCCATGTTAAATGATATCCATAAATGATCATTCTGCTTACACTGGCATTACCCTTAAGCAATTTACTTAAGTAATTACATAGTAACATTTCCTTTCTTGAAAATATTACAAAACTTTCCATCAAAGTTCATTTGGCTCTACCAGATAACCTCGCTGCTGGTTTTACTTTAAATCCCTCAATTCCATTTTCCCCTATCTATTATTATTTTTTAAATTTAAATTCATTCCAAAAGTCAGCTGTTTCGAGAGCCTTGTGAGATTTGAACACCTCAGCTCCGATGCAATCTAGTCCCTCCAGTCCTGTCAGCTAGGTTCCCTCGTCTGCACTCGTGCTCCTATCTTTATTATTCTATCTAGTCCACTCCACCAACACGGAACTCTCCGAAAAGGAAAAAAAATGTTGAACGGCCTCCTACGCTTCTTTTCATAAAGTATCGTAATGTGTGTGTATAATATTTTATCAGCCATTCCTTAAAGTTACATGTTCGTCAAAACTTCATCCTACATATAAAAAAGGTAAAACGCTTAATCAACCATAACTCATCCTTCACTCCACTTGATTTGTTTTCTTTCCAAGGAAAATGCCCAGTCAAAATTCAACAAATTTATATGTTTATTTTTATTTTTGAGTGTTGTGAAGTATTAAACATTACTGCCTTGTTCAAGCTGAGAGCTTTCAAATTTTCACGCAGAACTAGGTCGTTTGATACTGGCGAATGAACTCCCCTCCCACTTAAAAAGTTTGCCTACTAAAATCAATCGTTTCTTAAATATCCGAGACTCACTGCACTGGTTCCTCTACAGTATATTCAACTGCCGATTTCTTTCGCTTCCCGTACAGCTCCATTTGGAAAGCTTCGAACATTTCATCTACTCCCTTGCTCGCATTAGCAGGTTCTACCAATGACATGGAATGCTGGTAGCAGTTAACATTATTTATAGGGACTTAACATTTAAGTGTGTAATGCCGTTTAAAGATGTTTTCCAGGCGCTGACTGAAAATACAATATAAGTGCCACTAAAATGAATCTATCATTACTCATTTAATCATTGCATTTATATAAAAAAAATGAGGTGAAATAGGAGCTGAACTGGATTCAAAGAACGTTAGGCTATCCAGAATTTCCCCGGTACAAAAACCAGGTGAATTCCAGCTGGGTGATGAGTGGTGTGAGAACTCTCTGAGAAGGAGTTAAGAGTACCGAAAAGGAACTGCACATTACACCAAATGTACGAATTTGATGTTACAACCGAGCCTCGGGATAGTCGTGTCTCTTCTGCATAAATGTATCCTTGTGATAACTTCTACATTTTCTTTTCTTTCTGCGGCCATCAAAGGTTATTCTTTTGAAGTTAAACTGTGATCGATTACAAATTTCTTGCTGGTCATATGAATCTAGGAAAAATCATTTGAACATGAGTGAACCGTTAAAGATATGTCTACGTGTGATTTTATGGGCGGGGACCATGAATCAATAGAATTTCCCCTTCTCACTCTCCAATTCTGCATTTAATTTCTTAGTATGGTGGAGGTCTGTCGTATAAATGTTTGGGGTTTATTTTTATTCCATTTATTTTTCGTATTAGAAAGAACTATTTTATTGTTTGAATTTAGAACTTGTTTTAAATTAGGTCTTCCTCCAGCATGCATGCATATAAATTTACACGTTATCTGAGGTCCTTATTGAATATTTTTTTCGCTATTTCCTTCCTCTCTCATATCCTCCATTTTCCCTTACTCATCCCATTTGGTGCTTGCACCCCCTGTCCGATACCCTTTTAGTGGATCGCGGGGCATTTACGTGTATGTTGATGAATTTTGAGAAAATTGACAATATCTACGCCACCTTATTTATACCCTTCTCTTCTCATCGATCATAGAAAATCAAGTTCAAGGGCCCGAAAAAAGTTTCCCAGCTCATATCCTCCAAAATTCATTACTTAGCGATACATTATATTTTCCTAACTCGAACAATTACTTTGCTCTATTGAATAAATAAAGTTTCTTGGGCAATAAATATGCATTTTTACCTACTACCCAACCATATCGGTAAAAGTGAATAATTATTATTTATTATGAAATTATTGAAAATCAATTACCGCAAAATTACCACTTCGCTGAACATGTGGGTAACTAGCCAACTTTTACTCCTCTAAAAACTTCAACATTCACTAACCGGCACTAACTAGTGTCGCCATCACTAAATTTAACGACCGTAAAGAATTACACGCGTGAGAAGCTGGCAGGGTGAACAGGGCATTAAAACTCCCTCCCGACAAAACACAAGCCTCCCACGCACACGACACACGCACGCACCGACCCGGCCTTCAACCCCGACCCAGCTTCCCGAGACAAGTGCGCCGTGGGCGTTTGTGCCCACTCCCCGTCGAGTGTGGGGGAACGGAAGTAAAGCAAGTTTTATTTCCTAAGACCCTTTTATCCTTCTTTCCTCCCCCTTAACCTTCCCGGGGGATCCCATGGCGACGCAGGCTCGGAAGATGAGAGAGAGGGATGGAGGGAGAGGCGGAGTGGGACTGAGAGAAAGAGACAGAGCTGTACAATAAAATGAGCAAAAAAAACAGCAACGGGAGAGGAGCGAACGTCGCACACACTAACTCACACACAACTTGCGAGCAGTATGTTCGTCGCAGATAAGACCCGCGGGGAAGGTGGAAGGGGTGAGGGGAGGAGGTGGAAAGGAGGGTGAGGCGAACAGACGAGTAAAAAGCCTTCGGGTCAAATACCTACGAGTGTGCATGATGTACAGGCAAGGGCATCGGCGGGAGGTGGTGGGCGCAAGGAGAGGAAGGGAGCGGCGACCCGGCCACCGCACACGCTTAAAGCCTTACTACACATACATATTGCCGGCGGGGCGATGCGAGTAATAGGACTTAAAACTCGTTTTGAGGCGACGTGGGAAAATAAAAGGGCGCGGGGTGGCCGATCCGGTGGGCGAAATGAAGAGTAATAGAGAAGGCGGGAAGGTTGCAGGGGAGAGGTGGGGGGGAGCTCGGGGGTGCAAGGATGAACGTGAGCGGGAGCGAGTAAGTATCAAGGAGTCTGGTTCGAGGGGGGAAAAATTGGACCCGAAACAAATTCCTTACGCCCTCTATCTAAATTTGCAGTTGACCCATCGAGCGTCCGAAATACACGTAAGCACTGCGTCCATCAGTTTCAATGAAAACGGGGGAGAATTTATCGCTATCCGCCAGGCGTCGGTCGCCTCTCCCAGATCCGACCCCCACGTAAACGGTTCCGTTGAAAAAATAAGATTATAAAAACAATCAAAGGATTGGCCATAAGCAAAATAAGAATTTTACTGAGGGCGAACCAAACGTTTTATTCTAGGATCGATTTAGCAGTAACGTATTGAATAAATCTCGTGTCAGTGAAATTCAACGGGCTTTTTGCTAATTTTTTTAAAACCAAATTTTTAGCTATGTGAGATGTTTCCAAAGCGCATATTTGCATATGTAAAATTATTTTAATAATTCTTTATGAATTTCCATTGAACATTATATGAAAATTATCTAAAAAAATCATTTTTATTAATCTGATTTACGAAGAGGAAAAAATATAAACATAGAGTCTCCTCCCCTTTCCTATGGGTAGGCATACAAATTTGCGTATCCCTGAAAAAATTAAATCCTCTGGGTCATCTTATAATAACAAGTATTAAAAATACTCCCTAATTGATAAAAAGCAATAAACCTTTTATTTGACGTGGCGTTGAATTGATAGGTTCTGAAAAAGATAATTATTATTGAATGCTAATCGATAAGTCAAGGAATTTCAACTACATAAATTGGACGTTCACATGACCTACATAAACAAAACTATAGAAAATAGGTCAAAGATATTACGTGAGAAAAATATTTGGAGTGACAAAATGTTAATGGCTGCAATCTGCTGAAATATACGATGCAGCCGCTGCACCGGGATATCCCTTTGGCACAGTGGTCGCAAACAAGAGGAAATATCAAATCAAAGTAGCATTATACAGGCCCGCGTATTTCATAAGATGAAATGGCAATTTCCTCCGACAGCAGCTGTCCGTACGTATTCTTCGCATGACCTACCTCATGCTCGGAAGGCCTTAAGCTCTAAAGGTCTGTGTTGTACACTGCAGGGTCATCCACCGTCACTTCTACCTACTCCTGCACCAGGCCGATAAATCGAGGTCCTCTTGGGGGCAGCAAGGGGAAAAAGTTATCTCTCACAAAAATTCCCGGCCTTACGTTCGTGCAGCCATTTCGCGAGCCAGGGGGGATGGTGCAGGTAGGAATGTGAGGCAATACTGAGGAGGTGGGGTTGATTTTGAGAGTGGTGAGGGCTGGAAGGGAAAATGACAACTCCCTCCTCCCCGAAGACACCGGAGGTGGGCATGAAAAGGTTAGGAGGAGAAGGTAGGACAACTGAAAAGGGAATGTGCAAGAGGCCGGATGTCACAATGGGAGCCGAACAAGTAAATGACATCAAGGGATACCAGAGGCAAATGCATTTGAGGCAATGTGAAATCCATTTTCCTATGACCTGCATCGCGCTCCACCTTTTTTTAGTTTGAAAACTGGAGTTACCTACGATGGAGTAGGTAAAACGCTTGAATTCAATGGGAGTTTTTTAATTCAATAACTGTATTACAATAAACATTGGTACTCGAAGAAGTTTTATTGACCATAACTAAGGTTTATTGGACTTCTGGGTGTGAAATTCAATTAAAATTACTCGCCATGAAAATTTAACTGAATGCGAAATACTGCTCTTGTCATAATGTAATAAAAAAATGAACAACTATTCCATAACCTAACTTTCGAAATATGCTACTAGACTGAAACATCCAATTGAAGGCGAAATTTAATCTTGAATTCAGGGAAAAAATAAAAAAATACTTAAAATGAAATGTTTTTAAAGAGTATATCTTAAAATAATTGACTCAATACCTGTTCATGTTATCAACTGATCTCATTTTTACCGATGCCATAAGCAATGATTATGATGTATCACCATAAGTACATTGCGATCACGCTAGAAAACAAGTTAAAAAAATATGAAGTTAAATACGTATCTTGTCAAGGATAATGGATAGGCGAGTTAATGAAGTCATATCGCTGCCTAATTTGAGAATAATATTCAACACTTCAGGAAGGATAGCAAAACGCAGAGCTTTGCGCGCTGGTCCCACCCAAACCAAATCGTTAAAAAAGAGAATTGACGACTGGAATGGTTTACATATCTTTAACATAATCACTGTTTTTGCAGATTCTTGATGCGCACGTATTTTTTAAATAATGATTGGTCGAACGTAAGAACAGCATCTTATTACAAAAACCTCGGACAAGGCGCATATTGACTTAGGACTATAACAGTTCAAATAATGAATTCAAGATTGTTGTTGTAGGAATAAAAGCAGTGCAATAACTTGAATGAATTTCTGTAGCCCTACCATAAGAAGAACGCCGATTAAGGAGTTCTCAACAGAACGCAAACCGTTTGGAAATAATGAGTTTGAAAACGGAACTAACACACGCAAGCAATGGGATGTAAACGTGCAAGGCTTTTCCTCGTGACCAATTGCTAAAACAGAGTTACAAAAATTTCATTAGCATCGGGGGGTAGTTCAGAAAAATGATAAAAATATGAAAAGAGGAAAAGCTATCTACAAGTAACCCATACACATAATCACCCCTAGATAATACTCCTACTTAGCATCAGTTTCTGGGGAATTGCGACGAAAAACAACGTTAAAAACATAAGGACATATGCCAAAATGCTTTTCTCGAAATAATAACCTTTTGCGAGTACCATTGTTAATGCCAAAATGTCCTTTAATGCCCTTTAATGTCAAAACTTTCAACTCCTAAGACATCATACACATGCAACCCCCGTATTGCAAACAACCGTATTGCAAAATTTAATTACATGGATAAAAAAAAGAATGTTAACTTTTTTCCGTTAAATTTACACACTCTGAAACTTAATTCTGTACACCAATGCATATTCATGAGAATTCTTTGATTCACGGGAGAAGGATGTACCATTTTTTCAATAAAAAAATCAAATGAATTGAAATATTTGTCTAACTTATGGCTTTCCGAAATGCTTGGTTCTAGGAAGTAATTGATTCAAATAGGGAAGGTTATCACGAGCGATAAAAAATGCCAGGAGCTTTCCATGCTTGGATATATATTCACTGGATCTTATAATACATGAAGCACATCTTTCCACGGACTATTCCCAGTGTACGCTCTAATTTGACGCAGAGTTGAAATAATTTTGTGTGTCAAGTCGTTTGCATGGAATAAAATTAAAAGTTGGTATATGACCCAGTGACCTAAAAATACCAGTTCGTCTATTGTAGCACCATGCCTGTTAAATCGCGAAATAGGGGAAAGGGGAATTTTTTTCCTCCTCGAATATTCAACCCTAGAGGAAATTTATCGGCTTCACCTGATCGTAAATGAGATAGAGCAGGCACAAATTATTTATTGGCGCAGATGTTCTTGCACACAAAAAACCTAGTACTTTAGAAAAAAACGTTATCCAATTTACTGACACCTCCTTACCTAAAACAAAACGTTTTAGCATAAGAGTGGTAACATATGACTTACGAACGATCAAAAGTGTACCGTAATCGTACTTCAACAAGGGTGACCTTGAAATCCGATCCAGAAAACCTGCTTAATTATAACCCTCCCTAGAGTGGTATTAGTTTATATCTCCCAACTTGAATAAAAATCTGCCATTATAGTTAATTTTTCCTTCTTGCAATTGGAAAAAAATATCGAAGCGATCGTAATTACTTTTTCATGACGAAGAAAAATTATTCAGAGCCCGCTGAACGAGGTAAAGACATGCTCAGCCATAAATAGTTTGACTAAGTTAAGGAGTTTCACTGTTGAAAGCGAAGGAAAAGGTTCAATAAGAATTAAATTGGCACATTAAGCAAAAATGGCTTTTCATTCCTAATTAAAACTGCGAGGAATGAATACAGGTATTAGGGGAGTATTATTGAATTGATTAGCGAATTTAGGGAATTCTGCTGCTATTAGGAATTTAAAATCCGTGTTACCCAGATAACAATCACGGACAAATTTACCCCTTACTGGAAGTACACAGCTAATACGAATTTTTCTTAGTACATATATGCAGGTGCGGGTCGCGGTAGTCCAGTGGGTAGAGCGTTGGACTGCTGACCGGAGGGTCCTGGGTTCGATTCCCGGGCAAGGCACCCTGGGTACCTGCAGCTCCAACCAAGCTAAAGTGAATTTTCGGGTACCAGGTCTTTCTGGGAAACCATAACCGGCACAGGGAAAGGAACTGGCCCCCCTACCCTGATGAGTGAATTTTCGCACGCCGTTTAGGGCTTAATCCTGGGTGATCTCTACCATCACCTACTAAACCGATCTTCGGGTTGATTACTGTGTTTATAGTTTATATATGCAGGTATGACTCATGTCGAAAAGACATGTGGATCAGGAACACGAAGAACGGTCCCAGAAGCAAACGCCGCAGATCATTACGCCATCAAGAATACCTAATTCACAGGTGATCTTACGGAATTTAGAAGTCACAAGGCGTGGGTGTACTCCGGCGCTACTCTACAGAATACGAAGCTCCCTTCGTCTCCTTTTCTCTCATTCTCTCCCTTCAATGCCTTTCTCCCTCCCCGAGTTCCACTTGCCCCTTCACTCCTGAACTCCCCTCCAGCTCAATGCTACAGTCGCGTGTCTGGAGCAATTTTTTCCTCTTTTTTTACGGCTTTGGCCTCTTCGCGAATCATTTTAATTCCTTTTCCTCTTTACTCCACGCCTTTTCCCCTTCGCCCTCCCTTCCTCTCTTCCTCCCACCGACTCATGCAACGACCCTTCACCCCGACCATTCAGCCCAACCAGGGTGTATCGATCCCACCGCTTCCGAAATAAAAGGGCACGCAAAGTTCTCTTCATTTTTTTTCTTTTGCCTGCGTCACTCGAGCTCGTGTCCCACGCAGGAGATAACACGTCGTAGACAACATTCTTCGCTATGAGTTTGCCTTCGTCTCCGAGAGCATCGTTAGGGAGGCTCTTCCTCATCTCGAGATCCTCTCCTCTAACCCTATTCTCTCAACTTGCCTCCTCGAGCCCCGTGTCACCATTCTTACAGCGCAAGGCTGCCCTCAACGTCTCCACCTCCATTTCATCCACCCCTCTTTAAACCTTGTTCCCTTCGCCCACTCCTCCCCACTTCTGCCGATCGGAAACAAAAGAATACACTTCAGGAGTGCGTGGAAGGGGTTTTCTCAAAAAAAAACTTAAAGCGGGAGATGTCATCACGAAACTTTAAAATTGTCTATCTTCGAGCGGTATTTGAGTGAAAACTTTCGAGCGAGAAGGTAAGCATCCTCAGGGTCGACTGTTCTGGAGGTTTAAAACGTCAAGGGTCGAGGTTATCAGGAAAGTTTCTATGTTCATAACTACTTAACCTGACAACAATAGTTCCCTGTTTACCTTCTTATGCGTTTATCCTTAGCCTGGAGGCGTACTTCAGGTTTTCACATAAGTTGTCCCTGTCACTCCATCTTCCGCCGGACCTTAATGAAAGCTATCGTACTATTGCTATTGGTCAGTCTGCGGCGATATATTTTTTTAAAACCTTATTAATAACAGAAAAAACTGAATGGAGACATTGAGGTAAATCAAAATGCTAAATTTTGGAATTTTCCTAGAACATATTGTATCAAAATCTTGACTATTGCTAGTATTTCTTCATTAATTCACCAAGGAAAAAGCTACTGCTCCAAGTTAGAATCTTACATTTTCGATTTTATATTTTATAGTTTAGTTATAATATGCCACACCATTAATTCACACCCATTGACATTGAAATTGAATTTGCTAATGCAATTCATGCACCATTAAAGTCACTATTTTGTTTGAAACACCGGGAGAGTGACTGAAATACGAAAGCACCTTTAGTATTTATCTGCGAAGATCGATGGTCTTCCACAGCCCGTCCCAAGGGTAATCTCATTCTTAAATATCTCAAGACATCGCCTCTGCTCTTTCCCTACAATTATCTCCTTCCTTTTCTCATTTACTTTTCCCCTAGACAGAGTTCCTCATCTCGATGGCCCTTTTTCGCCTTTCCTGAGTCTGATTCCAGCATTTCTCTACTTCTTTTCATTCCCCTCCGAATCTTAAGACCTCCATTCATCTCTTCCATATCACTTTGGGCTAGGGCTCTTTTCAATAACTAAATCTCGACCTTTCAGTTAACATATTAACGTATAATTTTCCAGTTCAGGCATAGCTCATATTTTTAGCACATCCTTTTCAATCTGAACCGACTTTCCAATATGATATCTTTTATGAAGTGGGACGGCACCAGCACTGTAAAGATTACCCATCCATTCTCTATTTCAGTGATCCTCTTGATTGATACTCGTCACACGGGCTTTTCTTTTCATTTAATCAAAGTATTCTGTGTATTAGAGGAAGTTTTTGGACGGTCCCCAAAGCCTAATTCATTCTATGTACTAGCCTTTAAATTAATACTGGTATCATTGGTAGTAGGGGTTTGGATACCGATTGAACAAAGCTACGTCCCTTAGCTTCACCTCACAAGACACCCTAACACCCCCACCCTCGTACATTTACTGTTTTCCAGTTCGCATACTCCCTACTTTCTTCGTATTTCTCCCAGCAAAACTTTCTCCACTGCCACATTCCCTAGTACTTACGTATACTTTCCTTTACGTCCATTTTAACTTTAAAAATCGTTCTCCATACCCCAATATCAAATATTCATTCTAGATCTATTATCTTGTTTCAACAACCGTGTTTCGGCGCCATACAAAACTATACTCCATATCAAAGTTTTAAAGATTATTTTATCCAATTTATTACTCAATGTCCCTGTCTTCAAGTTCTATTTCTCTTGCCTCTCAAAGGAACTTTTTGAGAAAGCTCCTTCGTTAACGTAATTCTTCTTCTTGCGGAACTACTATTTTTGAAATTTGTGCAAACCACACTGCCAAGATAGGTAAACTGCTTCACCTGCTCTAGCTTTTACCCCTCTTTAGACTAAGCCTTCCTCTTTCTCGAAAATATCAAAACCTCTGTGTTTTTAAATTTCGAATCTCATCCCAAGCCTATCACAATGATTTTGTGTTGCGCTTAGTAATGATTTTAACGCATTGCTGACCCTGATTAACCAGAGCTTGTAACCTTTAATAATTTTTACAAAGAGAAATTATTCAAATTTTCAAAAAGTTACGAGTTAGTCTCAGCTAATGGACGTTATATATTCCATGATTGTCTTCTCTATGCCCATAAAACCCCTCTATTGCTCTTCAAAGCTTTGAAGGACCAGCGTTCATGAAATGTCTATGATCATGAAACAAAAAAAAACATTTAAAAAAATATTTTTTTATTCCTTGGTCAATCTGAATTTGATCGGATATATGTACTGTTTTGATGATACATCATAATTAAGAGGAAGGATTATCCATAATCGTTAGTTTTACAGTGGCTTTCACGGAGTTCACATTTTAGGCCGTCAATCCATTATGACTTCATGGTAGGGTCGTACGATGTGCTAGCAGGTTAAGACTTACATATGATCTCTGTGCATAGAGAGGCTGTAATCCCAAGTTTTGACGCAGCTGTGCGAGGTATTTTCTTCGTTAGAGGCAACTTAAAACGATTGGGGAGGATCTTATTTCTTTAATTTACAATTAAATCCTTTTGCGCTGGTCCCAGGTGCTCGAGTCTTTTTCAGGATGGGTCAAATTATGGGAAAAAACATCTATTCTTGACATTTCCATTCCAACCTTTTTGTTTAATGAAACAAATTTTTTAGTAATACTCCACAGCTATTCCGAACACAGAATTTCCATATGCTAGGTAGGACGTGTTTCTATATTTAGGTCCAATGTCTTTCAATTGGTCCACTATGGACAATCTTGCTACCTGGGTGACGTTGAAACATGGCCAGCGAATGTATTTGTTATCCAGAAAATAATATTCCAGAACTACATCTTAAACTCTAAGCAGCTGGTAGAAAAGTAGGAGTTTTCGTAAAATTTAATTTATTTTGAAGATAAATCTTTTCAAACCATATTCTGTAATGATTATTTTCTCTGTTTGACATTCTTCCTTCCTCAATTTGTAATCTGACTTTCTTACTAATTAGAACAGCTCCAACATTGTTATTCCTTGGCATGCTCCACTTTGTTCTTTCTCCAGAATTTTTATTGGGAAATCCATTAAAAAGAATGAAGAGTGAGGGGACCTGAACATTCTTAAATTTTACATAGTATAACAACAAACTGCAGAAGATATGCCCAAAAATCATTTAACAGTCAATCTTCATAATTTGGTATTTTGTGCAAATAAATATTGACAATATCTTCTTCCTGCATCGGTAAAACAATTATTATGTATACCAACACAGATAAGATAATTAAATGACCGATACAAATCTCACGAGGAAATCGGAATATCTTTTATCTGGCGTGAAAAAGTACGTGCCATTTCCGCATGAATGAAAATGTGATGGAACTAAAATTTACGGTGTCCGAAGTTTTGTCTCTAGAAATATTTCTTACCGATGTCACGAGTTAGAGTATGAATCATTGAGGCGATTGAATAAAAGATTACACTTAAAAAGATAAATACACATGCTGACGGTGCATAAAATTAAGAGAACATATGCATTCAATGAACGTATGGAGATATAGTGAGCCCTACCGATTAATAAGCAAGAATGCTTCTATTCAATATTGGTATGGAAAACAATGTGGCCCATATGAATAGCATGGGCTATATATTCGGAATGCAATACAAATTCCATGCATGCCTTGTATTTTCCCTTCAAGCGATCTACTTTCAATTCTATTCCTCCGACCAAGTTCATCCGGTCAGCTCTCCTCCTGCCCTACGTCAGTCCCTCCCTCCTTTGGCCGATCCGTTTTCCCTTCACCTCTTATACCTATCCTCAATACTCATATCCACACTTCCCCTTCTGCCCCTGAACGTGCTCGCGGACTACAACCATCTCTCACGCTTTATCGATCATTCCACCTCACCCCTTATACCGAATCACATTCTAGACTACTTAGGCATAAAAACAAGGAAAAAAAATCACCCCCACTTCGTGCCTCCCTCGCTGCTTCCTCCATTCTCCTCCCTTCCACCTCAGACCCTGACCATATCCTTCCTCCCTCTTTCCCCATTTCCACCGCGAACTAACTCTGCGTAGTGAATTCCAGGGCCCTTACACGACAGGAACTCGCTTCCTTCCTTACTTCCACAACCACGCCGCCACACCCACCTTCAATGCGATCTCCTCCACACATCCCAATCCCTCCCTCTCACTCATTGGCTCACTTATCTCCCGCAGGGGCGGGCGGGGTTGGGGAGAGGGAGACTTTCTATATTCCGCGCGCTGATTCGAGACGCCCTCTCCCGCTCTCCCACCTTGCCCCCCAAATCCCTCGGCTTCGCCCCCATTCTATTTTTTTATCCTTCCCTGCCACCAACCCCCACCAATCCCCCTGCACCACCAGGCATAACCCACCATAGGAGAGAGGTTCGTGCCGATTACCATAAATCCGGAGGGAGAACAGAGAGGAAAAGCATGCCGGGAAGGGAATTATACTTTTATAAGTGCCTTTTTCGTGGGAGTGGTGGTGTGCGTGTACTGTGAATGATTATGCATAGTCTGTGAATTTATCAACGTTCATTCATGATCTTACGTATTACTTATAAAACGGGACGTCACATTTTTGCGCTGACACCAAAGTACGAACGGCTGAAACAAATGGATAAATGACATCTGTTGAGGCTCACCAAGGGCAACAGCAACAATTACCGAAGCACAATGAACATTTTAAAAACTACTCAGTATGAAAACTCTGAAGTACCTCATTAATGTATTCAATTCATGTATATGTAGTACATGAAAACATTTGCATATTTCTAAATATGGGATTCGCTGAATTTCAGTCGCAGAGCTAGTTCGAGAGCGTGACCCACCACCATGCAGAAGCCAGGAATCTATTTTTTCGCTTAGCACGAGATGGAAGTACAATAGGATATTTTTCCCTCCAGTCTCAAGGTGAACGCATTCAAAATGCCTTTGTCATTTCTCTGGTCTATAAAGTTGATGCATGGGAGCTGTGAAACCACTTCTCAGGTCGTTTACCAACGAGTCAAAATCGGATTTCCGCAGGGGCTTTCCCTTACGGCAGAATGTGAGGTGTGTAGGAAGAGACTGTCACTGGTGAAAAATAAAAAAATCGATAATCTCATGAAATCTCGTTCGAAGGTTTCCGCGGCGATGAGTAGGTGATTTCCACATTTTTTCGGGCTGCGTCCGCGTATGTCGTTTAAAAGTACAACAGTTTCGCCAGCTATCCTGCTGGCGTCCTCAGGTCAAGGATGAAAAGAAGCTTGTTGTCCCGTCTTATATAGGAAAAATCCGGCGCCAATACCGGGAAATTTCTTGGCCAATCAGGGAACGTCCTCATATTTGCGCGGGATTATTCGTTTCCACGCACTGTGGAGTGGATATCCATCCTCTCTGTTAAAATTTTTTGGCCTTTTAACGATTTCAATGGCCTCTCTGATTATTCTCTGGAAGTATTTTCCTTCTTTCGCTATTATTTTAGCGTCGTCGAAGAGAATAGAGTGTCCAGGTTCACTCCAGGCGTGCTCAGCGATGGCCGATGCTCTAAACTGTTTGGCCTTGGTTGCCCTCTGGTGTTCACTCATGCGTGTTTTCAGCGCTCTGCACGTTTCACCGATGTACCATTTGCCACAGGAGCATGGCACTTGGTACACGCCTTCTGATATTAACGGTGAAATTCCATCCTTGGGTCCGGGTAGGGTGTCAGCTATCTTGGTGACGCAGTTGAATCTGGTCACCACATCATGTTTCCTTAAAGCCCTCGCGATTCTTTCCGAAGTCCCTGCGATGAAGGGGATGGTGACGCAAGCCTTCGGACGTGGTCTGGAGTCTTCCTCTCTGTCAGGAACAGCGGTGGTTTGTCTCTTCTTTTCTTCCTTCTCGGCCCTTTTTTGGATCATATGAGCGCTGTATCCATTCCTTTGCAGGGCATTTGTCAAGTGTTTCTTCTCGTTGGCAATAGAATCGGAGTCACATATTTTATATGCTCGGTTGACAAGTGTGTCTACCAGTGAGGTCTTCTGACTGGGATGGTGGTGCGATGCAGCATTAAGGTAGCGGTCGGTGTGAGTAGGCTTCCTGTATACTCTGTGTCCAAGCCTCCCATTCCCTGTATTTCTCTTCACCATGACGTCCAAGAAGGGCAGTTGATGATCCTTTTCCACCTCCATAGTGAAGTGGATGGCTTGATGCTGTGAGTTCAGATGTTTCAGGAACTTTTTTAATTCTTCCTCTCCGTGTGACCAAATGACAAAAGTGTCGTCGACATATCTTAGCCACAGTGAGGGCCGCTTGTCGCAGGATTCCAGTGCTTTCTTTTCGAAGCTCTCCATGTAGAGGTTGGCCACAACCGGGGAGAGGGGTGAGCCCATCGCAGCTCCTTCCCTCTGCTCGTAATGGTCACCATTCCATAGGAAGAAGGAATTGCGGAGGCAATGCTCCACCAATCCTGGAAAGTCCTTAGGGATTCCGCGGGAGGTGAGTTCCTTGATGATATTCAGCGATTCCTCAATAGGGACGCTGGTGAAAAGCGATTCAACATCGAAGCTGACCATGAGATCGTTGTCGTGGATGGTGATGTTTCTTATTACGTCAATGAAATGCGTCGAGTTTTTTACGAAGCTGGGTGTCTGTCCGACGTGGTCCTGCAGAGACCGCGCCAAGTACTTGGCGAGTTGGTAAGTCGGAGCGTCAATCTGGCTCACAATCGGTCGGAGAGGTACATCCTTCTTGTGAATTTTGGGCAGGCCGTACAGTCTCGGTGGTTTCGGTGCAGTCGGAAGCAGGCGTCGTTGCTCTTCTTTTGGAATAAGCGATCGTTTAATGATAGCCCTTGTGCTTCTCTCCGTCTTGGCAGTCGGATCGCTTTTCAATTTCCTATAAGTCGGACTGCTGAGGATGAGCGATATTTTCCCTTCGTAATCCTCTCTATTTATCAGGACTGTTGCGTTGCCTTTGTCAGCTGGTAAAATGATTATACTCTCGTTGTCCCTTAGCTCCTTCAGTGCTCTCCTTTCTTTGCCGATGGTGTTTGATCTTGGTGGTTTTGCGCCATGGAGGATACGTGCGACATCTTCTCGGATTTCGTCGGCGGCCGCCTTCGGAAGTCTCCGGATCGATGACTCTACCTCCGCGATGATCTTCTCAAGTGGTATCGTCCTTGGGGTCAAAGCGAAGTTCAGACCCTTAGATAAGACTGCGAGGGTGGCTTCATCTAAATGAAGGTCCGTCAAGTTCACAACCGATTGGCCATTGTCAGCCCCATTAATCGAGGTCAGTGGATGCTGCTTACAATGAAGTTTGTTGAATTTGTTGACTTGCTTTTCCCGCGTCGCCATTAGACTGGCTCGGGAAGAGTCGTACGTAATCCGCTCGGTTGTGTCCCAATCGTCAGCTTGTAGGGTGGCAGCCAGCTCCAAATGAATATAGTACAATTCTTCGGAGAGGCGGTCGAGGTTCCAACGTTTATCGTGAATTCTCTCTCTCAGAAGGTCTTCGCTGCAGCGGCGGAGGATCTTCTTAGCCTTGGGTGTGTTCAGGTGGTGTTTGACTTCTACGCAGGTAGGAATCGTCTCCGTGTCTCTGCATCGTTGAAGGAACGCTAACGATGTCAAAAGTCTCTCCTTCCTCGTTCTGAGCTTCTCGAATCTCCTTATCTTCCTGTGAATCTCCTCCCCGTAGAGGTGAGTAATGTTCGTTCGAAGGTTTCCGCGGCGATGAGTAGGTGATTTCCACATTTTTTCGGGCTGCGTCCGCGTATGTCGTTTAAAAGTACAACAGTTTCGCCAGCTATCCTGCTGGCGTCCTCAGGTCAAGGATGAAAAGAAGCTTGTTGTCCCGTCTTATATAGGAAAAATCCGGCGCCAATACCGGGAAATTTCTTGGCCAATCAGGGAACGTCCTCATATTTGCGCGGGATTATTCGTTTCCACGCACTGTGGAGTGGATATCCATCCTCTCTGTTAAAATTTTTTGGCCTTTTAACGATTTCAATGGCCTCTCTGATTATTCTCTGGAAGTATTTTCCTTCTTTCGCTATTATTTTAGCGTCGTCGAAGAGAATAGAGTGTCCAGGTTCACTCCAGGCGTGCTCAGCGATGGCCGATGCTCTAAACTGTTTGGCCTTGGTTGCCCTCTGGTGTTCACTCATGCGTGTTTTCAGCGCTCTGCACGTTTCACCGATGTACCATTTGCCACAGGAGCATGGCACTTGGTACACGCCTTGTGATATTAACGGTGAAATTCCATCCTTGGGTCCGGGTAGGGTGTCAGCTATCTTGGTGACGCAGTTGAATCTGGTCACCACATCATGTTTCCTTAAAGCCCTCGCGATTCTTTCCGAAGTCCCTGCGATGAAGGGGATGGTGACGCAAGCCTTCGGACGTGGTCTGGAGTCTTCCTCTCTGTCAGGAACAGCGGTGGTTTGTCTCTTCTTTTCTTCCTTCTCGGCCCTTTTTTGGATCATATGAGCGCTGTATCCATTCCTTTGCAGGGCATTTGTCAAGTGTTTCTTCTCGTTGGCAATAGAATCGGAGTCACATATTTTATATGCTCGGTTGACAAGTGTGTCTACCAGTGAGGTCTTCTGACTGGGATGGTGGTGCGATGCAGCATTAAGGTAGCGGTCGGTGTGAGTAGGCTTCCTGTATACTCTGTGTCCAAGCCTCCCATTCCCTGTATTTCTCTTCACCATGACGTCCAAGAAGGGCAGTTGATGATCCTTTTCCACCTCCATAGTGAAGTGGATGGCTTGATGCTGTGAGTTCAGATGTTTCAGGAACTTTTTTAATTCTTCCTCTCCGTGTGACCAAATGACAAAAGTGTCGTCGACATATCTTAGCCACAGTGAGGGCCGCTTGTCGCAGGATTCCAGTGCTTTCTTTTCGAAGCTCTCCATGTAGAGGTTGGCCACAACCGGGGAGAGGGGTGAGCCCATCGCAGCTCCTTCCATCTGCTCGTAATGGTCACCATTCCATAGGAAGAAGGAATTGCGGAGGCAATGCTCCACCAATCCTGGAAAGTCCTTAGGGATTCCGCGGGAGGTGAGTTCCTTGATGATATTCAGCGATTCCTCAATAGGGACGCTGGTGAAAAGCGATTCAACATCGAAGCTGACCATGAGATCGTTGTCGTGGATGGTGATGTTTCTTATTACGTCAATGAAATGCGTCGAGTTTTTTACGAAGCTGGGTGTCTGTCCGACGTGGTCCTGCAGAGACCGCGCCAAGTACTTGGCGAGTTGGTAAGTCGGAGCGTCAATCTGGCTCACAATCGGTCGGAGAGGTACATCCTTCTTGTGAATTTTGGGCAGGCCGTACAGTCTCGGTGGTTTCGGTGCAGTCGGAAGCAGGCGTCGTTGCTCTTCTTTTGGAATAAGCGATCGTTTAATGATAGCCCTTGTGCTTCTCTCCGTCTTGGCAGTCGGATCGCTTTTCAATTTCCTATAAGTCGGACTGCTGAGGATGAGCGATATTTTCCCTTCGTAATCCTCTCTATTTATCAGGACTGTTGCGTTGCCTTTGTCAGCTGGTAAAATGATTATACTCTCGTTGTCCCTTAGCTCCTTCAGTGCTCTCCTTTCTTTGCCGATGGTGTTTGATCTTGGTGGTTTTGCGCCATGGAGGATACGTGCGACATCTTCTCGGATTTCGTCGGCGGCCGCCTTCGGAAGTCTCCGGATCGATGACTCTACCTCCGCGATGATCTTCTCAAGTGGTATCGTCCTTGGGGTCAAAGCGAAGTTCAGACCCTTAGATAAGACTGCGAGGGTGGCTTCATCTAAATGAAGGTCCGTCAAGTTCACAACCGATTGGCCATTGTCAGCCCCATTAATCGAGGTCAGTGGATGCTGCTTACAATGAAGTTTGTTGAATTTGTTGACTTGCTTTTCCCGCGTCGCCATTAGACTGGCTCGGGAAGAGTCGTACGTAATCCGCTCGGTTGTGTCCCAATCGTCAGCTTGTAGGGTGGCAGCCAGCTCCAAATGAATATAGTACAATTCTTCGGAGAGGCGGTCGAGGTTCCAACGTTTATCGTGAATTCTCTCTCTCAGAAGGTCTTCGCTGCAGCGGCGGAGGATCTTCTTAGCCTTGGGTGTGTTCAGGTGGTGTTTGACTTCTACGCAGGTAGGAATCGTCTCCGTGTCTCTGCATCGTTGAAGGAACGCTAACGATGTCAAAAGTCTCTCCTTCCTCGTTCTGAGCTTCTCGAATCTCCTTATCTTCCTGTGAATCTCCTCCCCGTAGAGGTGAGTAATGTTCGTTCGAAGGTTTCCGCGGCGATGAGTAGGTGATTTCCACATTTTTTCGGGCTGCGTCCGCGTATGTCGTTTAAAAGTACAACAGTTTCGCCAGCTATCCTGCTGGCGTCCTCAGGTCAAGGATGAAAAGAAGCTTGTTGTCCCGTCTTATATAGGAAAAATCCGGCGCCAATACCGGGAAATTTCTTGGCCAATCAGGGAACGTCCTCATATTTGCGCGGGATTATTCGTTTCCACGCACTGTGGAGTGGATATCCATCCTCTCTGTTAAAATTTTTTGGCCTTTTAACGATTTCAATGGCCTCTCTGATTATTCTCTGGAAGTATTTTCCTTCTTTCGCTATTATTTTAGCGTCGTCGAAGAGAATAGAGTGTCCAGGTTCACTCCAGGCGTGCTCAGCGATGGCCGATGCTCTAAACTGTTTGGCCTTGGTTGCCCTCTGGTGTTCACTCATGCGTGTTTTCAGCGCTCTGCACGTTTCACCGATGTACCATTTGCCACAGGAGCATGGCACTTGGTACACGCCTTCTGATATTAACGGTGAAATTCCATCCTTGGGTCCGGGTAGGGTGTCAGCTATCTTGGTGACGCAGTTGAATCTGGTCACCACATCATGTTTCCTTAAAGCCCTCGCGATTCTTTCCGAAGTCCCTGCGATGAAGGGGATGGTGACGCAAGCCTTCGGACGTGGTCTGGAGTCTTCCTCTCTGTCAGGAACAGCGGTGGTTTGTCTCTTCTTTTCTTCCTTCTCGGCCCTTTTTTGGATCATATGAGCGCTGTATCCATTCCTTTGCAGGGCATTTGTCAAGTGTTTCTTCTCGTTGGCAATAGAATCGGAGTCACATATTTTATATGCTCGGTTGACAAGTGTGTCTACCAGTGAGGTCTTCTGACTGGGATGGTGGTGCGATGCAGCATTAAGGTAGCGGTCGGTGTGAGTAGGCTTCCTGTATACTCTGTGTCCAAGCCTCCCATTCCCTGTATTTCTCTTCACCATGACGTCCAAGAAGGGCAGTTGATGATCCTTTTCCACCTCCATAGTGAAGTGGATGGCTTGATGCTGTGAGTTCAGATGTTTCAGGAACTTTTTTAATTCTTCCTCTCCGTGTGACCAAATGACAAAAGTGTCGTCGACATATCTTAGCCACAGTGAGGGCCGCTTGTCGCAGGATTCCAGTGCTTTCTTTTCGAAGCTCTCCATGTAGAGGTTGGCCACAACCGGGGAGAGGGGTGAGCCCATCGCAGCTCCTTCCATCTGCTCGTAATGGTCACCATTCCATAGGAAGAAGGAATTGCGGAGGCAATGCTCCACCAATCCTGGAAAGTCCTTAGGGATTCCGCGGGAGGTGAGTTCCTTGATGATATTCAGCGATTCCTCAATAGGGACGCTGGTGAAAAGCGATTCAACATCGAAGCTGACCATGAGATCGTTGTCGTGGATGGTGATGTTTCTTATTACGTCAATGAAATGCGTCGAGTTTTTTACGAAGCTGGGTGTCTGTCCGACGTGGTCCTGCAGAGACCGCGCCAAGTACTTGGCGAGTTGGTAAGTCGGAGCGTCAATCTGGCTCACAATCGGTCGGAGAGGTACATCCTTCTTGTGAATTTTGGGCAGGCCGTACAGTCTCGGTGGTTTCGGTGCAGTCGGAAGCAGGCGTCGTTGCTCTTCTTTTGGAATAAGCGATCGTTTAATGATAGCCCTTGTGCTTCTCTCCGTCTTGGCAGTCGGATCGCTTTTCAATTTCCTATAAGTCGGACTGCTGAGGATGAGCGATATTTTCCCTTCGTAATCCTCTCTATTTATCAGGACTGTTGCGTTGCCTTTGTCAGCTGGTAAAATGATTATACTCTCGTTGTCCCTTAGCTCCTTCAGTGCTCTCCTTTCTTTGCCGATGGTGTTTGATCTTGGTGGTTTTGCGCCATGGAGGATACGTGCGACATCTTCTCGGATTTCGTCGGCGGCCGCCTTCGGAAGTCTCCGGATCGATGACTCTACCTCCGCGATGATCTTCTCAAGTGGTATCGTCCTTGGGGTCAAAGCGAAGTTCAGACCCTTAGATAAGACTGCGAGGGTGGCTTCATCTAAATGAAGGTCCGTCAAGTTCACAACCGATTGGCCATTGTCAGCCCCATTAATCGAGGTCAGTGGATGCTGCTTACAATGAAGTTTGTTGAATTTGTTGACTTGCTTTTCCCGCGTCGCCATTAGACTGGCTCGGGAAGAGTCGTACGTAATCCGCTCGGTTGTGTCCCAATCGTCAGCTTGTAGGGTGGCAGCCAGCTCCAAATGAATATAGTACAATTCTTCGGAGAGGCGGTCGAGGTTCCAACGTTTATCGTGAATTCTCTCTCTCAGAAGGTCTTCGCTGCAGCGGCGGAGGATCTTCTTAGCCTTGGGTGTGTTCAGGTGGTGTTTGACTTCTACGCAGGTAGGAATCGTCTCCGTGTCTCTGCATCGTTGAAGGAACGCTAACGATGTCAAAAGTCTCTCCTTCCTCGTTCTGAGCTTCTCGAATCTCCTTATCTTCCTGTGAATCTCCTCCCCGTAGAGGTGAGTAATGTTCGTTCGAAGGTTTCCGCGGCGATGAGTAGGTGATTTCCACATTTTTTCGGGCTGCGTCCGCGTATGTCGTTTAAAAGTACAACAGTTTCGCCAGCTATCCTGCTGGCGTCCTCAGGTCAAGGATGAAAAGAAGCTTGTTGTCCCGTCTTATATAGGAAAAATCCGGCGCCAATACCGGGAAATTTCTTGGCCAATCAGGGAACGTCCTCATATTTGCGCGGGATTATTCGTTTCCACGCACTGTGGAGTGGATATCCATCCTCTCTGTTAAAATTTTTTGGCCTTTTAACGATTTCAATGGCCTCTCTGATTATTCTCTGGAAGTATTTTCCTTCTTTCGCTATTATTTTAGCGTCGTCGAAGAGAATAGAGTGTCCAGGTTCACTCCAGGCGTGCTCAGCGATGGCCGATGCTCTAAACTGTTTGGCCTTGGTTGCCCTCTGGTGTTCACTCATGCGTGTTTTCAGCGCTCTGCACGTTTCACCGATGTACCATTTGCCACAGGAGCATGGCACTTGGTACACGCCTTCTGATATTAACGGTGAAATTCCATCCTTGGGTCCGGGTAGGGTGTCAGCTATCTTGGTGACGCAGTTGAATCTGGTCACCACATCATGTTTCCTTAAAGCCCTCGCGATTCTTTCCGAAGTCCCTGCGATGAAGGGGATGGTGACGCAAGCCTTCGGACGTGGTCTGGAGTCTTCCTCTCTGTCAGGAACAGCGGTGGTTTGTCTCTTCTTTTCTTCCTTCTCGGCCCTTTTTTGGATCATATGAGCGCTGTATCCATTCCTTTGCAGGGCATTTGTCAAGTGTTTCTTCTCGTTGGCAATAGAATCGGAGTCACATATTTTATATGCTCGGTTGACAAGTGTGTCTACCAGTGAGGTCTTCTGACTGGGATGGTGGTGCGATGCAGCATTAAGGTAGCGGTCGGTGTGAGTAGGCTTCCTGTATACTCTGTGTCCAAGCCTCCCATTCCCTGTATTTCTCTTCACCATGACGTCCAAGAAGGGCAGTTGATGATCCTTTTCCACCTCCATAGTGAAGTGGATGGCTTGATGCTGTGAGTTCAGATGTTTCAGGAACTTTTTTAATTCTTCCTCTCCGTGTGACCAAATGACAAAAGTGTCGTCGACATATCTTAGCCACAGTGAGGGCCGCTTGTCGCAGGATTCCAGTGCTTTCTTTTCGAAGCTCTCCATGTAGAGGTTGGCCACAACCGGGGAGAGGGGTGAGCCCATCGCAGCTCCTTCCCTCTGCTCGTAATGGTCACCATTCCATAGGAAGAAGGAATTTGCCTCCGCAATTCCTTCTTCCTATGGAATGGTGACCATTACGAGCAGAGGGAAGGAGCTGCGATGGGCTCACCCCTCTCCCCGGTTGTGGCCAACCTCTACATGGAGAGCTTCGAAAAGAAAGCACTGGAATCCTGCGACAAGCGGCCCTCACTGTGGCTAAGATATGTCGACGACACTTTTGTCATTTGGTCACACGGAGAGGAAGAATTAAAAAAGTTCCTGAAACATCTGAACTCACAGCATCAAGCCATCCACTTCACTATGGAGGTGGAAAAGGATCATCAACTGCCCTTCTTGGACGTCATGGTGAAGAGAAATACAGGGAATGGGAGGCTTGGACACAGAGTATACAGGAAGCCTACTCACACCGACCGCTACCTTAATGCTGCATCGCACCACCATCCCAGTCAGAAGACCTCACTGGTAGACACACTTGTCAACCGAGCATATAAAATATGTGACTCCGATTCTATTGCCAACGAGAAGAAACACTTGACAAATGCCCTGCAAAGGAATGGATACAGCGCTCATATGATCCAAAAAAGGGCCGAGAAGGAAGAAAAGAAGAGACAAACCACCGCTGTTCCTGACAGAGAGGAAGACTCCAGACCACGTCCGAAGGCTTGCGTCACCATCCCCTTCATCGCAGGGACTTCGGAAAGAATCGCGAGGGCTTTAAGGAAACATGATGTGGTGACCAGATTCAACTGCGTCACCAAGATAGCTGACACCCTACCCGGACCCAAGGATGGAATTTCACCGTTAATATCAGAAGGCGTGTACCAAGTGCCATGCTCCTGTGGCAAATGGTACATCGGTGAAACGTGCAGAGCGCTGAAAACACGCATGAGTGAACACCAGAGGGCAACCAAGGCCAAACAGTTTAGAGCATCGGCCATCGCTGAGCACGCCTGGAGTGAACCTGGACACTCTATTCTCTTCGACGACGCTAAAATAATAGCGAAAGAAGGAAAATACTTCCAGAGAATAATCAGAGAGGCCATTGAAATCGTTAAAAGGCCAAAAAATTTTAACAGAGAGGATGGATATCCACTCCACAGTGCGTGGAAACGAATAATCCCGCGCAAATATGAGGACGTTCCCTGATTGGCCAAGAAATTTCCCGGTATTGGCGCCGGATTTTTCCTATATAAGACGGGACAACAAGCTTCTTTTCATCCTTGACCTGAGGACGCCAGCAGGATAGCTGGCGAAACTGTTGTACTTTTAAACGACATACGCGGACGCAGCCCGAAAAAATGTGGAAATCACCATCTCATGAAATCATTCAAATGTGGTCAAGGGCGCGGAATCGAGTCGAGGGGAAATAAGGATAAGATGGTGGAGACTTAAGGGTCCCTGCTACGGTATTTCGGAGTTTAAAGAAGAGCGAGGCTAGTAAACCCATCGCGTTCCCACCAATGGTCTCCCGCCGAGTTTTCATCACGGATCATCATTGATGGCTATCTATCGTGGGATTGGTTTGGTGCACTCCCAGTTTGACAATGACATTAGGTCATACCATCACGCTGTTCTATTTCTTCACTTTGGTGCCTGCTTTCACTTGTTTCATGTAGTGCATCCCTCCGCGATTGACTTCTCTGGAGAAAGAAATCAAAATATAACGGATAAATTGATCCTTCAGTATTATCAGTGCTATAAAGAAATCACTCAAAACCGTCCCTCTATACCTACTTGCGGTATATATCCCGTGTCTTCCCTCACATCAATTCGCTTAAATGCAATAACACTCGTTTTGGGCGAACACATTTTTTTTTAACTTTCATCACGATATTCCTTTTTCTCACATATTTATGGTATTTCACAACAATGTTATAGCCAATGACGATATATTTTACCTACATAAATTTGTACATCAACTTTGTTTTTCAAGAGGTTATAGTTTTCGAAATCATAGAGCTCACTCATAAAATAGTATGATTAATCAACCGAATAGTTCAAACTTAGCCGCTGGGTAGTACTTTATGCAAAATGAAATTCTACTAGGATCCAAAGTTAGATTAAAGGTTAATATATTACAATGTTGAAGAGATCTGCTTAGCAATCATTTCTATTTGAAGTAACATTATACAGTATGAATAATTCCTGAAACGCGTTAGCCTATTTACTTTATGCATAGTTGAAATTTTAATTTCAACTCCCGTTTACACGGTATTACAGTCATAATGTCATATTTAAGCCGAAGTCTAACAATGTACCCTTCACTCAGGTCTGAATTACTGGAAAAAGTAATATTTTAAAAGATGTACATCAATTTCAATTAAATTACAAGCTGTTTAACAATAAAAATCTGGGATGAAGGAATAGCTATATATTAAAATAGGGTCACCGGTATTGGGATACGCAAGGTTAACCCCAAGACCGCGGTTTCAATTCTCGCCCAGAATGGGTTTTCCTCCACCAAGGGGCTGTTTATTTCTATTGCCTTTGCCGATTTTTCTTGGTTAGAAATTCAATGCAATGGCCAGTTGGCTGTTTTACGATATAATAAAATATATAAAAATTTAAATGGTAGACCTCGAAGCTATGCACTCTCTCCTATTCTTAATTAGGCGTAATGTATTTCAGGTTTTTAACTATCTTGTTTTGGGAATTATAGCGTGATATCACAAATACGCATGCACAGATTTAATTTTATTTGTATTATGTTGATGCTGATGCATAATTATGGGTTTCGGATCTTTTTTTTGATTCAAGTAAATGTACCTTTCCCAATAAATTTACGTATAATACGAGTAATTTATAGCCTCATACTCCTAGGGAAGGATTAAACTCATCGTGCTCTTACTTATTTATTTATTTATTTTTTTATTCAGTATAAGTCCGAAAACAGCGCATTCTGGCCTTTGCATCGAACTATTAACAACGATAACAATGATCACATTTACAAACACCCAAGCCCTAGGTGGAGAAAAACTCACCAAGGCGGGAATCGAACACGCGACCCTTGGAATGGCAGACGAGGACGTTACCCCGCCGCCACCGGGGTCGGCAATGCAATCACTATAGATATCAAAAAGAACACTTCATTTAGGGATATCGATTGTATTCAAAATATTTTTCAACTGGCTTGGTCTATGGTGAGACGGTAAGGCGTGAAAGGACAAATATCAGAACTGCGTTGGACGTAAACGACCAATGGGTTTCCGCTCACGAAAAATATTATGCCCGCTGCCAGAATATTTGATTCGTCGTGCCTTTTACGGATTCAGATGATATTTATTTTTGACAACCGAAAATATCATACTGAAGCACAGGATCGCGGTTCGGTGTGGAGCACAAAGGTCATTCACCAGCCCCTGGCGGGCATCCTTTGTGGTGTGAGCATCCATAGGTACAGAAACTCAACGAAGATATCGATGTGGGAGTCAGAGCGAAACAATTTCCTGGTGACAAATGCAGGAGATTAGCTGTCATAGCATGTTTTCTTCTGGTGTTGGTGTAAAAAAACGTCCGGGCACGATCCACCAGGGAATCAGTTTCCCCGCGAGCATACACTGCAGGGAGAATTTAGGGAAGGAGTGATCTCCTGTGGCTATTTGTCAAAGCCGTCGAGCCAAATGAAATGCAGACGCAGAAACCGAAAGCGAGCATCAAAAAATATTCATCCGAGAGGGTTCCAAACATGTAAAAACCTATTATTTTGGGCGTTAAAACGAATGCCTTATTGACGTCAAATATCAATTTTTGTAATAGGAAACTACGACGAATATTTTGTCAATGCTCTTTTACAACAATACGCGTATATTTAAACAGAGCAAGTCTTAGTTCCGAAAGCCAAGTACTTACGATGCCAGTCGGTGAATATAAATTACGATAACCTACGCATATCTCTCATAACTAATCTCCACTTTCACATGCCAAGCATGCGAAAAAAATGTTGTATTAGTTGTTACATCGAGGTGACAGATGTGAGATGTAATAAAAAAAATAAATTGAAAATTACGCATTCAAATAGATATTCCGAATAAGTACTGGTGATTATTGCCAAGTACTGATCAAAACGGTTAAGCTGTGCTGACGTTAAAATCTAACACTGCTGTGCATAGCGACGTCGATAAGCGAAAAATGCAATTTAAAAGCACAACTTAGCAAGAAAATATGGCAAAAAATGTTATGCACGAAATATCCGAGAGAAAATATTTCGCCAGGTCTAAAAGCAAGAAAGAGGAATCCTTAATTAGTATCCACCATCGACTTTTATTGACACCAAGTAAAACTTTAATGAGTCATAATGAAGGGGATGCCGACCTTAAGAGATTTGTGCCAAGAAAAATCCACGTGCATCACATTCTTCATTGAAAGAGCCATAGCAAAAGAACTGCCAACGAAGGAATAGGATTTCGGCAGTTCGTTCATCGAAAGGAAAACAAATGCCTCCATAGAGTTATGTCAGAAGTCGAACCAACTGAAGTATCATGAGGCGACAATAAACGGAAATTCCAACTGATTTAACAGCAACTTCCATCTGTTCACAATTTTCATGTTCCCGTTCAAGCCACATAAAAACAAAACATTTTATGATTTCCGCAGGGATCACTGGAGGAGTCGTTTAAGCATCTGGTAAGGACTTGCACTCGCCTTGAAAAATAAAAGCGATAGAAAGAGAACGAGCGATAAGTGGCGGGCGCTGTTTAAAAATCGATCCATGTGAAATTTCAACCGGATTCGGGACGGCGCTTATCTCAAATGACCGCTTCCCACAGCCATAAGTGTGTAATGACCGAATGTTTATTTTCGACTCAACGTGTCTCCGAAAAGGCAGTGATTGATATTGAGGGCGAAAATTACGCGGTGAATCGATGGAAACGTTCCCGCGGGGAAACCATAAAAAAAAGGTTGAGTCCGGTGATTGAAGGAAAGGCGAGGGGAGAGTGAGTTTCTTTGCTAAAACTTATTTCATTGAGGAAACAATTTGGTGGGCTCAAGAATGACCCCAGAAATTACCCTTCCTAAGGCATGTCACCTAAAATACGTTTCGGAAATTAAATGACTTCAGATTTGTTTGTTTTGAACATGCTTGGAGTGAAGTTCAAACGTGAATCATTTTAAATCCGAATTGAGTACAGAATGGAAATGGGGTGGGGGAGGGAGATCAATTTGATGAAGAGTGGCGAATATCTACGAGGAAACGGAAATGTTCCGCGAACGAGGTGAATAATCTGTCGTAAATATTCCATGGGCTTGCTCAAAACCGAGTTCGAGCGGAAAACCGCATACATCGTCACTAATTCAATGTGGAAATTGATTGTAAGGGACTCAGAATATCTTCTATAATTTTAAAGAATAAAATAATTCCCATATCCATTTCCACGTGAGCTTTTGGGATGCTCACAGAATTTTGCAGGGAATATTAGCAACTCAATTACGAAATGTTTAATCCAGAGGGTGAATATTGGAATATGACACTTTGAAACTGAACTAATTCCTCCATCGTGCAGTTGATATAATATCTTTCTAAGGGGTATTATATATATATATATATATATATATATATATATATATATATATATATATATATATATATATATACACATATAAAATAATTTATATATATATACATATAAAATAATTTATATATATATATACATATAAAATAATTTATATATATATATACATATAAAATAATTTATATATATATATACATATAAAATAATTTATATATATATATATATATATATAGTATTTAATATCTTCAAAGGAACATTTATATGTTCGTGATACACCACGTCCATAGAAAATCTCAGGGTTAATTCGAGAACTAATTTTCATGGATATATTTTCATTAATTCAGCCAATTCTTCGGGTGCATTAAACAGCACCTACCGTCGCTGAGATATGATTTCTAAGCCCATTTTTCTTCAGTCGGATGTGAAAACACAATTAAGCAAAATTAACGCTAGCCAAGCGAAAGACTTTTCACCAATATTCCCGGTTCACTTTCTGTCATTGAAAATGTTAGATGCGCGTTCGGACGCATTTGGTTGTTTGCAAAATCAACGAAATCAAAAACAGTGAACCTGCCAATAGCAGACCAACAACCTTCACAATAATGAAGAGTGATTCATCTTAGATAGGATATTGCACCACGAACTTTGGAAAAAAGAGAGTTTCAAATCAAGGCTTTCCCGGTTGTACCCTTATGCCTAAAATACCCCTGACATGGAGAAAATAAAGTCCTGGACAGACTTATACCCTTATAATTAATCAATTAATTATCATAAATTACTTGTTTCTATTAATAAATTTTTAAATTCATTCCCAGAGGGCATAGGTGAAATTGTATTATATTTTTCTGAAACCCATCGCGTTAAACTACCAATAACTTAATAAACACCCTTAGACGATACCATAATATTCGAATTAAAAACGCAGTAACCAATGTAATTTGGTGCAGAGAGTACAGTAAAACTAATACAGGTGTAAGCTTAGTTTTTTACATAAAAAATCATTTAAATTTTAATATCCAGCCGACTCTTTTCGGCCAATTTCCCCTTCCGCACTGCCAAGTAGGACACACGAAGCCTTCTTAGCTAAGCAATTATGGATGCTCAAAGAGATTTTTTTAAAGTTGAATATTTTTAAGCCAAATTAATTTTATAATTCATTAGGATAGATGCACAATTAAAGTAAACAATAATTACATCGTCATTAATAAATCGCTTCTAAATAAGAGCGACCATTTGATCAATATCGAAGAAAAAATGATATATCGATTAGACTTTCCCTCTCGCGAATTAAACACCACTTTAGACATTTTAAGTAATGATCAATATAATTATATATTAATAAAAGACGGTGAACTTCCTTGGAATGAAACGTGTGGAAACAAAACTTTCAAAATATACGATGTGGACCTAAGTTAGTCGGGTTAGTAAGTTAACTCTTAGGAGTAAATCTTGTCCATAACCTTTCATGGGGAAACCGTGCAAAAGAATTAGAGGATTAAAACGTTCTTCCTCAAAAGTTTGGGTTTCATTACCAAGGTTAAAGAAAAAGTAACGAATAAGTGAGGGAGAAATATGGCATCTTAATTTTGATACTTTTGGCATATTAATTTGGACACAAAACGGGCGATGGACACGGAAACAGGCACGAGATCTCTAGAAACGTTTTCAAACCAAGAATTTGTGAATGTTAGCACGTGTAAATATATCATTACTACTTTTCCGATTACTCAGACGCTAAATTAATCAAAAACTATCTCGGCAGCCTTTCCATATCAAGTTTACACGCAAACATTCATAAGTCTGATTAAAGTTACCAGAGAAAGGCCGCTCGGACTCGCGAGCCTGGACTTGGAAGTCATAAGAATCGCCAGCGCGTCTTTAAAGACAGCTAATAAAGGATGCATGTTATACAAAAGAAAGAGGGCTCTCTTTTCACTCCAATATGGCAACGTCGCACCTCCCTCCCTCTACCAACACGCCCGCTGATTTTATTCTCGCGGCGAGCGTTGGGTCTATCGACTAAAAAAAATACGAGGTGGGAATCGAGGGACTTGAAGGAAACAAGGGCTGGTTGAGGCAAGGACCCGGAAAAAAGAGACAGGAAAAGGTTGAGGAAGGGGTTTTGACCCTTGGCGACCTCCTCCCCCAAACGACTGCCCGGCACCACCGCAAAGGGGGTTGATGCGAGGGAGGAAAGGACAGAGAGGGGGCAGGGGAATCGAGGGGTGAAAAGTCGGCCGGAAAGGTGAGTGTGCGAGCGTATGCTGGACCGTGTCCGGGAAGTACGAAAGAAAAGGGGTTAGACGGGGGTTCACGGGCTCACCGTGGGGAGTGGGCGAGCACACAAAAATGCCGAAGAGGTCGCGGGAGGGCAGGGGGACGGAGGGCGCTCGGCAAACCATCGCATTCGGTAGTCTATGCTCGTGAAATAATGAGCAAGAGGGAGAGAGAAAAGGAAGGCGATAAAAAAGGAAGGCCCGGGAGAATACAAGGGGGTAGATAGAGACTAAAGGAAAGGTGAATGGATGTGGACCTGATGACGTTTCAGCATTACTCGTCTTTCACGTTTTCAACGATCCTACATACATGTACTGCTGGAATCGATAAAAGGAAGAAGTTAAACAGATAGATGCTGGGACAATGACAGGAGGAGAGGGTAGAAGGAGGTCACGTAGGCAGTGAAATTAAAAGGGGAAGAGCCTGACGGAGATGCAAGTGAGGTTTAGCATTATCGATACCGGGAAAGTACAGGTCATGTGTGCACCTACCCAGCCCTCGCTAAACAATGCCACCATTACTCAACTCATTTATTATAGAAGTTATTCAATAATTCTCTTATTTTAGAAATTTCTACTTCGAATATTAACTTTCCAATCAATTTAAATATCGAGTAAATAGTAATTTACAAATCTATGAGATGGGTGTAGTTATACGCATATGTGTGTATATATATATATATATATATATATATATATATATATATATATATATATATATATATATATATATTCATATACACACATATATATATATATGCATGTATATATTTCATTGAAATAGATATTAAAGGCCATCGGGTACTAAGCCCGACGGCGTGTGAAATTCACCCAGTCAAGGTATGGGGGTTTCCCTGTGCCGGATATGGTTTCCCACGAAGATCTGGTGCCCAAAAAAATCACGCAGCTAGGGTGGAGCTGAGGATGCCCACAGAGGCGTGCCCGAGAATCAAATCAGGGCCATCCGGTCAGTAGTCCAAAGCTCTGCCCCTGAACTACTGCGAACCATATGCTTGCGTGTGCATGTATGTAAATAAATAAATATTTATATAATATACACATAACGATATATTATTACATTTTATCAGTAAACTTTTTTTAATTTTAATAAAGGAGAGGCGGAAATGTTATTTGACGCTATATTGAACTCTGAATATGATGTAAATGTTGAAAAATCATTTGGCAGAGATGGGGCCGACTTTGTCTGCATATATTTATGGTTCTTACAGAGAAGCATTCAGTTTCGCCATGGCTTTTTTAAATAAATATCAAACCTGCAATATCATATTTTGTGCGGGGATGATGAGGGTACTAAGGAACTGTACCCGAGTACTTTGACTGTGTCATTCAGCTTAGCGATCTTTGATTTCAGATGATCAAACAGGAACTTCACCAATTAGGAGTAAATACGAAGAGACTGGATATTCACTAAAGCTAGCATTCCAAGTAGTATTCCCTTACTGTTATCCTATGCTACTGAATGCGATAGCAAAACCAAAATTATCATCTAGAGCACATTATTAACTATGCGAGACTGGCTATCTCATACACATTTTTCACCTCACCCCCAGAGTGCGTAACTGGGTTGGCGGATTTAAGGACCTTGAAACCTTAATCACTAGACCAACGCTCCCTTGACACTCCAGCTCCTTTATCCATGATGACTCATCTGCTCACATTGACACTCCGGAGTTATAGGGTGAGGTGGCATCATTTCGGGGAAAACTCTGCCGTCAAAACAAATTTCGGCCCCGTCGGACCTTTCAGTGTGCTACATCCAGGTTCCAACACCAGAAACTAAATTTTCTGAGCCAAAAGACCACTCAGGGAACATAACATTTCAATCTACATTCAGCTGTAATGCACTTTTAAATTCTAAACATAGTCGGAGAGCCTCCGCCAAACTGACCTTACACTAAAAGAGCTGCCCATTCAAATGGGCTCTCGGTCACATTTCCCATTATTTAGCCTAGCAAATAAAAAGAGCATTTCGTCCTGTTTGATAAGTTTCTATTGAATTTATTTTTGATTAAAATTATCAGGTTGTGTGCATCCTAGCATTTTCCAAAATTCTAAATCTGCTGTAATCTAATCTCTACCCACCTCAAAATCTTAGCATTTATTCTCTTTCACACTGGAGAAAAATGTATCCTTCGCTAAGGATAAGGGCCTTATCACCATTTTCCAAATAGCTGTAACATGCCAGATAATATAGTGCATCTTAAAGATCATTTGAAATATACAAAATACAGAAGTATTCACATCCAGGATTAAAATCAAAGAAACCATAAAAAATTATGGTTACAATAAACGTGATATTCAAATGCAAACTAATGCAAGCACATTTTAGAGTTCACCTTCATCGATACATCTTTTAAACAGTTGATTTTCGTTCTAAGTAAGCCATTACGTACAGATCTTTTGATGAATGATAAAGTTTAGTAGACAACACCGATAAAACGTTAACTTATCAAACGTTTCCCATGTTCATACAGTCATTTTTAAAACTAAAACCTGTCGAAATTATTTGACCCATCCGATAATTTTAGTAAAATAGACTCACTTTTACAGTCGTATGAGATGTTGATTCAAATAATTTTGTAGCAGTGAAAAAGGTTTTCACTCCATGCAAAACTAATTTAGGTTAAACCTTTGAACAAGTTCTGAACACTTAGCTTAGTGTTGAATGGAAGAATGTAATTTTTGAAACACTATTAGGAAAGTTATTTCTTGTTTCCTAGTGTTTCTATCTGTGATACATGGATTCATACTGTATATATGAAAAACTATACTCCGAAAGTACAAGTCTTGACCATGATGCATGTACTAATGAACCATGAACGTGTATTACCCATAGCCTCGATGATATCCCTCTGTGTGTTTAGTACCGTATAACAGTAGATTTGATTGTGTGCACAAGATAACTTATAATCTATCAATGTGAATAATAAAAAAATGAACATTTCACGTTTTTGATAAGAGTAGAAAATCTAATAACTAATAAAATATAAACGACACACAAGACGCTTTATTCATGGTTATCTCAGTAACGCTTTATTCATGGTTATCTCAGTAGACTAACATTTTCTCCGTTAAAACCTCAGGACTCGTAACTCCATCAGATATTACATAATAGTTTTTATATTTGTTCGAATGACGATTATTAATAGAAATTATCTAGGTTCGTTAGATTAACCAACAAATATGACCTCAAATCTAGTTCCAGGCTTGTGCGGAGCAACTTAGCATGCAAATTAACAAAATTAAACTTTTATTCATCAACATATTTCAAAATCATGGAACTGAAATTCGTATTAATCCTCATTTTCAATTTCCATCTAACGGTTAACTGATTTAAAAATTAATAAATATTACCTTTTATAGAAAAAGAGATCTCAATGAGCAAGGAACTAACTGAATACATGCTCGATTACAAATGAAGAAAAACTATATTTAATTAAAATGCACAATCGCAGGCATAATGTTACCCCCCGAGAATCGGGCAAAGATTGTAGAATGATGCAAGTGAAAGAAAACATTCCATAAAAAAATTGTGTGGACGGATATTCTTTTGATTTTCCGGACATCATTTTAAAAAGAGTAAAACAGTTGCAGCGAATTACGCTATGTGCAAAGGTAATTTACCGGAAGAAAGATGCCATAATATTGCTTCTCATCCAAATAATTTGGATACACATGGTGAATAACATATTGACTTGTTTTGAAGTTTTTCATCCAGATACTTTAATATGTGCATATCAACCGTTACTTACCTATTAGCGGAAATTTCAAGGCAGATTTTTCTTCAGGTTTACTATACAGTGAAAAACAATATCGAAAATATTTAGAGGGAAAGGGAGCACACAATTATCATTTGAAAGAGGGAGAGAAGCGCCACTCTAAGCATTAATTCTAAGGTATGTATTTTTCCAACCCACCGATGAAATAAGCCTTACCTTCCTTTATTGAAGTGACTTGGAATCGCAAAAAGGAATCTTTTTCTCCTGCTGCCATTTTCCGTTTTTGCACCAGAACGACGAAACCTATTGATAAAATATCACGCTGACGTGCGAAGGGAAATCACTGGATTTATGTGTATCTCAAACTAGGTGGATTAAGGGGAAAGCAATACGACATATTCCAAAATATCAATGCGTCAATGGTTGTAAAATCCCTGGCAAAAGAAGGTGACTCGGTCACCCGCTTCTTTTAAAGGGAAGCAGATTTGCAGACTATCTGCTCCCCATATTCCAACTCTCGCACGGCTCTGACCGCCCTCCCCCCACCACTACCTCATCCATTCTCTCCCTTTCATCCACTCTCCGCTCGCTACCATCTCATGATCCCTCCCTCCCTTCCACCCATTGACTCTCTCACATTCCTCCCCCCTCACCCCCTGACTACCCATTCCCCCTCCCGACCCATCCACCATCCAAATCCCACCCCATAGCCTCCTCCATGCGTCCGAATTAATTAACGAGACAGGCAAAGGATCCTCCTTGTCGAATCCTACTCCGCTCCCTCATTTATCTCCCCACTGTTTACTCCCTCTTCCCGTCCCCACCTCCCCGTGACCGCCCCACCCCTGCCCTTCGGCCACCCTTCCATCCCCCCTCCTCAAGCCTCCCGGACTCCTTTCCTCCCCCATTTTTCCAGGCGGGCCTGCGCCCTCACCTTCCACTCTCCTGCCCCTTCTATTTGCCATTACTAGCAGTGCGGCTAAAAAAAACATTCCGGAGAAAGATGTATCCATCTACTGGTTCGAAGAAGCCGGAAACGATAGGAAATAGGAGAATGAGAACAGAGAAAATGGGAAGGGAGTCCTGCGTTCGTCGAATGCGGGATTCGGCGCTTTTATCGGAGCATTCGGTGCTGAGGCTCCAATTTCTTTTCTTGAGCATTCGGATTGTTCGGAGTTTTTGCCGCCCTATTAGTGTATCTGCGGGGTTAATTGTTAACTCTCAATAAGGTTTACCTCCGCAAGTTTCCATTAGTTTCTCTAGAGAGCAGAGCGATGCGTACGTGATTACAGGAATACGTATGATAGATTGAGCTGCGAATGAGAAGAATAATACCTCAGAACAGCGGATTGGATTGATGAATCAACTTAAAGATTATTGAATTGATCTTTTCTCCGTGACTCGGAGGAGAATTGTAACTTCGCAATTACACTAACTTGAGGAAAGAAGCAATATTCGGATTCGGGTTTAATATTATTGTTATAAAAATGGATTACTCTACAAACTTAAAGAAAAAAAGGTCATTTCAGCTGGCCTTGCAAATTATGTGAAACTTCGTTTCGTAGCGTAAAATGGTAATAGTATTTTCCACGCGTCAATTTCAGGAAAAATCAGCTTTAATGATAAATAATTTAACTCATTATACGTGAGAAACATTAGGCACACATATATAGGCAATATACAGTTTGGTGATATAGATGGCGAATGTTTGTGGGTGATTACATGAAACCCATTTTTCGCAGATTTCATTCAATCCCAATTCCTCTTTTTATAAAGTGTTCAGCAAGCCAAAGAAACTAACCTACTTCGGCGCGGGCAGCCACGAGATAATCGATAGAATTGGAGCGGAAGGAAAAGTCAAATTAACATAATGGAAATAAATAAGCGGAAAAAAAGATTACGAATGAATTCATGATTTGCGTCGGAGTGAAATTTTGTCAAAATTACCCCGGGGGTAATTCACAAACGGCATCAAACACAGAAGGAAAATATAGACCCTTTCCTCCCCTTAAAATACGAATGAAAAACGCCCAAAAACCCCATATATAATTCAGTGACGTGCCTACAAGTCATCAAGGACCGACCAAATCCTTCGTCAGGCCGCCGAAAATTGTCTCTGCTGACCTTTCCGACAGGGGTACTCATAGAAAGAATCGCATGAAAAATCTCGACGATACGTGCCTTGGTAAAATTCAGACATTTATTTTTAAGAGATTTACAGCAATGACGTGAGGAAAAAATCGCTTGCACCAATTATTAAATATTCAAAGAAGTCATCGCTACCCTACAGAGATATAAATGTGCGTTACGTCATTTTCATGACTTCTGGTCGATAATTAAAAATTAAATATAGCCAATTTTCTTCATGATGGGGGCCACCAAAAAAATGATGGATACCACCTCAAATTTAATCGTTCAATAAATCTTCAGAGTGAATGAATACGCGGCACGTTGTACACGGCTTCACATAGCTTTGTGCGATGAGGAAGAGACTCGAACGTGCCCACTGAGGTATAAGCAGATTAAAAGCCGACCCGAAATACTTACACACGGAATAACTTTCCATCGTGTGGGGCTGAATAAATGTCACGGTCGGCGCTACGTCGGTCGATCGATCTCGCGGATTCCGAGATACTGCAGCAGCGCCCATCGAACCGACCTGCTCTCGCGTCCCCGCCCCGCCCGTGTAAATCCAAAGATTTCGGATCCGAGGTTAATCGAAGTCTAAAACAGTGAGCGCCTCGGGGGTGGATTCCGTGACTCCCGCCGCTATTTCTGTCCATGGAACAGCAAAAACTGCGACGACCATTACTACGGAGTTCGGTTTGGGAGGAGGGACTGGACGACGCGACGGAAGGGATGGGACAAACGAGAAAAACAACAATCGCTTGGCGGAGGGAGGGAAGGAGATAGAATGAGAAATTAAAATATCGGCTATTGGACCCGCCCGCCCGACTGACTTCGGATAAAGTGAAAAGCCATGAAAGGGGCAAGAGATCAGAAGATGGTGGCCGAATAGAGCCGCTCTCAGGGAGGGTTAGGATACGACTCCGACACGGGCAGGGAATGTAAAGGCGCAGCCGAAAGACCATTGATTGCACTAATGTTTCAGGAAAAGAAGCAAGCGCGTTAATTTGCGCCGATAATGCGGTCTGTAATCAAATACGGAGTGATCTATTATCCCTCATCATCTAATAGAAGATTAAGGAGCCGTTTTACGGTTTCTACTGAAACCATCCCTCCACACGTTACACGCGTGAAGAGATGGAAAAGATTACACGAGTGTTTAATCTATCATGTTGCATGATACTTAATAAGTTGCATTAAGCATTAAAGATTCGTGTCGAAAATGTTTCAAAAAAATCTCAAGCACAAATGCGTTGTAATACACTTGTATAACAGCACAAACACACTCTCATGTACTGTTTGCGAAATACTTTCTAGAATTTTGCAGTTATCCACAAAGTACCAATTTCAATAAGAAGTTTTAATTTGGTGCTAAATTTAAACTTCTCGCACTAATCTTACTAACCTAAGCATTAACCCACAAAGGTACAGGAAAATTAAGATTTGTTAAAAAAGTGAATCTTAAGAAGTGAAAATAAAAATTTTCAATGACAGACACTAAAATGCTTAAAAAGACTGTTGTGACTACTATCATTTATTTAACTTCATTTAGATCAGATTCAGATTTTTTTAAAAGACTAACCTACAATTATTTATTTAATTCTAAGTTCTGTTGCCAGTTTAGGAGAGAAACCCGGCATCGGCGTTAGCCTACTCTTTATGAAAGGCCAAGGAGTCTACAGTTTAACGTCCCATCCGACAGACGGCGTACTCACTCAAAGCGCCCTCCAAAGCACCTCAAGTAGGGATCGAGATACCACTGAAAAATAATCAACACCGCCGGGATTTGAACCCGGGCCCTCTGGGTGGGAAGCCAGTACGATAACCATCTATGCCTAAAAGATGTATATATGTATGCATTATTTATATATATATATATATATATATATATATATACATATATATATATATATACATATATATATATATACATATATATATACATATATATATATACATATATATATATATACACATATATATACATATATATATATATATACATATATATATATATACATATATATACATATATATATATACATATATATATATATACATATATATATATACATATATATATATACATATATATATATACATATATATATATACATATATATATATATACATATATATATATATACATATATATACATATATATATACATATATATATATACATATATATATACATATATATATATATACATATATATATATATATACATATATATATATATATATATATATATATATATATATATATATATATATATATATTTGAAATATAGATACATACACATGTGTGCATATTTTTTTTCAAAAATGCTAAATTAGTACCAACGCTCACGCTATACACGGTACCTGAAAAATGTATAGAAATGTACAACCAGGCAAAACCAACGAAATAAAATTCTCGTTTTTATATCTATTAAGCAAATGGTATTCATTTTCTGGGATCTCAGCAGGGGCGAAGGCTCCAAACACAGGATTTGCGTAACGTGCACAAATTGAATAGGAAGTTATGGCCGGAAGTCCTAATATGATAATGCATAAAAAGATAGTTTGCACTTAAATATGGAGCAAACGTAATAAGAACTTGCTCATTGCCAAGAGATAATGGATGTAGATTAGGAGAGCGGGTGATTTTTTGTGGAGAAATAACATGGATAGAAAAGAAAACAAAACGATTATATTAAGTTTTGATTCAGGAGAAAGTAATTTTGTGCGAGTAATTACAATAAAACGGACTGTTGCGAGGATATTAATGAGAGGCAACAGCGAGTTGAGACTTTGATAAAAAGGATGGCATTATAAAAGCTGCGAAAATGGAAGAATAGGATAGGTAATTTGCTCGTCGTGGAATTGGGTGGAAGATATGAGAAACTAAGCGAAGAAAGATCGGGCGGAAAAGTTGGTTATGGATTGTAGGAGTGCTTGAAATGCCCAAAGCTTTTTGAAACAATTTTCCAGGTCGTACAAAAGCTACTCGGTAGACAGGCCATAATAATAATCATTTTGAATACAGCCAAATTTAATTAATTCACACCTTCACTACTTAAAGATCATTAGAATCCCTTTAATTATTGTGATCCTTTTATCTGTCTGCGCTAACACAAAACACTGGGAACCACCGAGTCGAACGTAGCCGACGTAATTTGCGCAGAGCGAAGTGTTAACAACATCGTACAGAAAAAACATGACCAAAGTGGTATAAAGGGGAACCCGTCACCAAAAATCATTTTATTCCTGGAATATCGAATTAAAAACTCTCTTTATCAATTAGCGGATACTATCATTGCCTTTACGGGGTAGTTGTGAAGGAGAAAAAAGGACAATATACGGGAGAGTTTGGAAAATGTGAAGGGGATCCAGGAGTGGTGAAGAGATGGGTAAAGGTAGGAATTTACGAGAAAAGGGCAAGGCAGAACGGCGAGCTATTAAAGGACAAAGATTTTCTCAGAGTTCACAAAAAGATAAGAGAAAAGGAAAATGAGAGCTGGAAGGGAAGGGAGAAAATGGAAGAGAAGATGTAGTCGCATTAATCGCATAAAGTGGGCGCGGGGAGAGGTTGAGAAAAAAAAAGACCGGATGGGACTAATTAAAACACAGGATTCTTTCATTTCGCTCAAAAGACCTGCGTTGCTTTTCATTCCTTTGAAAGAAAATAGTCAATTTGTTCTTTAACACTAAGGTAATGGAGCTTAAAAATTTAAATCGTCTCAATATTTGGATCGTAACAAATATTTTAAACTCGGACAAATAATCGCACGAGGAAAAGATTATTCTTTGGGTAATTAGCAAATGCCTATTTCCTCACACCACTTCATTGCAAATTGAAAAATCTTGGATTTACAATAGGCCGGCATAACGTCTATGAAAACGACTACGACTCTTATTTTTATTGCCTTGTAAATGTCAAGAGTAATTGTAAACTTAGACAAATATTTCAAATGAGGGACGCACCAATAGATCGCCTATGGTATTCATTTAATGGCACGCAGCCATAATCTCGTTTTTATACGCCTACTTCAGTTTTAATCGCAATTCCTAATAATTATTAAAATATATAACAAACATATTTTCAACATGCTGTGTAACTAACTGATGCAATTCAAATAAATTTTATTATCATAGAAAACAATTGAAATTGAAAATGAAAGAAACATATTTTCTCGGAAATACGCTGCGCGTATATTTTCCACCATTGATTTAAGTTTTTTTTATCACTTATTATACGAAAAAAGAGGAACTCAAATTGAAATTTACTAGAATGAATGTATATTCTCTAATAGTTGCTGAAAGCATAAATTCAAGTAGATACGGAGTAATTCACTAGATATTTACTAGACTCTAATTTACTCGACTGATATAATGCTTAATTCACTTAAGAGCATCTAGCCTCCATATACATACTATATACATACATTTGTTTTCATCTGTAGTCGTGACCTTATATTAAATTTGTCCCGATTGCTGAATGAAACTAAAGTATAATGTATCCCAAACAAAGAAATAATTAGGTTAAATAAATAATAAGATTAGCATCTGGACGCATTCTCTTAGCTTTTTAGGATTCACAAATGAATAAAGGAAAAGGGACAACAACATAAAATATGAATAAAATGAATACTCGTTGACAGGCTAAAATGAAATAAGCTACACTTGGGCGTCAAGGCAATATTTAGGTTTTAATTTACACTAATTCCATACCTCCAAATATATACAAAATTTAATATACTCTCGCGATTAAATTTTCAACTCATTTGTAGACTCATGGTGAAAACTCTGTCCAAGCATCACCGCAATCATGACGCCCCATGCACAGGGAAACGTTGCTAATTACCCCGCAAGGATGTTCGGGGGCATCAATTTTCCCACTCAAATCTCTTGGCCTCCAAAGCCCCACATGAAGGCTGAACGAAACAAATGAGTCAATTAAACACAGCTCCACGGAATCTAAGCACTTTACGACGGACGAGAGGTTAATCCGCGAGAAAGCACACTGATGGTACACGTCCATAGCCACTTAATCTAAAAAAAATTTACACACGAACGACACTATGGCTCATTCCGACGTCGTGTGAGCATCCATATTTCACAAATCTAATTCCAGTAGATCCTTCTGCACATCTTTTGACATGGAATGAATGTTTATTAAAGATGAAAAAATGTAAAATACCCGACCTCCGCTTGGAGATCTCTCTTCCGAACAGAAGCACGTTCGTCTACTGTCCAGGAAGGGCACGTACGACGACAGGATACCGCACTGAAATAAAATTAGATAAAACAAAAGAAATGGAAGCGTGCTCCGCGGACGACCGTTAACTTGGAGATAAAACCATGTGCGTCTTCGTGGACTCGAGTTATTAAGGAAACAATCTCATTTTCCGGCGCCCTAGTAGAGGGTAAGGGCACAGGACAGAGGCAAGAGGAAGGATTACGGAGTTCAGAAGTCTGGCGAGGAGGCAACTCGGTTTCTGCGGCCACCGAGAAGAGTATGGGAAATAGGTAAAGAGAAGAGAAACTCTCGCCCGCAAGGTGGAATAAGGTGCAAGAGAAATGTACGACAAGCTGTGGTCCGTTTTTAACAGTGTCTCTTGGTAAAGTTGCTCGCGCCATGTTTGGGAAGAGAAAATATTTATGAATCATGGGTTTTCCTTTATCATTCATTCCATTTAACTTAAACGCCAAGAAAATTGGAAGAAAAATTCGAGAAGTACAGGGGTTGATTTAATCTGAAGGTATAAGATATTTTCGATATCTTATGCCTTCAAATGGCATATTGAAGTTATATTTTCGAGGAGTATAACTTTAAATATACACCCAAGATTTTTCAGCCATCAATCAGGTACAGAAATTTTATATAATACATAAAATTCAGTAATCAGTCGGAATGTCACATTGGTAGCTAATGGTAGAGTTTCCCGGCATTTATTCAGAAAATTAAAAATACAAGTTTATTCATCTAAATCTATATTGTCCCCTTCAAAGTAATCCCCATCGACTGCAACACACTTATGCCAGCGCTTGATCCAATCCTCGAAACATTTTTTATATTCGGTTTTCGGTATGTCCATCAGTGCTTCCTGCGATTTTTCCATTACTTCCTCTCGGCTGCTAAAACGCGTTCCCCGTAATGGTTTTTTAACTCGATTGAACAGAAAGAAGTCACAGGGAGCCAAATCAGGTGAATTCGGTGGCTGTTGGATGGTATTTGTTGCATTTTTCGTCAAAAAATTACGAATAATGATAGCACTGTGCGACGGTGCGTTATCATGGTGCAAAATCCACGAGTTTTCTGCCCACATTTCTGGTCTCTTTCGGCGAATTGCTTCACGCAAACGTCTCATAACGCCCAAATAATACTCTTTGTTTACTGTCTGGCCTTCTGGCAAAAATTCATGATGCACTACACCGTTGTAATCCATGAAAACCGTCAGCATTGCCTTCTTTTTTGACTGGAAACGACGTGGTTTTTTTGGTCTCGGCTCATTTGGTGAACGCCATTCACTTGCCTGATGTCTGGATTGCGTGTCGTACTCATAAACCCACGTCTCGTCTCCAGTAATGATCCTTTTGATGAATGTGGGATCGGATTCAGCCTCGCAAATCATGTCTTTTGCGACGTCAACACGGTCTCTTTTTTGCATGAAATTGAGGTCTTTTGGCACCAACTTTGCTGCTACACGACGGAAACCCAAATCATTAACCACAATGTCTTGGGCGGATCCATAGGCAATGTTCAAGTCCTCCGCTATTTCTCTGATGGTTAATTTGCGGTTATTGACCAACATTTCTTTTACTTTATCAATTTTTTCACCGACTTTCGATGTCGATGGTCTGCCACTGCGTTCATCATCTTCGATTGACTCACGACCACTTCTGAACCGCTCGTGCCACTGGTAAACGACCGTTTTTTTTAGAGAATCGTTGCCGAAACACTTTTCCAACATTTCCAACGTCCGTGCGCCACTAAATCCGTTTTTTACGCAAAATTTAATACAAGTTCGTTGTTGCAAATTTAAATCCATTTCTGAAATTGTAAAAAATCGCCAACACACACAGAGATAGATGTACTCTTGGCTACGTAACTTTTGCAAATGTCAAGTTATGACACTAAGATTTAAAAAGAATATCAACAACAGATGTACCAATTTAACAAAAAAAACAGAACTCAAATCGGAACGATGGGAGCGCCACACGGTGGTTATTCCGGGAACTTTTTGATCAAGGTAGTACGTTTTTTCCCCGCCAGGGAACCATTACTGTCTTCATAAAAACCATGAAGGAATAGGAAGTGATAATTTTCACCGACTGTCTACATTTCCACTGCCTTTTAGGAATTTAAGTAAAAGTTCAACTTGTACGTTTTGCTCTGTTCATTTAAATTAAGTTTGTTCAGCATTGAATAGTTAAAACAGTAATTCTACTTTGATACATGACACTTCTAAGTGATTATCTTTCAATTAATTAGTAATTATAGAGAGTATAAAATACTGATTTTATCAATTCAATTATCTTATGTATAAAAGAATATATATCTAATTTTGATTGGAATTAGAAGATGATAGATCAGAAGTGGATCAGTTTATTGCTAATTTTAATGCATAAATTAGTAAATATTATTTTATATTGGGAAAGTTTCTAATTTTAGTAAGCATAAGCATTTTTAGTGTCATTGGCATGATAAAGAGGCCATTAAGGCCCTAAAATATCATTTGGTGTATCATGGCGAACGATTTGAAAATATAGCAAATAATATCATTATCACGAATTCATTCATTATATAATGATGGCTAATAAGAAAGTATTGTATATTTCCCTCGATGAGAGTAATGTGGAGTATACTTCACAAAAGTGACAACATTTAAATTATGTCCAATTAAGGTTATATGGATTCATTTATTTTTAATAACAACGGATGAAGTTACGGAAAAAATTTCAGAAGCAATTAAAGCGTAGTTTTACTTCCATAAAATGCCATTTACCATTCCTATTGAGCGACTTTAACTTTCAGGCGAATAAAAGAAAGATATTTCAAAATTTGGAGCTGAAATTTTAATATCTGCCTAATTGTGCTGCTTACCACTCAGCCTCCCGTAAAATGCATTCTATTGTTTTCAGCTGTCAGGAAAGGGAGCCCACTTACGGGTAAAGTTAATGGCTTGTAACGCGCTGTAATTAAAATACGTTCGGCTTAGAACACGGCCCTATGTTCCCGTCAGGCACCATCCAATTTTTTATCTTCACCGTGAAAGGTAATCTATCTAATTATCCTACCCAGAGATCAGCCACTGGCAGTGTGGTATTTAATAAAGTTTAAGAGGCCTAATGAAAATAACGTATAATACAAAGGAGAAATTAATCATGGAGTATAAGAAATATAAAAAATAAAAGTTTAGAGAAGTTTTTAATCAACAAAATTACATACACACAAAAAATATAAATGTAAATTTCCCTTTCATACCAGGTGTGGCATCTTCAATTTATTCCTATTCTAATTTTTATAAAGCTTTGGTAATCCCACTTTATGTGCCTCTTTATTGGTAGTGTAGCTTATCCAAAAACAAAAATATAAGCTTATAATATCATCTTAAGTGTCAAAATACACAAACTTACATCAATAGTCCTGGAAGTCAGCTGAGGTTTGCGAGGCATGACGTGTTATTGAGATATATAATATATTCTACTTAAAGCAAACATGTAATTTAAATTATTATTTATCATTTAAAATCAAAATAACTCCAATAGTACGAGTACGTGTAGTAGCTACATGGTTTGTTCAAAAAGTATCGAGAAAAGTTCCCAAAATATAGATTTATTTCAAATGCTGATGCAATGCCTCAAAATTATTCAAAGTACATCGCCTTGGCGTCGACATACTTTCGCCAGCAGCTTTTCCACGGCTTGCGGGGTCCCTGGTATGAGGATTCGGGAAGGTCCTCAAGGGTACGCGTGCAAACTTCATTGACGGTACTTAGGGCCCCAAGGGGGTGTCCTTGAGGAAGGTTTCACTTTCGGGAATAGAAAATAGTCTGCTGGTGCCAAGTCAGGCCAGCTAGGAGGTTTGGGAATCGTCGCGATGTCGTCGTAGAATGTCTTCGCAAGCAGACACTCGACTCTGCTCTATGTCGTCCGTCAAGACCTTCGGGACGAGTTTAGCGTAGATCTCTTTCTACGTCAAACCTTCAGTGATAATGGCGTGCACGGAGAATTATCAATGCCAATACTATCTTTAATCATTCGCACACTTAATCTATAGACTGAATACATACACGTCAGGAAAAAATTGCTACCGTTACTTTTTATACAAACTTTGTATTCGTACGACAATCATACTTGGATAACATTATTCCTTTGGTGACGATATACTAGGTACATGAACAGATTCAATTTATACTGAAAAATGCCAATTAGACGACTAGTAGACCCGCACAGCGAATCTGATCAATGGAAAAGTATGCGAAACATCAAGTATTTCATAAATATCATTACTTGAACGAGTGACCCAACCCTCGAGAGTTTACTCCGTTTGCTAGTCGTTGATTGCATAGTTTTCCATTCTAAAAATCGATAACGCAATGATATTCAAAGTAAACTTTCAAGGAAATATCAGATGTTTTCAATATGAAGTTTAGAAAGGTATTTAATATTTTTTTGGAACAATAGACTTTCAAAAGAGATACTTAGTTGCTTTTGATTGCATTTTCATGGCCGTTCGTTGCCATACTTGTGGATTTATTCCATTTCAAATGTTTTAATCTTAAAAGAAGGGAATTAAAATAAAAGGTTTAGAGGTCACCACACTCCATCCGATCAAGCCGATTTACATCGAATCACGCAATCCCAGCCCCCTCTGGCACCCGAAGCCCACGCGGGAGAGAAGCCTATTAGAGGCGCTCAGTGGGTCTTAGAATACTACTACGTCAACAGCGTTGCTGGTATTTAGGATGAAGAAAAGTAATGGCAATTAAAATATGCAAATCAAAAATATAACTCAGCTAGCCAACTAACATCACTCCTTAGCTGGAGGAATATATTTCAGTTATTTAAGGAGAATTATTATAAAAGTGAGGAAATAGCAATAGTTAAGGTCCGCGAGAGAGGAAAGTCAACACCCTTATCCGCTTCATGATACAGAATAATAATAAAATAATGTTCAAATATAAATCTTTAGAAGATATGTTATTGCATATTAGTCGCGTATTATCCGGGACACTTCTTATGCTTGTCAGACCTTGAACAACATACTTATGGTCCTGCGATTATATCTATGATATTATCATTAAATTTTAGCTACATAAAATCAATATGCACGAACAGAAAGTAGAAGAAATTATTAAAAAAACTCAAGACGGGAACCACTCGATACAAGAATATTCGAAGACAACCTCTTGAGAAAACAGAGCGTTAAGGTTTAATGCCAACACTTAAATAACAATAATGATAAAAAATTCAATTGGTATGCCAATTAACATCCTGCAGTAAATGGATCAACAGAGAACTAATCGATATAAGAGATCCTTTTCCCCACACTTTTAAAACAGATGATAATATCAAAACGTTACATAATCAAGTCTAGACTATTGCCAAAAGGCTTAGCTCCTTACATATGTACTACTCTACGTCCCTTTGGAGGTTTGTAGATGCAGGTAAGTGTTCGTCAATGGAGAAATTCATTTAGACGCCATTGACCGAAATAAACATTTTACGGGACGTTAATAGGGGAAAGCGATGTTAAATTAAATCATAAAGAGAAGCAGACTAACACTTATAGAGTTACTTTACAAAAGCAAGTTAGGGCAGTAAATAACAAAATTGATAGATATCAAATCAACAGATACTAGGGGAGTAAAAGTATCATGTAAAATGTAAATTCGCCAAGGATCACTCTCTGGATCTCCCTATATGGATGGGGGATCTCAAGCGAAGGAGAAACGCCCTAAAGAAGATAGTAAGTGTATGCTCATAGCCTTAAGTGTATGCATGCTCATAGCAAAGTGTGTAAGCCTCAAAATTAGAAAACATTAACCAGAATAACAGCAGCATAAAAAATTAAACACAATCAAAATATATTATTTTGAATAACACCTTACATTCAAACTGCAGGAACAACTCTCCAATTTCCCTTTAACCGTCCTAAAACCCCCGGTCTCACCTCCCAGAGGCGCATTTACGTGGAAATGTTTAGATGAAGATGTAGAAGCGGGAAGGAGCACCACACATTTGGAAAAAGGAGAGCTGGTAACGGAGTACAGGAAGACGAAGCGAATGGTTCCTCTAGGGACGAAGGGAGAGGAAGAGAGAGAGAGAGGGAGAGAAAGAGAGGGAGGGAAGGAGAGAATATGGAGTGGTTGCGGCTGCGGTTTTAAGTGACCGAGGGACGTGACCCCGCACAAAATTTCGTCGCGGCTGCCGGTAAATTCACGCTTTAAGCGTAAGCAGAGGCACGCACGCAGCGACAATAACGATGGCGGACACGCACGGGACGGACGAACACACGGTATGTGTTCCGGAAGGCTCTCGGGGGGGTGGGGAAGGGTAAGAGAGGGGTTGGGAAACCGAGGATGAAGGTGGGGCAGTGGAGCCCGAAGTCGGAAAGGGATTGAGATGGGGAAAGGGAAGCGAGAGGATGTGCACTGGCCTCCTGATGTCGTGAAATGAGCATCCAGTCAACGACCACAAATAACGTTGGTCGAAGGTGCCACGGACGCACATGCGTTCCGTCCGCGGGGCTGTCCCTTCTGTTTTTTTTGACGGGAGTGCATGGATTTCCCCTGAGGCGCGAACCAGAGTCCTTAACCCGTAACAGTTGGTAATGGTGGGGTGAGATTGTTTCGCAAACATTTTTAATGTGAAAAGGGTATCGTAACGTCGGCAAAGGAGTGACGATAGGACCTTCAGATATACCGACATTTAGGTTCTGGAACGTCTTGAGTCCATGGGAAAGAATGATTTAGTGGTAAAGGAAAAAGGGCCCAATTGAATACATAGGACATAGGACAGATGACAACTATCAAGGAACAGCGCAAAAATTTTGATCAGTATGCAATCCGAGCCGTAAGACAGATATGTTCATTGGTTAATATGAGTAAACATACAAGTTCGATCGATCAATTAATTATAAATGGACGCTTTCACACTCGAAAAAAATGAAGCGGAAAAAAGAGCGGATTCTGAATCCAAATATGCGTTTAATATTTTAAGCGATTGAAGAGGAAAAATCTCTCGAATGATACAAGAGCCGTAATTATACTAGTTGATGAAGCATGTTTTTTTGTTCATTCAACTCTATATGCATGACTAAAGGCTAGCCAATAGAAATTAACTAAAATTTTCATAAATGGCAATCTATAATTCCAAATTTATTTCTGTAAATTTAAAACAAAGTTATCGCTCGGTATTGCGATATTACCACTAAGCGTCGGAGAGAATTTCTCTTTAAATGGATAAATTAACTTCTTTCTTAAAAAAAGGAACCCAATATTTTATTTTATTTGTTTTATCATGTTAGTGATTAAAGGTATCCCGGGGCAAAATAAATTAAGAGAATGAGGCCTTTTTTAATGTTTCCAATTATCTTGCTACCTTTTGCGTACCACTGAAAAGTTGTTAATGGCTCATAGTTAGCAACTCATAAATGTTGCAAGAGATGCAGCTTGAGAGTGTTATTTTGTATGCTATATATATATATATATATATATATATATATATATATATATATACTCATATATACAGAAACAGATATAAGGAAAAGGGATAGGAACACATATAAAGGACGAACACAATAGAGGTGGGGAAGGCGGAATCGAACGGATCACAAGAGTAAAAATATTTCCTCAACCGGGACTCGAACACCGGATCTTTCCACTTGCCGGGCGGATGCTCTTAACCACTTGAGCTATCGAGGATAGTCAATTTACCCTGAGATCCGTGGGTCTAATATGTCGCCAAGCGCCCCGATTCTTTCAGCCAAGAGATGGCGTCAGGGGGCAGTTTCACCCACCAAAGGAGAAATAGACAATACACAAGCAAAGGAAAGGACAGTGGGTTAGAATTCATACAACATCATACAGGAAAGGAACAGTGCGTTTCGTGGCACGCATAGCCAGAAGAAAGAGATGAGCCACATTGGCCAAATACACATTCAAACACGAAATCCCGCCAAACGGCGAATAAATACTCATATATACAGAAACAGATATAAGGAAAAGGGATAGGAACACATATAAAGGACGAACACAATAGAGGTGGGGAAGGCGGAATCGAACGGATCACAAGAGTAAAAATATTTCCTCAACCGGGACTCGAACACCGGATCTTTCCACTTGCCGGGCGGATGCTCTTAACCACTTGAGCTATCGAGGATAGTCAATTTACCCTGAGATCCGTGGGTCTAATATGTCGCCAAGCGCCCCGATTCTTTCAGCCAAGAGATGGCGTCAGGGGGCAGTTTCACCCACCAAAGGAGAAATAGACAATACACAAGGAAAGGAAAGGACAGTGGGTTAGAATTCATACAACATCATACAGGAAAGGAACAGTGCGTTTCGTGGCACGCATAGCGAGAAGAAAGAGATGAGCCACATTGGCCAAATACACATTCAAACACGAAATTAAGAGCATCCGCCCGGCAAGTGGAAAGATCCGGTGTTCGAGTCCCGGTTGAGGAAATATTTTTACTCTTGTGATCCGTTCGATTCCGCCTTCCCCACCTCTATTGTGTTCGTCCTTTATATGTGTTCCTATCCCTTTTCCTTATATCTGTTTCTGTATATATGAGTATTTATTCGCCGTTTGGCGGGATTTCGTGTTTGAATGTATATATATATATATATATATATATATATATATATATATATATATATATATATATATATATATATATATATATATATATTTATTTATATATATAAATATATAAAAACACAGATGTAGATTTTAAGAATATAGAGACACAAAGAAAGGACACTCACAATTTGTTATTTTACGTTTCGACAGCACGGCTGTCGTCTTCAGAATCTGAAGACGACAGCCGTGCTGTCGAAACGTAAAAGAACAAATTGTGAGTGTCCTTTCTTTGTGTCTCTATATTCTAAAAATCTACATCTGTGTTTTTATATATTTGTGTGTCGCCGAAGAGCGTTCCATTTCGAAGATATTATATATATATATATATATATATATATATATATATATATATATATATATATATATATAGTATTATATTCAAGCAGATGTGTGTATGTGCTTGTAGCAGCTTCTAGTTATATCTAATAACAAATGAGATTAAAAAGCTAGTTGAAAAAAGGACGTCGCAAGGTGAAGCCAAAATCGAGGTTGCGACTTAACTTCACGAAAGTAAGAGCCATTTCATTGGATCGATCAAATGATAATTTATCTCAACATGGCAAATAAATGGTTAGAGATTGATTTACGTTATAATAAGTAATCGATAAAATGAAAACAGATAAAAAACATATAAAAGCATATTCACAGACAATATATTTTTTATAATTGGCAAAACCTAGGATTAGAGTAAAGCATGAATCAAAAATATAAAGAGCATGGAACTAAGCGGAATTATATGAAATTGCGTGTTTTTCAATCGTCAAGTACCAAAGATCAAGGAAGTAAGTAAACCTAGAAAAAATTACAATCTCGTTTTATACTCTTCGAAAAAGCCTTTCCTACCTCCTGAAACGAGAACTTGTGTACGTATGTATATTACAGTCAAAGAGGGCTTTAGATAAATCTCAAGCACGTCTCATTAGTAAAAAAATTAAAAAAAAACATGTAAGTTATTGATCTAGGATCTATTTTTCTGACGCTTGTCCCTGGAATGGAAGGGACAGTTAGATTGGATAACACCAAAATATAGTGCTTGAATATTTCTGTAAATATAATGATGGTCAAATATTTCAAAGAAAATTTTTGACAACTCTACCATTCCCCAAGAACGATAAGGCGTCTTCAAAGACCGCTGTAGGGGAAAAATAATTCTTAAAATTCTAAGCACACAGACAATATTGCCACTGTTCTGTCTGACCCATGTGGTATCTTTACTCTTGCTATTAGCAGCTCGTTCTGCATGGGCAGAGTAAGAATAAAACTGTCTTTAGGTCAATAATAATAAGTACCTGCAGCTTTCGGTAAGGAAATACGAAATAAAGGTACACTGAGCGCTAATGTCTACAAACACGAGGCTATGCGTGCCACGAAACGCACTGTTCCTATCCTGTATGTTGTTGTATGATTCCTTTACTGCTACCCCTTCCTCTGTGTGTCTTGTCGATTTCTCCTTTGGTGGGTGAAACGGCTCCCTAACGCCATCTCTTGGCCAAAGAATCGGGGCACTTGCTAGCATAAAGCATCGCAGATCTCAGGGTAAATTACGTTTCCTGGATAGCTCAAGTGGTTAAGAGCCTCCGCCCGGCAAGTGGAAAGATCCGTAGTTCAAATCCCGGTCTAGGAAATATTTCTACTCTCGTGATCTGCTTGATTCCGCCTTCCCCACCTCTCCTGTGTTCGTCCTTTATGTGTGTTCCTATCCCTTTTCCTTATATATGTTTCTGTATAAATAAATAAATAAATAAATATATATATAATATATATATATATATATATATATATATATATATATATATATATATATATATATTATAAATGCAGACAGCCACAGAAAGGGAAAGTTGGCTCGCGGTAGATATAAACAGACTGCAAAGTTTCTCCAAAAGGTTTCATGCAACGGAAAAAAACAGTTAATAGACTAGGTTGAATAATTTTCATCGCAGTTAACTCGCAACTACTACCACGCAAATATTACGGCAACGGTTAATAATGTGTTTGGTGCAACATTAGTGATTATAATCATAGAATTCAATTAATATTTTCATTCTCCAGGCCACATGGTTCCAACATTTATGTTATATTAAAGCTAAGTGACCAAATATCTACGCTCTTCTTCAAGAATGGCAACAGTACATGTATTTGTACTCGTAGGCGAATTTAATCAACCGAACATCAATTCTAACACCTATCATGGAGGAAAACTGGCAAAAATTTTAACTCATATCATAAACTACGGCATATACACGTATTGCCCGAATTTTTGTTAGATTTGTTGACGTGTAGATAAATCCCTGGCATGAGGAATCAGCACATTCGAAGGACTTGCGATTAATACCCAAGGGATTATCTCAAACGCGGTTATTAACGCAGGCATTAAGCTGCCATTAAGCTAAATTAATAGGAATGAAAACGGAATTTACAAAATTGACAAAGGGAAAGCGTAAAATACATCTATTCCACAGTTGGGAATTTATCGCGCTTCGATAAAAATTAAAACACGAACTGCAAACAATCATATTAGAATCTCGGACTGCTGACACAGGACAGTATTTGAAAAATGCTTTTAAATGTTATGCTTAACGGGATAGAAAGGTTTATTCCATCTAGACGCAAACACGAAAATAAGGAACCTGGATGACACAGAATGGGAGCGCCTTGCTGAAGCAGAGAGGTTCACTCAAATTTAAAAAATAATTTAAAGAGTTATATCGAAATTATAATGACAACAGATGGTAAACTAGCAGGATGTCGAGCAAAAACGAGAAAGTTTATACAGAAAGGCTTATTTATCTTTGAAAGGATATATCTCAAAGATATTTATAGAATAATCTTAAATCCCTTTGGCCATACACCAGGGTAATACAATGGAAATGTCTAACTGTACATTCCTCAAAGCAGCGAGAAAATGACACAAAATTGTTACAGTCAGCGCAAACAAGGCCAATAAATTATGCAAATTTTTCAGGACATCTACAGAAAGAATATTAGTGCAAAAAATGAAGTCCCCATCCCAATTTACCCGCAAATATCATTAGCTACATATTGTTGTTTCAGGAAGAAATAGAAAATCAACTGGGAAAAAACAAATCTTCAGGTCCGGAAGAAATTCTCCCCAGAATACCGAAGGAACTTGTTGAAAGCCTCTCATCCTATTTAAAAATAAAATTTTTCATAGTCGATAGACGAGGGTCCAATACCTTGTGACTAGCTGAAGTGAACGCTAAGGAGAACCCCAATAATCACAGACCGATTTCTATAAAATCGACATCCTGCAACATCTTAGAGCACATCTTTGTTAGCAACATTTCTTGAGAGTAGGGAAATACTTTGCACAATCAGCACAATTTTGGGAAATGTGGATGATACGGAACAGAATGGCTTTTTTTTAATCAGGATATTCTGAAATATGGTAAAGGGAGTGGACACTGTTTTTTAAATTTAAAGAGCCTATTTAAGTATCTCAGAACATGGGTGGTGCACTTACATCAAATCTTTCATTGGGTGCAAATATCAAAAGATTAAGCAGGTCAGCCTGAAAGAATTCAGCCTAGGTTTCAATTGAAGTGTTGAAGAATGATGCAATGAAAGGAGAAGACAGAGGTGCTATTTCGTTTTAGCAAAGCCAACTTTGGAATACTCAACAAGTTTGTGGGATCCATGGAAATGAACGTTATATCAGAATCCAAAGCAACTGCGGGAAATACCGCGACAATAATGTGTAAAAGAGTCGTCCACTAATGCGTATTACAATGTAAAGATTTCAAGGCGTAAAAATCATTTACATTGACCCGGTTAAGGCGAATGATTTTTACACTATAAAATTGTTGAATTTTTTCAGATATTGGAAAATTTTCACATAAAATCTGACAAATGTGTTAAGAGTGCTACGATAAAAGAGTAAGTATGACGAGTATGCTGGTGAAATTAAGTTTACGAAAGAGATCAGAGAAGACTTACATCTTAAATTTACACGGCACTTATGTTTTCTGGCGACATCAAGGGAATTATTATGCCTCCAAATTATATCGATAAAATCGATCACCGAGATAAAATAAGCGAGACTTCCGACACCGACATAGTAAATCACCTGTCCTTGCACGCAATGCAATCAGAATAAAACCGAACACAGCATCCGAATGTATTTACTTATGGGCAAATTTTGAACGACGTATTCATTTATTACTTGTTGTATATACATAGTAGGTACGCTCGTATGCTCATAAATGTGCATTTACATAAGTTGTTTTTCAAAGGACTTATATGTGCATATATTCAAATGCATACATGAAGCGATAGTTGGACATGTATGGCTGGTATCCTCAGTCCTTTTAAAGTACTCTACATATTCATGATACCCCTTGAGACGTATCACGTGGATGTAGAATATTTTACACAGGATCACCGTAGTGCATCTAACCATAGTTAAAATTACATCCATTAAAATTTATCATCTTCAAAGTGCAATTCGATTTGATCGGGAGTCAAACTTCCATCGATATACAGGCGAGTGCTTTCGCCAATTAAGCTACTGAGGAGTTCTATTAGACATGGGGTTCCTTGGAGCTCCAGAGGGTTTAAAAAAACAAGATGCAATGACGGAATACCGAGCATACAACGCCACAAGTAATCTTAGCCCTGCGTGTTTAGCCAAAATCCACAGCCTACCTGTCGATCAAAGGATTATGGTCGATCAAGGGACTATAAAAGACATTATAACGGATTTTAGAATTATTCCATAGCTCTGCAGCGAAAATTTGCGTTATCACTATATTACTTCCTAATGCATTCTTTAATTACTCTTACATTATTCAACCTTCGTAACAAAAACCGTCCTCATTACCTAACTCTCCGCCTTTTACTAAGGATTCTCCGTTCTGAAACAAGTCTCTTTTACCTGTCCATATTTCTACAAACTATTCTTGTACCTTTGGATCTCATTTAGCAACTTCCTTCCTTTACTTACAAATTTTACTTTTCAATATTAATCTTTCGAAAACTAATTTGTTTTATTCATCCTTTTCCACAGCCAAAGCTCAAAAGGCTCTGAACTCCGAAAATTGCTCCTTCCTTAAAGAAAGGTTTCATAACCAAAAAACGCAACATCAAATATCAAATTCCGCACTTACGGCCATAAACTACCTGTCATGAGCGCTTTGTCTCATCACTACTGTAATTCTTCGGCCTACCGCTGCGGTATCATTTACTTTCCCGCCAAGACAATCCGAAAAAAATGTGAACTGCTACGCCTTCTGTAATCGCTTCTCCTTCAGTTCTTAACTTCAATTAACTGAACTAATTGTAGACGTAAATATCATCTAATACATTGAGAATCTGATTAATTTTGATTTCCTACCATTTATCCTTATTTTCTACATCACCCATTGACCTATTTAATGCGTACACCAATCAATCCTATCCGTCTGGCTATCTAAGTTTTGATCTTCTGTAAATTTTACCGTAGCTTAGTATTTTATGTTTGTTTTATCAAACCCTTCTTTGTTCTTGTCATAAGTGGCTTATCTCGCACAGGAAAAGAAGGCAATTTGCCATATTCAATAAGGTAATGTTGACTATAATATTCTTATCTAAGAAGAATGCCAGTAATGCAGTGGCACCTCGAGTTACACTCTTTTCCTTAACCTACACAATAATCTGTTGGTAATTATTTGCTATGTAATTCAATTCTGAGGTCATTATTTTCACTAATAATTTTGTACGATCGAAGTAAAACTTACACATGGACTTTTCATCATCACATAATACATATTTAATCCTCCTCAGGATTGGGATTGGTATTGTCATCGTGAAGAGTTGCATATTAAATCCAACCGTTCCTGCTTACAATCACATAACTGAAAGGGGCTAATCGCATTACAGACAAAGATAATCCATTTTTATATAAATAAACCATTGAGAGGGGAGAAAAGGAAATTATGGACAGGATGTGTCTAACAAACTTTAATATATGTAGGTGCTCAAATTCCCCATTTTTCTGACAAAAGGCGGGTTTAAATCAACTTTGGTAATTAATCAATCCGGCTAGGAATCCTAAAAATGGAATGGGATCTGTGAAGTATCAATTTAAACGTATGAAAGTAATTATAATGATATTAATCAATGGTACAGGAAGGGTGTATCTTATATAATATGTCAAGAGGAAGGAAAGGAATTTTGGATGATACAAACACGTAGAAGAGTCACTTACCGATCGTCAATATTTCTAGGAAAACTCAGGAATTTAATGGGAGGGTGGCTGCCCGATTACCTTGAGGAGTGAATTTAACATACTGCTGAGCTGAGATTTTCCTTCAAAATTAAAAAATCGGATTGAATATTCTGGAATGACCATTTCAGGAGCCCACATGACTCTGTCAGAGTATTTTAGGAGCGTTTAAACGAGTTATTCATCGTTATTTACAGGTAAAAAAACAAGAGTGATCAAAATTTTCACGTCTTATGAGATATGAATAATTGTATTGATGAAGTGACTTAAATAAATATATGTTGAAGGAAAAAAATTATTATTAAAATATTATTAAAACATATCACAATGAATTTTTGGAAGTACGGCCAACATTGATGTAAAGAAGAAGTTGGTAAACTCTACTGAAAAATACTTCGTTTTTTGATCAGGTGTCAAAATTTACTCACCCAATACTTTTTAAAGATATTGTTCGTTTGGTAAAATTATTAAAACTAGCCCCACTTAGACTTAAGTTAGTTAACATCAATTAAAACCAATCTCGTTGTACCTAGGTAGTTGATACACTTCTACCTGCTTGCATTTATTTTCTATATTTTTGCAATAAGAGAAAGTTTTAATCTACGTGTCGGAAAAAATGCAATCACGTGTCGGCGAAGGAGAAATGAGAATTGGAAATGTTGAAGACCGAAGTTATGTGAAATTTGTGAGACCATTAACACCCATTAGTGAAAACCCATTATCTGAAAAGGAAGAACGTGTTTTTTTGGAGAAAACTTTCCTCTGTTACTCTTTTTTTTTCACGAAGGAGTGAAAAGTCTAAACTTACTCTATCCCGGTGGGATTGGAACCGTTTGGAATCGTTCCAGATTTTGAATGTTGGCAAGGTTTATTCTGGTAACAGGTGTGTGTGTGTGTGTGTCCGTGTGCTGAGGGGGATGGGAGAGGAGAAAGACAGAGGAAAATGGCAAGTGCAGCATGCGGTAATGGTGGAGGAGTTGGACAATCTTTTAGTCTAATGGCTAGGATTTACAGATTAAGCTCGCTCCTTCACGAAATCCTGACATTGTCGCTACGGTGGCAACGGAATTATTCCTGCATTAATAATGGTCGAAAATTTTTTTTACACCCTCTATTGAAATTCGACAATTTTTATTGTCCTGCTGCGAATAACGCGGGATCAGTTTTCTTATTTATTAATATTTACCTTCATATATGTCGCGAATACTCACTCAAGATCGTCTATTATGATTTCAGCCATGTCAATATTGATGGATTTAATTTCTTCTGGAATATAAAACAAGGGTGAATTGCTATGAATGAATAAACCCAAAAAGCTTCTGTATTGTATATTCCAATAATTCATACGTAAGATTTAAACGGTGCCATTTGGCAGCCTTCAATTACATTTATTCAGAGCTGCGATGCGTTTCAAAACACTTTGGTAATGCATATGCTCTCAAGAATCGATTCTAGTAAACTGAGAGATAAGTGAAAGATTGACTGACGTACGGAAGGGAGTGGTCAATATTTAGACAAAGGATGATGGGAAGACTGCGATTTGTAGGTGAGCGATTAGTCGTGTTTCCCATAAACAGGTAGGCTCCCGTAGCATTTACGCTTGATTTTAAAAACCAGAAGATGAAGTAAGTTCAGGATTAGGTGGTAACTACTTCAGACACCGCCTCGCACTACATTGACCTTTTAGTCCATAACACTTTCGCGATTAATACTTTCACCACCGTTTCTAACCGTTGTCCATCTATTGTAACGTTTAACTTAACCTTTTTCTTTCTAAAAAACCGTATAACCTTTGTTTTATTTCATTTTTTCTTATCCCATACCTATTACGCCGACTTTTCAATGCACTCAACAATGTTTGCAAACCCTTGGATGACTAAAAAGCCTAAGATTGATCATCCGCAAATATAAAAGATACAATAAATTCTTCACCGACTTTCATTCCTATCTGCAGTTCTTCCAATGCCTGTTTTAGCATTTCCTCCACATATATACGAAGTCTGTCCGGAACGGATCCAGCCATGCCATGTTTTGACAAGAAAAGTCTACCTGGAACCATAAGGCATTAGTCCCCTTCAAAGTACTCATCTTGAGACTTCACGCACTTATACTAGCGTCTCTACCTATTTTCAAAACAATCGGCAAAGTTCTTTTTCGGATTGGTTATTAGTTGCCTCGTCGTATTCTCTTTTGTATTGCCAACGACAAGAAGTAGGTGCTGTATTTTCAAGGGTAGAGCGTTGGACTACTGACCGGAGGGCCCGGGTTCAATTTCCGGGCAAGCCTCTCTGGGTATCTGCAGCTCCACCCAGGCAATGTGATTTTCCAGGTACCAGACCTTCCTGGGAAACCATAACTTGCACATGGAAAGGAACTGGCCCCCATTCCCTGATGTGTGATTTTCACACGCCGTCGGGCTTATTACTGGGTGAACTCTACCATCACCTACTAAACCGACCGGGCTGATTTCTGTGTTTATGGTTCACATTTATATATATATATATATATATATATATATATATATATATATATATATACACACATATATATATATATATATATTTATATATATATATAAAATATCTTAGAAATGGAACGCTCTTCGGCGACGCACAAATATATAAAAACACAGATGTAGATTTTTAGAATATAGAGACACAAAGAAAGGACACTCACAATTTGTTATTTTGCGTTTCGACAGCACGGCTGTCGTCTTCAGAATGGCGTTCTCGGGGAAGAGCGGAGAGGATGTGCGGGGGAGAGGTGGGGGAAGGAGAGGTAAAGGGACCAATAGGAAATGAACAAGGGGGTTGGGGGGATATGTAGGCAGCCAAATGATGCATTCAGTGGGCTTGGTTCAGCCCGGGCGGTTTGAATGATTGGGCCACCCAGATATGCGCCATCTCGCGGGTTCTCACCTCTATTATACTCGCAGATTTGGGAAGGATTTCAATCACCGAAACAGAGAAGCAGTCGTCAAAAGATTGGTTGTGGGAAGCGGTGTGAGTAGGGATGGGATAATTAAGAAAGGTGGGAGATTTGGTGGAGTATCGGTGGTTATTCATGCGGAGGGAAAGTGCGGTCGTGCATTCGCCCACGTAGAAGGCAGGGCAGAAGTTACAGGAGAGGCGATATATAATATTTTTTGAAATTCATAGATTCCCTTAAGCCACCAGACAACCTTTCCCCCTCTGAGAGACAAGCTCTCAGACGTTTAACGTCAAATAAAGATATTATAATCACGACGGCGGACAAAGGGTCATCCGTTGTCGTGCTAAACAAAGTAGACTATAACGCCGAGGCATTGCGCCAATTAAATGACATTTCCTGCTATGCCCCCCTGCCCCAAGACCCAAACCCTTCTTATCAAAAGGATATTCTCTCTTTTCTTTCCAATTTCGGTCCCAAAGAAGGTCTCTCCCCCAAAGACATATCCATTCTTTCACCACCTAATCCTAAGACTCCCCATTTCTATTTGCTACCCAAAATACACAAAACCAATAACCCCGGACGCCCTATTGTCTCTAGCATTAACTCACCCACAGAACGAATCACCGCATTAATAGACCACCACCTTCAACCAATAGCCACTTCACTCCCTTATTACATTAAAGACTCGCACCACTTTCTGGAACGTCTACACTCAATCCCAATTCCGCACAACACAACCATTCTCATGGCCACGATAGACGTCACATCTCTGTACACCTCCATTCCCCACAAAGAAGGCTTAGAAGCCCTGAAACATTACCTCTCCCTACGATCCACACCACACACCCCATCCACAGATTTCCTCCTCGAATTGAGCCAAATCGTTCTTACCAAAAATGCTTTTCAATTCAATGACAAAATATATTTACAAATAAAAGGCACTGCAATGGGCACGCGTATGGCTCCTGCATACGCCAATCTTTTTATGGGTAAACTAGAACACGACTTTTTGCAACAACAAACCCTAAAACCACTTTTTTGGGCCCGCTATATCGATGATATTTTCCTCCTCTGGTCCCACGGACGCGAAACTTTATCCTCTTTCATTTCCTCTCTCAACTCCTCCTCCTCAGTATCATTCACTTCTTCTATATCCGACTCGAATATTACCTTCCTAGATATCGATATTCACCTCCAAAACAATGCGTTTCACACTTCAGTCCACATTAAACCAACCAATAAGTAACAATATCTTCATTTCGACAGCTGCCATCCTCCTCACACAAAGCGCTCCATCCCATTCTCACTCTCTATCCGTGGCTTCCGTCTCTGCAACAACACCCCCTCCCAACAGAAATACTTGGACCAGCTGCATGAATCCCTCAGAAAATGTGGGTACCCTGAAAAACTGCTAAACAGTAAAATCCTCAAACCGTCAACCCAATACACCCCCCTCCCCAAACCAAACCGCCCAAAATTCCCTAATCTTATCACCACTTTCTTCCCCGGAACACACAAAATTAAACATCTAATCCGTGACCTCTTCCCAATTATCAATAACACTCAGTCCACATCACTTTTATTCCCACACTGTCCCTCTGTTTCGTTTAAACGCCCGTCGAACCTGCGAGACATCTTTAAGTCCACAAATCCAACTTCAAGCACCCCCGTCTCTCCCCCGCCCCTATCCGCACCATGCAACCGCCCACGCTGCAAATGCTGTCATCTTTTAAGACCCTCCCCCTCACTCAGTACCAACTCCCAACCACTCGCCACCTGTACCTCAAAAAATATTATATATCGCCTCTCCTGTAACTTCTGCCCTGCCTTCTACGTGGGCGAATGCACGACCGCACTTTCCCTCCGCATGAATAACCACCGATATTCCACCAAATCTCCCACCTTTCTTAATTATCCCATCCCTACTCACACCGCTTCCCACAACCAATCTTTTGACGACTGCTTCTCTGTTTCGGTGATTGAAATCCTTCCCAAATCTGCGAGTATAATAGAGGTGAGAACCCGCGAGATGGCGCATATCTGGGTGGCCCAATCATTCAAACCGCCCGGGCTGAACCAAGCCCACTGAATGCATCATATGGCTGCCTACATATCCCCCCAACCCCCTTGTTCATTTCCTATGGGTCCCTTTACCTCTCCTTCCCCCACCTCTCCCCCGCACATCCTCTCCGCTCTTCCCCGAGAACGCCATTCTGAAGACGACAGCCGTGCTGTCGAAACGCAAAATAACAAATTGTGAGTGTCCTTTCTTTGTGGCTCTATATTCTAAAAATCTACATCTGTGTTTTTATATATTTGTATATATATATATATATATATGTATATATATATATATGTATATATATATATGCATACATAAATACATACATAACATTTGAACGGTACAATACAAAAGGAGCCTCAGGTCAGACTGCCATGTTATATTGCTCTCGTGAGTACTTCTCCAATATATATATATATATATATATATATATATATATATATATATATATATACACACACACACACATATACACGCACACAAATATTTCTCACCGTTCCACCCGGCTAAAGGCATGCTTTTTCCTGGTTTTTATTTAAGGTTAATCGCGAGTAAGATAGATACTGAATCCGCCATGTTATCCAAAACCTTTCGCGATAGGCTCCTTTGTCTTTATAGGATTTCAACTTCTGGTAAAAAAGGAACAATTTAAATTAATTCCACTTATTAAAACTTAAAATTTAATTAATAGTGAAATTTGGAAATTTATTAATATATGATTTTAGATCAAGTGCTCGACCTTTTCGTCTATGAGTAAAATTCAACATTTAGATAGAATAAAACTGATTAGCAAGATATTGAGAAAAATATTCTGGGAATCTTATCACGAAGAGCTAAGACGTCGAAGCAAGAAAAAGTTTACAGTCAAACCCCAAAAAAAAAATAATTACGAAGGAATACAAGAGAAACGGCGCTGGATGTTTATGGCCAAAATGTTTCCAAATTAAAATTGATATTATCAACACATCACAACCAATTAGTAGAATTCATTATCTATGCTCGTATTTTATTACGTACAATAAACATACACACAGCCAATCGACTAATGCAATGCCACTGGAAACACATGGATTGAATATCAAAAGCAGAGCTGCCCAAGGTCAGAATAAATAAGCGGAAAAAATAACCGAGTGTCATGGGAAATTCCTAATTTAAAGCATCGGACAGTAAAAACTGACGGCACAGAATCGTTTGGTAAATTAATTCAATTGATTTCCAATCCTGCATCATTAAACTAGCAAACCGTTCGACAAAATGAATGTATCAATTGGCATAAAAGTATCAATTGGCATAAAATCAGACGATGAAAATATTTCCAATCACTCAAACGATACAGTTTGATGTAAAACAACACAAACCGATGCCAATTCTCCATTCATTATTTTTTCAATTTATCGCTATTGAAACAATGAATTGATTTTTCTAAATGTTCGCGGATGCATGAAATTACCAAAATACTCTTTAGCCATTATCACACGACGATTATCGGCGGATTAAGTCTAGCCGAGGTCCAGAATAAACATCAAATGAAACAATTGCAAAAACTGTTATTTCCAAAAACGAAATTGGAGTTCAAAATAGCAAGTGGAATGCGAGTTTAAAAATAAAAAAAAGAAGTCCAAGCAATTAAATGACCGCGGAATTATTATTAAACAAACACAGCCGACGAACGACCCGTCCACGACAGTTATAAAAGCAACATTCGGGGCCATTTGCATTTGAAAGGACGACAGCGAATGTTATCGACTCACTTGGACGCGTTTTTCATCAAATTTTTAAATAAAAAAAACTGGAATTTAAATAACAAAGTGAAAGAAGAAAAAAATGAGGAGGACAGGGGCGGAGGATATCGTTGGTGGAGGGGATCCGCGTGCGGTCGGAAATTTGAATTCCTTTCTCCTCTCCGCTAGGAGCAATTAAAACGCCGTACATTTACAAATGCCCTCGACTCGGCATTAATTAAACGGGATGTGTATAGGTACGTGCACTGATCCCGTTTTCAGCGACACAATCTGGATTTAATCAGCTCCGGTCGAGCCAATGTACCTCCTCTACATGTCCCCAGACCTCCCGCCCTCTCCTTCAGCGCACTCTCACCCGCGAGCACGGACCTTCCCCCTCCCACGTCTCCAACATCCCATTCCTCCGCAGTTCGTCCCTCCCTTTTCTACAACCATTCCTCCGGCCTCTCGTTATCCGTGCCAATTCTCGGCATCACCGCGGGCAAGTGCCGCTGCGTGGACGGGCCTAAATGATATCTGTATGCCTTTCTGTCCTCTTCCCTCTCCATCCTCCCCCCCCACCCCACAGCCACTCCCATCACATGGGAGGGGTCAAGGGTTCAACGCTCGACGAGACCAGTCCCCCTTCAACCCCGTAACCGACCCACTACGTACATTCCACTACCAAAAAACATACTGGTTCCGGAGGGTTGGATGTCGGGGGGGGGGGGGGGGGGGGAGGGAAAACAAAAGCCCGGCCAGGCGGACGAATCATGACCTTTTTCGGACTGGGACGGCAACAACGGACGGGTTGTGGCGATTCGGGTAAAGTCATTTGTCATTTATTTTTAAACTGTGAAATTTACGCTTCGTTTGTCCACTGAAATGCAGATCTCTGGCTCTAGGGACGGCATTGTGTGGTATGAAATTTTAAAAATCATTATTTTATATTAAAGTAATGACAGTTGATCAAGCGGTTTTCCCACTTGATCAGTCTGTTTGGTTAATGTTTTCTGAGCGCTCATATATTGCTAGTGTTTTGACTTCAATGAATTTACATTTTAATTTTCCGGGCGATTTACATTGATTCCTCTGCCTTTGTTGCGTTCGAGCTTCGACTCTTTTCGACGACTTTAGTTGTTCCGCTTCGGTTACTTGTTCGAAAGTTACTCCGAATATCGTTGATTTTGGTCCACGTAAGGGTGTTAGGGGGTTATTATTCTTTTTATGGATGTTTTTTTCGTATTCCTCCTAACAGTGTGAAATTATACACGAAAAATCTCATACACTAAGAATGCATCCAGTAGCATATCGTTTTCATAGATTCCCTGCATACAATTAAAATACCATCACGTGAACTATGAAGAATCTCACATTCAATACTTCGGGCATTTCTTACATTCTAAAAATGTATTATTTAATCTATAACAATCTACTTACGCATATTGGGAAATAAAAATTAAGTCTTGCTTCCATATGCAACAATGAAGGAAGAAAAACATATATTCTATGATAGCACAGCTGCACTATTTGGCATAAATATAACTAAATAATCATGATATGGTTAAATGCAACTATGTAATTTTAATAACTGATAGTATTTCACCATCTTAAATTTCAATTTGGCGTTATATGTGAGGTAAATCGTCGATAGAACGATCCCCAAAAGTTATTTTATGCTTATTTTGTTTGGAAGTATTTTGTGTCTCGACGTTTCAACTGCATTGAACTGGGCATCTTCGGAAGGGACTTTCTCCCGTTGAACGGTCATTTATTGGAAGAAAGTCATTAAACCGAAGAGTTTTGCAAAATAAACTAATTCCAAAAGTTGTCTCAGCAGGCAAAATACTGTCTTCTAAAAGAACTGCAGAGTTTAACATTTATCACCCAATATCTAGTATTATAAACCAAATTTTGAGAAAATGTTCTAAGCAATTATCCAGATATGCACTTATTTTGAATGAAACACACGAAACTATATTCAAACCGAATACACCGAATGGCAAATTTTTAGGGTTTTCATTCGCAAAATTAATTTAATTTCATAAACTTAATATACTTTCTCTGCCAAATTTTATTCCATTCTCATTCCCCTTTGTATAAAAATACCTATGTTGTTCACGCACCTACTTCAAAAGTCTCTCTCTTTGGGCCATAGCTTTAGTACGAAAAGACTTGCGTCTTGCATTGATTTTAGAGTTGCGCTGGCGGGAAATAAACTCTTCCAGTAGGCCAGGAGAGACCCTAGGCAAATTGACGGGTACAAGAAGACGAAGTATAATTCAATACGTTTCTAGTCCTCAATAATTTTTCGTCATTACGATAAGGCACTACGAAGCATGTCAAGCAGTAATCTCACTCGTTTTCCCATAAATTACATTAGGCATTAACCTGCCATGCAATGGACCCAACTGGTCAAATTGAGTAATTTCAGGCGTTATGTGGTGGAAATCGAACATATCGAATAGCTGATCGAAGCACTTTTCCACTTGATAGTGGAAAGTGCTTCGATCAGTTATTCATAATGCAACCACTGGTATTTAAGAAAAACAGAATTAGAAACTTTAACATATTACACACTCGATAGAGACAGGAATTACGAGTGTGATCCCAGAAATACCCAACCAAACAAGGAAAACATAAAAAAGTTCGGAAAAAATGTATTTATTTTTCAAAATAAACTACTTTTAGCTCTATGCACTTTCGCAGCGATGTTCAATATGTTCGATACCCTTTTTATCATAAGAACTGTCTTGCTCCTCAGAATACCCATTAACTGCCGACATCACTTCTTCACCGTCGAAAAATTTTTGATCACCGAGCCATTTTTTCAAGTTTGCGAACAGAAGATAATCCGAGGGGGCTAAATCTGGCAAATAGGGTGCATGATGTAGAAATTCAAACTTTAATTCATGAATTTTGGTCATTGCAAAAACAACTTTGTGTGCCGGTGCGTTGTATTGATGAAACAACACTTTCTTCTTAGCCATATGCGGCCGCTTTTGCTTTATTTCTTCGGTCAAACGTTGCAATAAGTTTGCAAAATACTCGCCGTTGAGAGTTTTTCCTTTTGTAAGAAAGTCAATTAAAATTATCCCTCGCGCATCCCATGTATTTTAAAATTTTGGGACATCAATGACAGCCATTTCAACTTTATTACACTTTTTTCAGCTCATGTAATATAGCATAAATGTCTGAGTAAATTGTTGATATAAATCATAGATATTATAAAGAGAAGATATGCGAAAGCGAAGTGTAACAGTTTAAGTTGGAGAAACTAGGGATACAAGGAGTTCAATAATATGGTTACTAGAGAGAATGCATGTACAGAATACGTATTCGGTTAAGAGAAGCATAATAAAAGTGGGAAGGTCTTAGAAAATAGATAATATAGGCTGTAGGGTACACAATAGGAATAGCTAATTTGAAACGATTATATTTAATTAGAACAGACTAAATTATAATTTTTTCAGATTGATGGAAGGGGATACGCTCGTAAAATGTAAGAACTTAAAGTTAGAGAGAAAACTGAACTGATAATCAAGTAATAAACGAAGGAATACAAGCAACAGGGTCACAGGAAAGGCGCAAATATGTGAATAAAAGCAACCGAGTAAAAGTAATAAACTACAGGAAAAGATAGAAATTAAAATGTATCAATTACACCTAAACTAAAATTATTAAGTTCCTTTCAAACATAGAAAATGCGCAGAAAATAAGTGGAACATTTTTACGACGAAAGAATCTGGTTACATAAGATAGATCATAAACTAGGAATAAATGTGCCGTGGATGACGATGGCTTGAGTACAGAAACTCCCTGGGTGTTGAGATAGGAAAAGCTCCACAGGATCTGAAGACGTAATACATTATATACCTACCGGAGAAGTAACAACGGTGTTAGGTAAAATTGGCAGGAAATTGCGTAACATTTATGAGGAAAGAGTTTATGCATAACATTCACGTCAATTCGAATATCCAACTAAGAAGAGGTATTACCAACGACACGTGAGGGGTATTAGATCAAAACTGCAATTTCGCACGCAGCTAAGGTAGTAGTATTAAGATTCATTGCTGCAGAAGGGAACGACTCCTACATATTTGACGTCGGCCATGAAGAGCGGCGTAATGTGAGAAGTCGGGGAAGGGGAATAATAGGAATAGGCAATTATGACAGTATGGGGGGAGTATAAAGAATAAATTAAATATTCACATATTTTACAGAGAAACGTATTATTTTTGAGGTGCTTTTGAAGTTCAAAGTTCTTTTAAGACATATTATATGAAATATTTCAGTTTTAGGTATCCATTACGCGAGCTTAATCGATCTACTAATTATAGTAATGTGTGATGAGTTCATGTACATGTATTTTCCATATCACATTACTAATATAAATGATTCAAGGACTTTTTTCCACGTATATTTCGAGATCATTCGATCGTCAGCCTATTGTGAAATGTGTTCGGTAAACATGCAACTTGCTTGGTACGCGTACTTAAATAATTCAGCACAATTAACAATATGAGTGTGAAAACATTACCTCAATTATTTAATTAAATAATTAACATTTAGTTTACTTAAGAGAAAACGCAAACTCAGTAATGGAGCTATTACGATATTGTAATTACGGAAGTTTCTCAAACCTCTCGAACGTATAGAAAAAAATTCAATTAAATGAGGGAAAATATACATGACTACAAAATATGCACTTGATAGTTTCACTTTTCACTTCAAGCTATCCACCAGCGATCAGGTATTTTTATTTATGTTACTACGTCACTCTAACCATACATTAGCCATTACAACTGCAGATGTTGAATAAAAGTAACCCTTCACCTTGTAACATTAAGCCGAAGGCTAAAGTAATATGGACAACCACTATTCTATTTGGAAGGGTGAACATCTTTAAGAGGAAGTGAATTTCTTCAATAGAAATTACAACCAGAGGGAATCACCAGGAAAAAGAAACCACACCATTCCTTCAACATAAACGTCTTTTCACAACAGAGCAGATGGAAACCATCGGAAAGTGCCTAATGAATGGTGACTTCCCGAGCCTGCACCCGGAAAAGAACAACAAGATGAGAGGACTACGGAATCGACATAGGCGCATGGTAATAGTAACAGCTTTCCGCAGTGCTGGAATGAGGCGGGCGAATAGATTAAAGGATTTTTGAAGGGAGCCAGCGTTAAACAAACACAACTCCTTTAAAACACCAAGCCAAAGAGAAAATCGAAACAACCCCCAATTAAAATCCGCCACATAAAATAAAACGTATTAAAAGAATCCACCGAGGCGTTAAAAATCTCGGGCCCAGGAAAAAAAACGCGCTAGCGAAAACCGCGGAATATTTTTGCAGCATCAACTCGTTAAATAAATACGTTTTAGGAAAAAAATGAAGATGGGAATAAACGCCGCGCTGAAAAATAAAACGAATAGCGTTTCCACCTGAGGGTGGGCTGGAGTACGAGGGGGTTGTAACTTCCGTACGTCGGGCTCAACAGCCTTCGCCTTTCGCGTTGGAGTATCTCCATTTCTGGAGTTCCGCATCGTACATAAACAGACGCTCTCACCCGCCTTACCATTGCGAGAACGCACACACCCACACCGCTCACAAACATTGAAAAGAAATGCATGCATCACGTGACCTCGGCAAGCAGTACGTGGGAGAGGTGGAAGGAATTGGGAGGCTGACGGGGAGTAGGCGAATGTCATTGGCCAGCCTAGCTCCTCCAATGGTCAAGAGAGGAGGGAGGTTGTGGGAGGATAGGGAGAAATTCTCTCCTTTATACACACACCCACACATTTTGTGTATTGCGTGTGTGCACGTGGGGGCCCAGGAGGGCCAACATTGGAGGCAAAATGGTAGGAAGAGCGGGGAGGCGTGGGAAAGGGACGCGAAAGGGGAGGGGGAAAGATGGCGTGTGGGTAAGCTGCGGCGAGGAGGGCTGTGGGAGGCTGAAGAGGTGAAGGTCGCGAGGGAGAAAGAAGATGTGAGTTTCACACACACGTGCACGAAGGAGCTCCACTCCCCTCCACCCCCAGCCCCCCACCCGAGACACGTCTTTCGCTCCCTTCCACCATTTTTGAATCTTTCAAACTCCGTCAACTCGGCACTTTATGCATCTCTCCCACCTTTCACCCTACCACCCACAAAAACTTCCACAATCTCACCCTCCTTAAGTCCTCCCCCTCCTAAACTCTTCCTCTGCGGGATTTTCTCCTCAATTTCTCCTTACCTCCTTTCTAAACTGACTTCTCGTTCCCCTCTCTCCCAATCTTTAAATATATTAAGCACAAAACACTTACCGCTCCACATTCAATCGACCAATGGCCAAAATCCTTCTTTGCCTCTGCGCGCACCTTATCGCGCGCTATTACAAGCACTTTAGGCATTTCGATGTTCGGTGAGTTCCCCCTTCCCGTGAGGTGATCGGAGATGATTTCATCGAAATTCATTTCCGATCATCTGATTAAAAGCCCCTATTAATTACGAAATCTAAAACTGTTCTTTAGTATTTCTATATTTATTTATACGCATCTTCGTACTTATATTTCCCAATTGTGTGTACAAGTAAGTATTAATTATTTCTTATTTTATACTATATTTGTATCATATATATATATATATATATATATATATATATATATATATATATATATATTAACTCGTACTATTTGACCCTCGGATCGCAGATATCTACTTCAATTCGAAAATGATAAATTGGGTCGTCCTATCAACGTGATGAAATATATTTAGAAATACTACCTGCATTTTTTTCCCTCCGTAAGTAATGACTGTTTTTAAACGTCAATTCTAACCTTTTTAAGAGTAATTCCTGATGTAACGTTTTGGAAGTGAAATTGAAATGTACATTCACAATTTCTCACTTATATTTGAAAAATAAATTGTGTACTGATTATTCAGCAGATTTGGTTATAAATTAGTAAATTCTTAATATTAACATCAATTAAAAGTAATTTAAAATCTATTATATCAGGAAAACGGAATTAACCCTAATTTTAAAGGCGTAAATATAAATAATTTAAAATTACAGGCTTCACTTTGTGGAATTGTCCATATCACACGAGTTTGAAAATTTCCATAGAATTAAACAAAGTTATTCGATTCGTTTCATCATAAAAGGACGGTATCTATGTGCTTCAATGATTACTAATTGATACAAGAGACTTTATTGGGTCTGTTACAATCGAAACCAAGTATACGCGCTACTTTCTCTCAATAAAAATAGCTTAATTGACTACCAACGGTCCAAAACTTACATTAACTTTTCCCGAAAAGAAATAATGGTTCATGTGAGTAGTAAGAATGCGGAATAATCGTTCTATCAAAATAATGATAAATACTGATAATCTCCCATTTATTTTATGTTTTGCATGCACACACGCCGATCAAATATCAGTGCTTTGCCTATCCTAACAGTTCATAGCATGACATCGACAAAACATGCAATATTTGATGAAGTTTTCTCGGGTCTTCTACCGGGTCAGGAGTTCCATATTGGCCCGGTAGAAGACCCGAGAAAACATCATCAAGTAAATACGCTGGGAAAGCACCAGATCTCATTACTATGCGAACAATATTCGCACCGTGAACCTTTTTTCAATTCCGCATACATACAAATACAAATCCTTTTCCTACCCTTTTCTCACTTGCGTATCGTCCTCTCTAGCATAGTCCTCAACGTGCCATCGCCAATCAAAATTCTCTTGCATGCATCTTTGCTGCCACCTTTGGATTTTTTCCAACAATTCACCCCCCTACCTCACCAAGCCTAGCACTTCCTCGTTTGTTTCCCTTTCAGTCCACTTTAAATTTCCCAACCTTCTCCACACCAACAACTACAAAGCCTTCCATCTACGCTTTTGTATTGCATCAAGGACCATGTCTCCACGCCGCTCAGAAATTCGCTCATATCAAAGTTTTACGAAGTCTTTTCTGAACGTCCTTACACATCGTCCATATAATCTCTCCTAGTTAAGCCCTACTTAACGCAATTCTTTTTCTCATATCCCCACTTCTTGGTCCAAAACATTGCCTAGATAGCTAAACTGTTCCAGCAGCCCTAGTTTTAGTCCTCCAGTTTGAACGTTTTACTTAGCCTTCCCATTTCTCGAAAACATTATAACGCTTGTTTTATTTACATTTATTCTCATCCCATGCCTATCACACTGATCCTTAATACTCTCTGCAATGCTTATAACCCCAGCAACGTCAGTCTTTCAACCGGTAATCTATTCCTTTGTTCAATTTTTTAAATCTTTTATTCATCATTATTTGCCATCGCGGTATTTTTTCGTTAAAAATCCATTGCCTCGCTATAATTTCCACAAACGTCCTTTTCTTTCCTGACATTTGTGTGGGCTTTACCTCGCTAAAGCTTTCGACGAAAATGTTCATCCGATTCAGCCTATCCATCCACCACCCAGATATCCTTCATACCTCACTCCTCTACCCACTCCTGGCGATGCATATTCAAATGTCTCTTTCCTCACCGTTCCACACCCCGCCCCCCAAGGTACTACGCCCCTAGCCATCTTACTCTGCATGGCTCACTCCGGAAATGAGGTCAGAGGTGAAACCGCAGTGGAGTTGCAAATTGCTCGAGGGGGCAATTAATGCCCTGCTATTAGTTCAGCCCGACGCCTTACACGAAGGAGGACGCCATCTTTTAATCTCTAAGGAACGGCTTGTTTTTTTCATTGGGACGAGTTGGAAGGTTGAGATGGGATACAAAGAAAAAAGAAAGACTTGCTTGGAATAGAATCCTGTGAGGAGAAAGAATTAGAGCCGGGGGTGTTTTCTTACAAGCGGAACGCAAGCATCCGCAGATCTTTCATAAAAAGTGCAAGATCACAATGATTAATTGTAATGGTTACATCTAATATTCTAACTGGAATTCGAAGGCAAATTTAAATTTATTCTCATTACTCTTTGCCTACTGTACAAATATCCTTCATTCCGTGGCATTGAGTAAAAACATCAAACAGACCATTGCAGTAAGAATTCAATAATTCAAATTGATATAAAACGCATAGGGTTACCACACGGGGTAGATAGAAAAAAGATAATACAAACTGGGTTTAAATGAGACCAACATATTTTATCAGAAAATGGCCCCCTGGAATCTTGTACCAAATATTACGGGTGAATTCAAGCAGGTTAAGAGCCCAAACATCGAAGACAATACCACATGGATGATGAAATTTAGAAGTTCGGATACCCTTTCCGCATTTGCATTCACCTATATTTATTGTCAACTATTACCATAGTTTCTCATTGCTAACTAACACGGAAAGGAAAGCCATTTCTGTCCCACACGGAATTTAACATATTAATATATTTTATTAACCAGTGAATTTAAAGGATGTATTGAGCTTCTCACGGCTTCTCTTTAGACCGAATTTATTGAATAAAATTTTCTCAAACTGCAAAAGTTTTTTTACACCAATATAGATGGACAAAAGAAGGGGAATAATGAGATTGGTGGGGTGATTTACGGGGAAAGACAATCCCTCCCCAGTGATCAGACACACATTTTTAATACTAAGACGTTCCCATTTACACAGGACGAGTGAGGGATATTTCCCGAATAGGTTAACAAGGAAATCAGTAATTAGTATTTGTGTTTGATGCATACATGTATACACTTGTACACTGATTAGCCCCAAGCCAAAGGAATGCTTTAAGAGTGCTGTATGAAAACAATTCGCCTAAAATGGCCAAATATCAATATTTACTAAGATAAAAATACATTCATTAAAGCAAAATTAATATTTAACAACCCTAAATATCAGAAAAGTATTACTTTAATCCTTGGGCTCTTGAGATAACATCAAAAAAGAATTTCAACGCAGCTTTTTCATTATTTTACATTTTGAAAATTTATACCAGGCTGTAAAAGAAATAAAACACTCATTGCAAAAGAACACAAAGGATAATTTAATAAAAAAGATCACGATTAACTCGATTTATCATTGAAATCTTTCACTAACCTCATCTAATGGGCCTTAGTAAATGTGGCTTAATTATTCACAGCAATTTGCCTTAAGACCGAGCATTTAAATACGGGCTTGGTAAATATGATGGCCTCGAAGAAAGGTCTTCAGGGTATAAGTTCAGATTATGCCGCCCTGTCTTCGGTACACAGCTCAAAGGAAACTCTTCCCATAATAATTTCAGGAGGGTTTTACATCTCAAGACAAACACCATTCTTTCATGTAATCTCATCTTAATTATAAAACTTTAAATAAATTGTACTGAGATCTTAAACGTCATAAAGAAATTTAACTGACTTTTTGCATCAAAAAGGTTTTAGATTTTGCTGAAAAAAATATGGGTGGCGCCCCTATGACTTCGTACGAGGATGTCAAAAAGGACAGAGCGAGAACGATTTTTGGTGGCACTTTGTTAAGGTGATGAAAAATCCTCGCCTTCTTCTTTCTCCTTAGAGTGAGAAATAGATAGACAGAGGAAGATTGGTTGAGGGAGAGAGATGGTCTCTAGAGAGGAGGACGAGCGCGTTGAAGGATAAATAATATTCAACCCACCTTCCCCTTAATGCGGATATCTTAGGAAAAGCCGGTTTGGAGATAACGTGCCACACAAACAAGTAGGGCGCTCGTAAACGGGTGAATGAATCGCAAAAAATATACTTGGATCTCGGGGCGAGGAAAGAGGGATCACGGAGTAGAGAGGATGGAATTAGGGTTGGGGGGTTGAAGGAAACCGGAGTGAAGAAAGGGCTCCCGTTACATTCTAGGGGGATAAAGAGATATGGCTGCGGAACGGCAATAAACCATCTTCCTTCTGAACTTCACGGCAATATTGAGGATTTCGGACCGAAAGATTAAGTGCTGGTAAGATGTGGCACAATGAAACCTGCAAATAATAACCTCATATTATACTTCTTTCGAAAGGGGTGGGCAGTTCTACCAATGCACGAAGTCGATTCCAGGTGAAAATATAAAAATTTTGCCCTTAACGCCGGAGGTTTATGTCTTCCAAGGCGCGGCTTCATTTTATGAAATCGTAGCTGTAAATTCAGTAACAATTTTTTATGAACACAGTACAGCTTCATTAGAAATTACGGCGGCATCCAATGTGAGTTACGTGTCGTTTCCGCTATTTGTAAAAGAATATGCTCAAAAGATACAATTTGGAATTCATCATTAAAATTATTTAAATAGCTGAATCCATGAGATACGAGCAAATTCACCAATATTTCCTTTGCCAATAAACAACTACAGGATCAGTTGCCATAAAAAATGACGAATTCAATATTTCATTAATATTAACAGGGGAGAGAATTTAGAACGTTAAAAGCCAAAACAACCTTAAAAGAAGAAACACCCATTAATATTCAACGCATCTTATGAGGGAGGACTGTTCATTAGGCTGAAAAAAGTGTCTTCGGTTTCCTTTTATTCATTCTCACATCCGCTTACGGCATCTAGGGAAACCTAAGGGCTTATGACGCATAGATACCCCATAATAGAACAATATATTTTGAAAATAAAGCCTTTTCTTCTCGACTAAAGCTCCGGTATTTAACGCAAAAAGCACTTGGTATAGTAGAAAATTTGATCACCCAAAATATACTGAGAGTATAAAGCATTCTATGTGTATGTCTTGATTGTAATATACATAAGGATAAAAAAATAAATTTTCCCCATTACATTTCATTAAAATTATATTATTCCTGAGATTCCCGATCAATCGCAACATAGGCGTAGCCTTGATTGATTTGTTTCGCAGGCTTAACGAACTTTTTCCTGTACTTTTCGAATTTCTTTTACTTCGCCAGACTCTAATAATATAATAGAGCTGGAAACAGGGAGTTATCGAGTTAAGACCGCATTTTGAATGCCAAAATAATTTGCCTATGGTTGCCACATGCTTTTCTTTTCAATCTCTGAGAATTTTGAGTGATGAATGACGGAAAAGCCGCAAGTCTCCGGAATGAATATGGGAACAGTTTTCATATCATCCTTCAAAACATTCTGCCTTAATCCTGAAGAAGAGGAACAAAGCGATAAATATAGATATGATGACTAACGAGGCATCTAAAAGGCACGTGGATGCGTCGTAACGATAGGTCGCAGGTATTTCGCAGAACACGGAGAATCCAAAAACAAATTAGGAGAGAGATATGGAGTGGCGAGCCGTTGGGATTCGCAAAGCACGTTTCACAAAATGTAACATAAAGGGGGAGAACTTGCACAACATTTTATAATTCGTTTCCCTTTGAAGATGGCTGAGGAGGAAAACGGTCTGAATTTTGCTTCGCCATTACTAAAATACTCGGGACACGGCATCTGTAAATGTCTCGACTTATCTCTGATCTAACTCTAAACTAATAACTGAACAATTAATTTAACTAGTCTGCAAGCAATTTAAAAGTAGAGGAAATACCGTAGGTAGTTGATAAAGTGGGTCATAACTTAAAGTCAATTTAAGTTACAAGAAAAATACCTGACTATCAATAAAAATATTCAAGAATTTGAGGCAAACGAGCTCGTTTAAATTGCGAAATCTGCTAAGTTCTGTCCTTATTGAATCACGCTCTTATTAAGCCTACGTTACTGCAATTCCGACGTAAAAGCTAGTCCCGAATTAACCATGATTCTCCGCTTCTGTGTCAAAGCACACAACAAGGTGTGTGCTACGATTCCGAGTAAATTCTGTCTTACGCACTGAAGTGGCGAGCCACACACAACACGTTCGGACTACAAGCAAACATGGCCACGCCACGATTGGCTGCGACCAGAACTGCCACTACCTCGCGATGTGTTCGGGCAGGGAGGAAAAGGGCACGGGACGGAGAAAAACAGAGGAATTGGGGCGCACAAAGGGTGTTTGCGTGGAATAGCAGGTCGGGCAATAGCAAATTAGCAATTCGGGTAAAATATAGCACCACAATGCCACACGAATCCAAAGCCTATGATGTTGAATGTAAACAGTGGTATAAAAAGATAAGGGAAAAAGGCTCGGTATTTCACCATGAGCCACAATCTCAGAATTTCAACTAGCAGACTCTCCATAATTATCCTCATGGTAACATCCGACAAATTATCACATGGTGCCATTTAACCGAGATGAGAGCAATGATAAATTATGACGCAAATGGTGTTCACCCACTTTTAAGTAGCTAACCACTCCAAATATTTTCATCTAGAGAATTCACCAATAAGAATCCGCCTTAAAGACCCCATCCTCCCTCGTCATCCTCATTAAAATGACAATAAAATAAGGAGATCAGTGAGAAAAGAATTCAAAAAGTTGGTGGAATGGAAGAAACATTAATCAACAATTGTAGGGTCCAAAATTTAAGTCCATGATACGAGTATCTCGTATCTTTGAAATATCTCTGGCGTAGCGAGTTAATAGGTTCTTGAAAAATTCATCAAGTTTGCACCTGATAGTCAATTTAAGTTATGAAAGAGTTCTCACCACAAATAAGAGCTATATATATATATATATATATATATATATATATATATATATATATATATATATATATATATATGAGATGACACCCTACACCGTAGAGCGCTTTACCATAAAACTTTAAATTAGACTAGACTAAACTAGATTAAAATACTGGTCTCGTATAAATGCACTAAATATAAAAGGGAAAACGGTCAAGTCCTAAAAGGAGCCGTAGGTCTCATTTAATTAATTATTCCAGTTTTTAAACTGAAATGTTTGACAAGTGGATACAGAAAATGTTTGCTCAGGAATATTTTCGAAATTTAAAATTGTGTATCATTTGAAAATGACTATATTACTGAAGATATAACTGTGGCCGCAGCATCTTTAGATGTATTTTTTCTCTTGCGGAATTGAAAATGGTGTGCTTAAGAATAAAAACACTAGCCCACCACGTGAGAGAACTTGTTAATTATATATTCGTTTACTTTGAGATATGGGATCAATATCTTCGAGACGGTTGCGACACACCTTCAAAACTTCCATTGATGCAGAACCGACGGAACTACTCCATCTTGTGCCGGCATTGAGGATCTCCTCGTTCTCTGGATATGGCGCTTTGAGTTAGATCCTCATTTCATTTCTAATGCAGATAATCCATACAAATAGAAATACCGGTGAATGAGATTAGGACTAGGCTGTAATGGATTTAATAAGTGTTTATAGCAAGAAACTACATCGAGTTTTTAACTCGATTAATGACAAAATTTAGGTGCCTCATTTTAGAAAAAAAACAGAATGCTGCATAAAAACATAGGATACAAGCAGAAAACTTAGATCAATTCCTTTTTCAGGAAAAAATAGATGAAATAAAAGTACTCGTGAAAGATTGGTCACACAGATTCATATTTTCATTTGATAAGACATTTTTGGCATGTAAAATAAACGTTACTTTTACCTCGCTAACGCTACTTGCAGAGCTATTTGAAATTCTACAGATCCCTCACATTCAAGTCAAGATATTTATTAAGTTTTAAGAAAAAGAAGACAAAAGAAGAGCAAATTTCGGATCTATTCCGCTCTACAGATGATATTTTAGAAAATATTTTAAAACAACATAAAAACTACGTAATTTCTCCATAGCAACGATATCATCGGTGTTCATGAGATTTCGAGCCCCCTGAATCCTTCAACTTAAGACCCATTTCATAAATGGATACTCTCAGGTAGCACATGTTGGAGCGAACTACCTCACGACCCACAGGAGCCGTACGCTCTCCTAAGACCACATCGCGTGCACCCCCGGACTAACCGAGCCACGACGTCTTTGCCTCAATCTCACCAATCTCTCTGCCAAGGCAGCTTCATTTCTTTTAAGGAGAGCGGTCGTAAAGACCACTCTCGCCATCTCGGGTAAGGGCATCTCGTCGCGCTGGTGGTCGTATGGGACGCAGCGGCGAGGGAAGGAGGATGGAGAAGAGGGGGCCGTGTGGATGTCCAACGCGGTCGTTTGGGTAGTGGATAGGAGTACGTACGTAAGGGGGAGATATGTTACAGAGGGGGAGAGGTTAAAAACTCACGTACCGAAATGGGTCGATAAAAGACCGGGGATCAAAGGAGAACAACGGCCTGGGGAGAGAGAGAGATGAGATGGCCGGCCCTTCCCTTGCTCTCATGTGCTGCGGGGACTCGGGAGTGCGGGCCCTTAACGGCGCGTGCCACAGCGCGATAACAAGGGGAGGGGTTGATTCGTGGTCCTTCGTTCCCGGGGTGGTTGGACCCTCCCACTCCTGCAACGCGAAAAGGTGAGTGCGAGCCTAAAATAAGATGCGGTGGTGAACCCTCTTCACTCCACCCCATCCACAGCAACAGCCACTCGGAAAAGTTACTGGGGAATATGAATTCAGCGAGTCGTCGAGACGTAAGTATCTCTCCGGCGAGTGTGAACAGAACCTTTGAATCAACAACCCGTGACCTAAAAATTAAAATACTCGGGCAGCTACGCCGTGTAGGAGTAAGGGAAATCATGAGAAGAAGGAGAATGACGAAGAAAAAACTAGCCGTGGGAATCATATCAGAGAATGTTATGAGAAGGCTGCTCAAAATACTATGAAGTAGAAGTACATAGAATGAATTCCCTTATTACTAATCCCTAATATCCTTTCATTTTGCCTTCAAGTACACCAACATGAGGTGCACGGTGCGAAAACTATCGAGATAGTCAAGAAGGCTTATGTTAGCAAAATGTTGAGAGCAATTGAAGTGCTCTACTAAAACCTAATAGTAAGCCTTTGGAGTCTATTGTTATAAGGGTGGATACCAACTCCAAATGGAATATTTGAAGTTATCTCACCTATTGACAACAACCGCAATAGTAACGGCGAGTAAAGAGATTTTTTGAATAACATATATTTTATATAGTCATGAGGATTCCACTAATGGATAACACTTATTGTTTCATAACATTTGTGATGATTATTCTGTACAGGGCAAGAGTTGATGCTACTACGAAACCGTAAGTATCAAAAATGCTTTATAAATTGATAACATACACAAAAAAGTTATATTTAAGTCAAATGAGGATATTAAAAAATTTAATAAAATTATATTCGTTGCGATGAAATCCGTAAACTTGAAAAATATAGCGCGATAAAACTTAAATTCACAATAGAAGTAAAATGGAAGATCTTATATTTCAATGTTTATAAGGGTGCAATGAACCCTATAAAAGAAATACCCTTTCTTCAAAGGATTAAATACCCAAGAATTTTAAAGTAGCAATTAAACTAAAATATTTTTAATCTTCCCGCTGAAAACAATGAAGGTAGCACAACGATTATTAGCAGCAGTCTTTGTGCTTTGAGCAGGTTTATGATTGACTCCGACATCTGACGCTATTGTATCTGCTAGCATAGAACATCAAACAAGTGAAAATTTTTATCTAATAAGCATTCCTGAGTAGCTATAAAGGATTATCAATATTGAATAAACGAATTAACTACCTAATATGATTGCATCGTATCTGAAAATATTCCAATTAAATTAGGTAACTGAAACGATCTCCAGAAATTTAATTAGATGATATTTCCTTGAATTTTATCAATTAAAAATATGAAATTAAAATTAAATGAGTAACATAGGACATAATTGCTTTGAAGAATTTTTACCCTAAATTCTAGTTGAGAGCGCTGAGATATAACAGCCCATGGGAAGATTATATTGCCAGAGGAAAATAACTTTACCTCACGTCCGTAGGTATGTCAACGAGGCCGATGAAGCACACGACCAGAATTCGTACAGATCGGGACATGGCTTGAATTTTAAAATTTTTGTCGGCATTCTTGCATACCAAAAACGTAAAAAAAACAAAAACATTACTCCTAAAAATTTAAAGTGATTTAGTTTCAACTCATCGACAGTTAAAGAATCCTTCTTTGCGTTTGGGATCCAGAACGAAAGTTGAATGGCAAATGCATGCCACCATCCTTGTTCGCGCGAGAAATGATTTTTTTCCAAGCGTAAACAATTAAAATTCCCACAGGGAGTAGAAAGGAGTCCCGGTATGCCATTTTAATGCGTTCGCTTTATCGGTGATTCGTAGATATGGTTCAATATTTATATTCTGACTGCCACACTCCTTAGCGAAATATTCAATTGACATTCCAACCTAGCTTTTTAATATGCAGACCACTAGCTTTTGTTTAGAAACATCAACAATGACATCAAAAATTATAGTTTGTAGTTAAATAAACGGCGGTTAACAACGGGTACATCGATGGCCTTGTCTAAATATAACATTAATAAATGAAAATTAATAATAAAACTAACTAATTTTATTAATCAAGTAGAAGCACTCAAAATATACTATGACTTATTCAAAATGCAACGAAGACTTTCGACTACCTTCAGATTTTGAATACAATTTCGATATTTACCGTTATACCTGACGCTAACGGTTCAAACAAGTTAGCTCATTATTGTGCAAGAAGAGTAAAAGAAGGTAAAGGAACATGCAATAGTATAATGTAGTTGAAGTACAAGTAGCAGGGAAAGGGAGATCTTACCTTTATCTGGAGAGATTCCTGAATGCAATACGTCCAGATTGTAATCCTTATATATATCCTGTGTGTCCCTGTAATAATAAAGAGTTTATTTAAAAAACAATCGAAGAAAGTGCTCAGTAATCATTGAAACCAAATTCACTAAACATAATTCTTTTATTTGCTTTCAATCCCAATTGAAAAAACTTATTAACAAACAGGTAAGCTGTTGCCTATAAGGTAATAAGTTAGGTTTAACCTCCCCTTATCATATATATATATATATATATATATATATATATATAAACCATAAACATAGTAATCAACCCGAAGGTCGGTTTGGTAGGTGATGGTAGAGTTCACCCAGTACTAAGCCCGACGGCGTGTGAAATTCACACATAAGGGTAGGCCAGTTCCTTTCCCTGTGCCAGTTATACTTTCATTTCAACATTTTATAACGTCTACCAAAGAAAATCCGTTTCCATGAACTACCATTCCCAGAAAAGAATGAAATATTTCGCGAACGGAAAAAGGTACGTCGTCGACGATTTATTTGTCTAAAATATATCTTCAGAGATATTAATTAGCCAACCCGTTACATATCTCTCCTCCCGCCATTGGGCGACAAATAAATCGTGGCCTCAGGCGGATATTTTACAGTCCGGCATCAAGATATGTATGACCCACGAATTCAATCGGAGCGGAGTGGAACACGAGATAAAATTACCGAGCCATCTTCAGGCCTTCAACCTCCAACTTCTTCCACCCCCAGGGTCCTCCTCAATGGCTTCCTTCCAATTTATTTTCTATACCGAGCGCACTCCATTCATCTTTCACTGTCCAGCAAGACAGATCCCCCAGTTTTGACCTGAACCCGACCACAAAAGAAAGAATTGAACTCTCCTACCTTCGAGTGTGTCCGAAGCGATGTGACTGTATCCGCGAGAGCAGTGAGACGTCGCGCGTTGTAATGAGAGAGCGTCCGAGGAAAATGAGGATGGGGGACATATTCTCGAATCTCGGATAAGGGAAAATAAATCTTCGGCGTCAATTTGCCGTAACGTTAGGCGCCGTCCATAAATGATTCCAAGTTGTTTTTAGCTGCTCACTTTAACAGCTCCTCTCTACTCCGGCACACTAAGTCATGCTACGGTGGAAGTTGTACTAAAGTGAAGCCATAGGACTACCATAGATAGGCCTGACTTAAATAATTTCTCAGGAAAACCATGCTCGTCAACATTCACTCAATTCTCCGTTCGAGAATAAAATATCCCACCTCCCGAAAGCAAAGTCAACAAACGTAATAAATTCTCAGGAAGAAGTTGGTGAACGTAATATTGAAATCTTATCACGCAATATTAACCGATTGTTGGCTTTTCATTTCTAATACAGAAAACTTTAAAGAAGGAGCCGGCTTATTTGTGCGGTTATTAGGGCGTGGCTCCGTATTAAAAGTGAATGAGACGATACTGGCGTCCTGCGTGCGTACAATTGATTTAAAAAAATAGGTCAAATTTGGCCAATTATTTCGGTTACATACCAAATCAGTATTCATACACAAAACATTTGTTCCAAGCGTAAAAAGCGAACTTAAGTTTTATCAATGTACTCTGGCATATGATACTACAAAACATTCATTCCTTTACGACCCTTAGCAAATGGATGGAGCGTAATCTGAGGTTTCGAAATTTCTTGATCTGAATTACGTAAACATAACAATTATATTTACGAGTAAGGTATATTTCAGGAAATTTGCATATGAGTTCCTTGTCCATCATGTGGAATCAGCGAGTAATTAACGTAGCAAAAACTAAGAAAATTTATTCAGTAAATTTGTGAACTTATTTGAACAATAAAAATCATACCAATATAAATTATATAATAATTACACTATTATTAATTCATGGTGAATTTTAAGGACTTATAAGGTGTCGATTTTCAGTTGGTATTTATAGAAGTGTCACGTGAGGTTGTAAAGTGATTAATTCCTGGATCCAGGAAAATAATTAATATACCGTAGTTTAGTGCAATCAAATAAATACATAAATTAAATCGATAAGTTTAATTTCTTTAACTACCTACGAGGGTTTAATACGAATTGAGAGACAAATAAATTGAATTCATTTCCAAGTATCAAAAAACATCCCCATCATGCAGTCAACAAAATCGTTGGTTTAATTTTCCGTCAGTGCTAGAATTTTAGTCACCCCTTAATACGTGTAGCAATCCTTGAAAAGCAACATTAATAAATGAAAGAGGTAAAATAGGGAGAAAAAATCAAAAAACCGGAAAACTGCACGCTCAAGCGGGTAAGGGGCGAAACATTGGGCGTTCATTTTGATAACCATTTTTACTCCTGCACTGCAGGAAAAAGTTTTCCATATTATATTACAAGTTGATACTATTACCACATCTCTTCATAAAAAGTAGATTATTGTAGAGAACACACGACTGCTGACGGAACTATACAGATAACTATGCATAATTAGGGCGAGTATATGAAATTATTCGTGTTTCCCTGAAAAAAAGGTCCTTTAATACGTACCTCCACATCCCTATATAGCTTATCTATATAGTATATCTTAAGCTATAGCAGCTTATCAAACGAAAACTAAAATAAATTGCTAACGCATGCCTCATATTGGAAAACAGTCCTTCCGCCGGTAGGAAATGAACGTATACGCAAGCCTTCACCATATTTTGTAATACATTTCAAGACACAACTCTCATAGAGTTGTTATTTTGATTTAATAACGATTGAATACATACCAAATTTATTACAAATAGCCGTACGCAAAATTATTGGCAAGAAATGCTAAAAACTTCGTAGTCAGAAGAGCACCGCTAGGGGGTGTCATGTATAATAGAGGAGGCAAGATTTGGCCACATTGAGACAAGCCTTCAATCCAATGAAGGTTCATGCCGTCATTCATGAAGGTTACCTGTTAATACCTTTTAAGTTGTATACATCCATATTTAAGGCTGATCGAGACGCCCACAGCAAGTTTGAGGGGTGAGGCAGGTGTTGTGATAGGGTTGGACACTGGGTTTCAAAGATAAAATGAAACGAGGAAGAGGATTTCAGCTGAAAGCGTGAGGAATGGTTGTGAAACAAGTAACTTTAATGCCCAAATCTTAGGCCAATATTGACTGGATATAATTGCTATGCGTAGAATTTCCACCAAATAAAGGAAATCCCTTCAGACTCCCTTAAAAGGTTTGAAATTAACAATGAATTAATTCAATAAACAAGGAAAATGCGGAACTAATGTAAGCTACGATGATTTAGAAAGTCTTGTCTTTATCCTTAACCTATTGAACTGTGCCATCCCAAATGTACGTTCAGTAACTCCCTTACTCTCAAGTAAAACTACCTAATTTTCTACGTATCGTTTGCATTCACTCAGTCACTTTTTCTCTATGCTTCATTTAAACACTTTTTCTCTCTTCTTCGAAATATGTTGGCTCTACTTAAACCTATGTTCCGTTTCAAAGTTCAAATCCGAAGTTCCTGTATATTTCTAAGTGCTTCTTTTGTTAATGACAATAATTACCTGATACTTTTTACTCTACATTTCCATTCAATTTCAATTTACGGAACGAATTATGAGTGAGACGTATTCCACTTTCCGCTTATTTACCCTAATATTTCCCATCTCCAAATAATATTCAATTGAACCCCGCGTCAAGGTTTCGTAAAACCGAATACACAACAATTTTGTGACAGTAAAAAAACACCAGAACTTAAAACCTAGGTCATTAATGATGAATGCACATTAAAAGACAAGTTTTTAATAGATGATAGTTATAAAATTGAAACAAAGTTATGCCAACCCGAAACGTACTCCCGGGATGAATGTCTAAAAAATAACAAAAGTCAGAAGGAAACTCAGAAATAACTAAATTCTCGCAAAATTCATAAAAGATTCTTTTCATCATTCAACTTGTGCCAGGAATTCGTTAGCTTTGAGTGAGTAAAATTTTAAAAAATGTCTGTTTGTCTATATTTATATAGGACCACTAGCTTACATGTACATCTGCGTATACTTGCAGGAAAACGTACCTAATCATGTAAATTCAAACCTAAACGATACGGAAAGGTAAAACCCGAAAGAGGTCGATATTCGGCAACACGCGAAGCCGGTGAATAGACGCATGGTAAAATAACAAGCGGGCGTGTGGCACGGGGAGAATGAAAAGGCGTTTTTTGATTGTGATGAACGGGAACAAAAAAAGGAACTTAGGAAGGAAGCGAATGTGGAAAGGGGGGGAGGGTGGGGTGGAAAAGGAAGGAAACGCGTGGAAGGGCATAAAGTATGGGGGTTGAGAGAAATAACGGAGCGGAGAGGGGTGCGGAGAGAGAGAGAGAGAGAGAGGGAGAGATGGAGGAGGTTTTTACGAGGAGGAAAGGGCGGAAGAGAGCGGAGAGGAGGAGGTAGGCAAGGGAGAGTTACGGGCCGGGCGCGGCGGTGTGTATATTCATGGTGGGGCGGGAGTGAGCGGGGAGGATACGGCGCAGGGGTCGGGGGCGTCCCGCGGGGCTCCTCTCTCACCGTCTGCAGGGCCTCATGATGTAAAAAGGCCTAAAAAATATGCTCGCATAAATGGCCACAAAAATACCCGGATCGATGCATCCTGCTTCCTTTGGGCTCATTGACGACAGATATTATTCAGAAAATATAGTCGTGGGCGTCATAAAACGAATTTTTATCAGTTAATAAAGACGGGGGTCACCCTCGGCCACTCGGAATCTCCTATAAATTAACCTGGCGCTGTTTCCCGGCTACCACATAAGAGTTTCACGTCATCCCACTCACAAAGAGGAGTCCTTTCAGGATATAATCGCCCTACCAACACCAACGTCGGAGACTAGATTACATTTTGCGGGAGCGAGTAAATTTGAGAGGCAATCGTTCTAACCTTATCGGTAGATCTAATTGATCATCAATCATATGTGATGGACGGTATATTATTATAAATGGTAGATATAAAGCCAAAGAATCACCAGCCCTGAATCCTAGGGATTCCAGTCGAAGATTAACTCTAAGGTAATTTCGCATTGCTGATTCCTTTCTACGTGAATAAAGTAAGTACGATACAAATACTATATTTTCTTGGAATGTTGGGAGTCTACCAATCAGGAACAAAGTATCAGTTTGTCCGGGAAAACATGACCACAGAATTGTGAACAAAATATAAAAACTACGCTCAAGGTAGCAATTACCGAAAGCGTGAGATCGTGACTTAAATAAGGAATTTATTTTCCTTTTTCCGCAAATAAACAGCGAGCCTGACGTTTAAGCCACATTTTTTTTCTGGAAAACTTCTGCCCGAAGCAGTCTGTAAAGCATGGCTAAGTGTGGAGACAAAAATATTTCAGGGCGAGAGGGACTTTTAAAAGAGATAAGACAATAAGGCATTGAAGGCAGGGAAGATTTTTTTCTCCTGAAATAAAACCCTTGAATAAAGACAAGAATGAAAGGATAACAGACTGTGGTGATTGAGTGGAAAGTGAATGAGAAGAAAAAGAGAATCTATAGGACAGCACAGGAAATTAAGACATAAACCATATTAATATATAGTGAAGGGGGAAAGTACAGTGAAATACGAGAAAATGGAATATAAATTTTTAATACGGTGTACTATCAAGAAAAAATAGCGCGGAAAAATATTAATCAAGCGATGGAGATATTTGACATCCGATTTTCTTGCCAAAATAGTCCGTATGCTAACATTTGCAATTGGGAAAGTAAATGTGTCACCTCGCTACGATACGTAAACTGGAAATGAGCAAACTGTGCAGAATGAAATAGCAGATATGCTAACAATGGCTTGAAGTACGAAATACTGTCATGGCATCGGACATGCGGAGTAAATGAATGAAACTTTTGCATTGCATGGCCGGCTGACTAAGAGGTACTGAGATCATTAAAACTATCCTACAACTAGATCATTAAAACTAACCAGCTAAGACCGCTGGGATTCGAATTCGGGCTGTTGGTCGACGAGCGCATTATTCATCGAACTAACAAGGGTGACAGATGCTACGTTGATTTTGAGAGGCATAGAGTGAGTTACAGCGTGACGTTAAGTTACAATTAGACGTAGGATTGCCGAAGTAATAGAATATCAAGGAATCTCAGACCATCGTTTCTCGTCTACTCTCAGAATATACCCCATATGACAAATATTTCAGTAATCCAGCCACAGCCACATGTAAATTCGGGGATAACGGTAGATAATGGGGGAACCCAGAATGCCATCAAAGTTTTCATGCCGGATCAAATTCTGTCTATAAATTACAAAAATGATTTATCGTTTCCTGGTTTTTCGTCTTGATTTCAAAGTGACTCAGGATATTGACCCATTACTACTTCATAAAAGGATAAACGGGAATTCTCAGTTGATTGAGACATACGTATATGCATAACTTTTTGATGCCTTACGTATTATATCCCATATTTTATTTCAAGCTTAAAAGAGTTCTAACAGCATGCTACTGTAATTATTCCTTCAGGTTATATATACCAAAATTTACATCCAAAAGTAGATAGTCGTTGCCGCAAATAGGGAATTTAATCACCGACTTTTCTCCGTAGTTCTTCCCGCTCATATATGTCCCTCAACAGCTCACAGTTTATCACGTACGTCATACTGCGCTGAAATGCCCACAAATATTTGACTCACCCAAACGCTCTTCGATGACTCACGAGACATAACTACCAGAATGACCAAAGCATGGACGCATCAGATTTGACCTAAATGCCCTCACTCTGCGCAAAGAGTGCAAAGAAAAAAAAAACATTGGTCTGGACGCACCAGGTGTCAAAGCGAAATTCATTAACCGACCCATGTTTGGAGGGCACTTTACGCGAAGTAATTTAGGAGATAAAAATCACCCAAGGACGGGACCTTTAAAGGGTCGGCCGCGTGGCAAAGCGACGGTATCGCTCCACCACCGAGGCCCGCCACCGGAACGACCTAGAGTACACGGGAAGGCGTAAAGAGACGGGGAAGAGAGGAGCGGATGGAGCGAGGGAAGAGAGGTAACATGGGGGAGAGAGAAATAGAGAGATGTGGTGGATCGGAGATTTAATCACCCCTCCCCGACCTATGCCGTCAGGAAGACCGGTTGAAGGTGAGTTTGAAGGACTCGAGTACTCTCCGAATGCCAACCGGCGACGCCCTTACCATTACTCTAACAGCGCAAACAAACGGGACGAGGTGTCTGCAACGGGATAGGTAGGCACCCCCAACCACTCACTCGCGCACACACACACACGGGACGGTAACTCACACGCATGCGAGAAAAGCAATCGAGGTCACGTGGGAGATGACACTTGCGTCGCCATATGCAGGGATGCTGATTAAGTCTTGTCGTCGCGGTATACAGCTGAGGGGGCGTGGGGGTGTTTGGAGTGGATTGAGTGGAGAGGAGGTCGAGAGGGCTTGGAGGGGTAGTGCCGAGCTGTGACGAGTGTGCTCCATTGATTGCCGATAAGTCTGTGGCATCTGATTTCAACTGAAGCGCTCGAGGACGATGTATGACAGTCAAAAGCATGGGTCGGAGGAATTCCGTCAAATAAATATTAAGCGTAACGATACTTTTCCAAACATCAAATCTGCATATAAACTTGAGACTTACAGTTCATCAAAGTCAGTTCTTCTTTGAGTATATGCAAATACTTCTCCATAGTATTTTTCCTACGGGAGTCCATATTTTTTTGATTCCGGCTTTGTGCCTGCATTTAAAAGTAGCAATTATTCTCCATTACTATTACACGAACTTCTTTATAGGCAGATGAGTTATGTGGTTTCTTTTATCGCATCACAATATTTAATCAATTCACAATTTAGAAGATCGAATCCATAAATATTATCATAGTTCAATGTTGGAGTACACCCAACCATATTACAACAATATCGTCTCTCAAAAAAATAGGTTCTTTGCAGCTCTTATTTAACAAGCAGCAGGAGGGATAAGAATGTAAAGAAGTTGTTATCTATACAAAGAGTCCAATTCTTTTTTGAGTAAACATTGGCACCACAGTATAGACTGTTTTAGCTAATGTCCTGGTGATAATATACCCCAATCTTTTGTTTTGCTCTAATACAGCGCAATGGTTTTTTTTTTGTTATCCTTTGTCCACGCATCTATAATTTAACCATTTAGATAATTTCATGAGTTAACAAAAGGTCTATTTATTGATGGAATATAATGATTAAGAGAAAGTTAACAACATTTTATCCTCATTCGTTTGGAAATAAAATGACACAATTTTTCAGAAAGTAAAATACTCAGCAAGTAACTATTACATAACTATTCACATTCAATAAAATACACCGATATCAATACACTCACGCCAATGTAATAAAAACAAATCCTAAATAATCAACCCAATTCAATATATAAGAAGCTTTCAGTGGGTATGATTTACAAACGATTCCATTCTTATTAATGTAACTACAAGGTGTGATCCAAAAAATACCGAACTGACTTTATTCTGTTAGAATTAGGCATATTGTTGAATATTTCACAAACAAATAATCATCAGCGCATAGCGTTCCATATTTAGTAAAAAATTTATTCAACATGAAAATAAACATAATCCAGTGTAGAAGATAATTTTAGGGTCGTAGTGTTCTCTAATTTGCTTAATGCAGGCACGACTTATTCCAAATATTATGAAGATTTTATGCGAATTTTAATTAATAAAGAAAAGTAACTTAACATTAGGCACGCTCTGTTCTAAAGACATGATCCAAAACCTTTAACAGACAGTTAATGACGAATTGGAAAAATCCGCCCTGTTTCCACAATGCTTTTTTCCAAAGAGAACATTCCCAATTGAACGTCACCGAACATGGTAAGGAAGAGAAATAAACTTTTGTTTTCAAGAACGTAAAAAAATTGCTTGAGGATAAGAGGCCTCTATTGTTCCCCTAAGTCTTTTATTCTCGCTCCAGCACTAATGTCTGCGTGCTACAGTTTAATTAGGATATCATCTCCAGCTTACCACCTCGCGCCTGTCGCTGTTTCGGACGCTTTTTGCTTTGTTCCTTTGTTGTGGGCATGGTATAGTCAGGGAGAGAGGGAGGGAGAGGCGGGTAGAGAAAGAGCGGCAACCATGCTGCTTCACTTTAAGAGGCCGGGGAGAGATGTGCTCTCTGGTTGCCGAAGCTTATCTTGAGGTCGAACGGGGGATAGTGGGACTCGCCATATGAGGGACGCACTGGGTCGCAGGGAGTAAGCGGGATAAATGCCGTTCCTTGCATGCAACCCGACATACATGCCCAGCAAGTAGTGGGATGGTCGGAGGCGGAACCAGGTGAGAGGTGGGGGGAAAGACAGTGGGGAGGAAGAAAGGGGTCAAGGATTTTCAAGCTAAAATCCCTTTTACGTCCTGAACTCTTGGGGGTCCCCCTAATCTCCAGGGGAAGTCAACCGGAGAGCGAGGGTCAATCTGGTTGATAAAAATACTCGTAAATAAACACAAGTCCCCGACTACACCATTTCTCTTATCACCTACTTCCTCTACACCCCTCGCCGCGTCCTACCGATATTGAGACCTTTTAATGCACGTACGCAGATACCTACGTAAAAAGAACCTACCTCCTTCATATCAGCAAACGCCCTTTCACCTCCCAGGCCCCTCCTTCCCACTTTCTGCTTCTTCATTCGAGGGAGAGGAAAAGAATTTTTTTAATTAAATCTTGGAAAAATACGTGAAACTAGTTGCGAAACTTTTTTTCCTCGCTAAAGCTAATGAATACCAAATGTGATCGCATTCCCAAGCTCGTTTTTCCAGCCTAACCCCCCCCCACCCAAATCCACAAACTCCCTTCCATTTCTCCTTCCCCCATGAGACGAAGAAACGAAACAAAGGATCCACGCTATTTCTGGCAAGATCTCGAGCGATGGTGGGGAAGCGGAGCGTTTTTGCAAGCACAACGCACGTCGGAGTCGGGAATTAAAATGCGTTCCATTTTTTTCTTCACTTTTTTTTAACTTCCATGCATGCATCTCTCCATCTTCTCCGCCCCACTAAAACCGCGCCGCGAATTGCGATGAAAAATATCGAAAAATCAACGGAAAGCCCTCATATTTTTTACTCCGCGAGCCTAAATTTATGCATTCCACCCTCAGCGCATTACGAATAAGTATTCGGGAAGAAAGCCGTGTGGCACAAGCCAGGAACCCCTCCAAAAATATTGATTTGAATATAAAAAAAGGACAATAATATAAGTCACCGGATCAAAAAGACGATGAGAAAAATATGGCACGAGGAACGGGGATGGAATATAGAAAAACGATCTGCACGGAAACCTCATCTAGGATTCCGGCTTTGAGGAAAAACCCGGAGAATTAAGTAATTTTTTTCAATGGGTCACATCCATTTTTGCTGGAGATGGGAGAAGGGAAAAAAAACTAAGAATTGGTCGAAGATGTGCATGAAAAGGAGCGCCGGATGAATGCGTGTGAATAAATAGATACTAAGTGAATACGTGCATGCAACTCTGTGTGTGGACTGCGAACGAGGGTGCCTCAGATAAAGGACTGCATTCTGGACCAGCCTTGCCGAAGGTCCAATCCTTCCGGAGGCGATGTGAAAAAGAAGAACCGGTGAACTGTCTGCCGATTCTAACAACCACTCTCGAAGAAGGGGGACGGAAGAGACGGGAAGGAAAGCGATGCTCTTGGTGGGGACAGGGAGGCGCTGAAAAGGGAGCTGGAGACTCGAGGACAGAGAGGGGGAAAGAAATAGAGAGAGAGAGTGGAAGACTTGAGCACAAAGAACAGCAGAGCCGCCGCCACCGCATGTTCCATGAAAAATGATAACTTTCGCGAGGAAATCACAGAGAGAGAGAGATGCATGGAGACCTGGAGCGAGAAAAGGACGGGGGTGAGAAAAGAGTGTGGAAGTGAAAAAAAGAGGTAGGAAGGACTTATTGAGCCAAAGGGAAAATTTTGCCGCGGGGAAAGTGTTGGAAGCAGGGAAATTACGTGAAATAACAAGAGTGAAAATGCTTTTGGAACGGGAGATCGCAGGGGATGAGGGAGTGGAGGAATGAGAGAGAACCGTTGTGCGGGAGGAAAGAGGAGAAAGGGGAAGAGTAAAGAGCCAGAAAGTTCAAAAGAATAAGAGACAAGGAAAAAGAAAGGGGTTACCGCTAAGGATAGAAATGACAGGGTTCGAGGAAGGGGAAAGGTCTGTGGGGGTAAGAAAGGGGCTAAAGGGAAGTGACACGGGGATGAGGCAGGGTATTAGGAATGCCGGACCTGATATAGAGGGAGAAAGAGAGGCCGGGGTTGAATGTTTGTGTTTTTGTGTGTTTACATATACATACACATATTTATTTATTTATTTATTTTTATATATAGGCCAGTTTGACCTAGACGAGGCCTCAGAGAAGGCCGAAAGCTTAAACTTTCTGAAATGTGAGTGTCCTTTTACGTGTAAAATATATATACGTATATATATATATATATATATATATATATATATATATATATATATATATATATATATATATATATATATATATATGATTTCGTCGACGTAGCATGGAAGTGTTGAATACTAAATTGGACAGTGAAAATTATTATACAAAAATAATTGGACATTGAAAATATATATATATATATATATTATATATATATATATATATACACACATATATATAGGAGTGGTTGAGATGAGGCTGGGGAGAGAGGGTAAATTCCATTTATCAAAGCATGGGTAGGGAATCCTTTTTCATTAAGGAGGTCACCATGGACTAACACGAGGTGACGCTTGGGGCATGTGCTTGGAGAAGAAGTTGCACGGAAGTTTGGACAGGAGCAGTCGGATCTAATCCAAACGGCCAAAAGGATCACGCTTTAACTCTATAGCGCGGAAGTGGAGTGAGGGATATCACAATTTTCGCGAAAAATACTCAATAAACTAGGTGGTACGGGGGTCGTACAGGATCACAAAATGGATTCGCCAATTCCTTTCCTGACTAGCCGTATTTCATTCGTTATATCTACAACGATCATCTCGCACGACCCCTGAGGATATCTCTGTGCATTGATCCGAGACGCTGAACAGATTATACCAGCCCACAGTGATCTTTGAGATGAATTGAATTGCATCTACCACACCTACTCTTTTATACATAAGAAGATAATCACCATTTCACTCCCAAAAAGTAATCTCCTAGTACTCAATTAACAGGGAAAGACAACTAACACATTGCAATACGCAGTGAACATTAATTTGTCAGAAGACCCAACCACACTGAATATGAAGAAAATACACATTTTATAGATATGTTTCCAATTAAGAAGTTAAATGCATGATTTTCATGTGTGCTAGAGATATCCCCAGACACTTATGGGCCTGCCTTAGAGAAACCTAATCTCGTAATGGACATTGAATAAAAATTGAATGGAAAAAAATGGAGAGAAGTTATTTCAAATTAGAAGAGAGGAATTCAGAAAACAAAAATTCGGATTACCCGGACGTCAATCGAACCTCGAAGGAGAATATAACTTAAAAATGTACTTCAAAATGTATTTCTGGACAAAATTGTTATATGCTGATACATTATTTTTAGTGAAGGGATTAAGCGACTTGTGTCTTGTCCCAATTAGACTTGACTCTTGTCACGATAATCGCAGAGCATCCAAATTTACTTCTCATATAAAGATATTTAATGAGACGTCATACTTTCATTGATTTCACATTGATTCCCTTTCAATAGTGGACAAAATACTCTAGGAATAGAATCAATCTCGGGAGTTAAGAAAGCGTAGGTGAACTTGCTCCCCAACACTAGCATAACTTAAGTATCAACAATATTTTACATGGCTGTCGCATTTCACTTTACCAACACTTCCTTAAAAAAAACAACTGCGCCATTACACTTCATATCTGATTGTTGGGCACCAGCAGTCCTCTATTGACCCATATAAATTCCATTTCTCTTTCCCTTAATATTTTATATCTTTCAACTATTTCCAATTTTTCCTAATGTTTATGTTTTTCATAAGTAAAATCTCCCATTTACGAGGCATATTTATAAAGTAAGAGCCGTTTGCTTATATTTAAATATTGGCGCTTCAGAGCACAGTTTTACTCCTGCAGCGCCATCTGCTGATTTCTTTAGAAGATATAGCAGCATTTGTTTTGTTTCAGAAGTCGGTTGCTTGTCAGTGCACGCAAACCACAATGTCCGCGACAATCGTTCATCCCGCCAGCTGTGAAGTGCGTTCTGTCATACGATTCCTGTATGGAAAAGGATTGTCGGCTGCTGAAATTCATCAGGAGTTATGCCTAGTTTATGGACCTATAGTAATGAGTGAAGGAAAGGTTAGACAATGGTGCCGTGATTTTCAACATGGACAAAAGAATGTCCATGACGTAGACCGAAGTGGCAAGCCCAGTATTCTGACCGATGAAATTTTTTCGCGAGTGGAACAAAGGCTGAGATGTGATCGTCGATTGACGATTAATGGCCTGGCTGAACAATTCTCCTCAACTTGGACGCACTACTGTCTACAATATTTCCACGGAAAACCTCGGATACCACAAATTGTGTGCAAGGTAGATACCGAAAAACTGCTGCCAAAACCAATAAGAAAATTCAAGATTTTCGTTGGGAACTCTTTGACTACCCACCGTACAGTCCCGACCTTGCACCAAGCGACTACTTCCTTTTCTTGCACTTGAAACAATGGCTCGGTGAAGAACGTTTAGAAACCGAAGAGGAACTCAAGAACGGCGTCGTCAATTGGTTCAATTCTCAGGCGGTTCTATGCAAAGGGGTGAAAGAAGCTGGTGCAGAGGTAAGAAAAATGCTTCGAAGTTAAAGGCAAATATGTAGAGAAGTAAAATAGGTTTGTAGCCAGCTAAAAGTGCCAATAAAATGGGTTTCATATGAGTATATTTTTCCTGTGGCCAAACGACCCTTACTTTATGAGCATGCCTCGTATTATGCTATTAGAAATGTATTGAAGCTTAAGTGGGTCCCATCCATTTTGCTATATTTTCCGCAAAAATAAAGAGATAAAATTAGATCACTAATTATAAGGTACTCCTTGTCAAAGTCTTGTGGTGCATGGAATATTACGTTTCCACGGCGTTTATTGATAATAGTCAAGGCTTTTATGCATTTTAGAATATATTGAATATGAGATGTATACTTGAACCTCACTTTGATTATGATCACTATCTCACTAAACAGAGACGGTAAAAATCATCCCTGGTTCTGAAATACATACTTGCGAGAACACTGGTTCCTTACTCGTGCAATAATGATATTAGAGTTGGTACTGGTAAAAACAGCAATTTAAGTAAATTAGTGCCTCAATAGCATTTTAATTTATATCAACGCCACGAAATCAAAGGAGAAAAGGAATGAAAATAAATTAATTGAAATGATATTCTTAACTGGAGAGCATACTATTAAGGAACAAGGGAAAGCTGAGTTTTAACATAAAATCTACTAAGTTATTATAACATTTATGGAGTTAAGAAGCACTCGATCGGAAGAGATAAACCAAAGATGCTAAGAATACCAAATACCCTAAACCACCAAAAAAGAGAAATTGCGAATTAATTCTTCCAAGGAAATGTTTTCCTAAGATGTTTCCTAAGGCATAACAAAAGTTAATGAGGTACGTTTCCAATACTTCGAAAAGTTAAAGGAACGATTTGGGTAATAAATATTTTTTCAAAGCCTCTCGGAATTATTTCCTCCAGATATTAACGTATGATTCACTTATACACTTTGAATGATTTGGAAGGAATAATTTTCATTATATTAAAGAAGAGCTTGTTTGTATATTTAGACTACTTTGGAAGTGTTGACACGGATTCCTTCCAATTAATTTTTCTGCATGTTTCAAAATTGTTTGCGAAGGAAAATAATTTCCAAAAATAACACAAATTTTGAATATCTTATAAATGTAAATATATTTTTAAGGTTACCTTGCATGTAGTTGAAATGATTACTTAACTACCCTTTTTCTGATAAAAAAGATAGACACGACCTTATTACCATTACAGGCTTATAATCCCTTAAAATAGGTAGCATTAATATACAAGGAGTAATCAATTCATATGCAAGCGAAGATTTAAGAAATTTTTCCACGAGTAAATTATGCATGCAGGATGATCAAATACCAAGATGGTGAGTAAAGCTAAATTGAGCATAAAACTTCTGTGGTGACGTAATGCAGTAGACCAAAGTTCATTGAAATACATTAAATATTACATTATAACTCGCATAGACCTTATTAATCATGACACCACTGATATCAATAATAATAGCTAACAAGTACACTTTTTTCATGTCTTCAACGAAAAAAAGCAGAGATTATGTGTTATATTAATGAATACAAAAATTACTACCAATCTGAAGCTTTCAAATCCAAAGGAAGATTAGTGCAAAACTGTTAATAAAGATAATTAGTTATTCATTTGCACGCCAAACTACAATGGGCAGACTTTACGATACAGTAAATAAAGTTTAGGCAGAAATATGGCAACATTCAAATTAAAAAATAATAAAACTTTGAAAATTAATTCAAATTTAGGGAGAGGATTTCAAGCCGAGATCACGAAGCACGATCCGGCGGCTGGGTAAACAGTGTGACAACAACGCCGAAATAAATCCCTTTCCCTGATGCCAGACATTCCTTTGAAATACCCCGTAGGAAGACGCAGATAACACTCATGTTTCCATGACTACACGGCGGATATTAGCGGGGCATTAATTAAAAATAAAAGAAAACAAGGGGGATGAGTGTAGGACTTCGGATGGGGGAAATAAAAAAAAACAGACCTCAAATGAAAAGGAACGCACAGATAGGGAAGAAGACTTTGGATTAAAAAAAAAGACGCCCATCAACCCTTAACGCAGCGCCACCGCAGGGAGGGGGCGCGGCCCCCGTGTCACCCTTAGAATCCCCCTACTACCCCTCAGCCCCAAAATCCTTTTCTTTCCAACCTACCTTGGCGTCTCCCGGAGTCTTCGCACCGCTCCCGCGAACCCTCCCGCAAATCCCTACCCAACCCCTTCACCCCATCGTACCCTCACATGCGCGCACACGCATTCCACTTTGCAACCGCTCCCGCCTCAACCCTGGAAGCTTCAACCCCCTTCAGCATCACCCGCCCACGCTATGCCATCACCCCTCTTTAATCCCCTCGGCATGCTGGAAGACCCACCCCCATTCATACCCTCTCTCCTTCCCCAAACTTCCCCGGCCATCCTCCGTAGGGCCAACACCTTCTGCTCCTTCCCCAAAACTGCCCTCCCCCTTTCCCCCCTCCCGTCTTCCGTCCGAGTGAAAAAATCCGAGACTCGTCTTTCACTCGCACATGCCAGAGGGACGACAAGCGCTCCGTGATTAAAAAAATGCAAGCTATTCTAGGAATTTTACGTGCGAATTATTAGTGTGAATCCTACCTCCCCACTCCCGCGGCCCTCACAAATGCTGGATTTTATTTAACTCGCGAAACTCGAATGATGATGCACTTTTTTTCATTAATTACCCGGCAGTTTTGAATATTTTGTCCTCTAGTGAAACTCCTAAAATTTTCCTTTAAATACTATCTACATGTATAGCAGAACATAATAAGAGAGAATATTCAAAACTCATAGAGTCAACTCATTTACCTGGACGTTAAAATGTTCAAATAAGTCGTTATATGGTACGATTCTCTGGAAATCATCATTGAAGAGCTCGCAACCGTGTAAACCATATTACGATGGTATTGCTGCACAAGGGTCGGCAAACATTGACTGTATTCTTGTATTACAGATTAATGACTCAAAGCGTGCCGTTATGCACCGCTGTAATGCGATGGCACAATATGGCCCCAACTTTCCGAGCAAATTACACTGATTCCCAGAACAAATGCCCAACAGAAGGGATTAACTAACTGGAAATTGGTGAAGAGAGTAGATGTGTTGCGTAGTACCGACTATTATGGGCGGGACGATATGCAAGCCATATGCAAGAGCGAAATCGATTCGTAGGGTGCGATGCATCGCAATGATATCTATGAGTCTAGCGATCACCCATTTCCAAACGGAACATCGATAAAAATTAATTGAGGTAATGAGGATATACAGCGGCTTTAGAGAGAGAAAGGATTTGTATATTGCCCAAATAGGTCCAACGGGGATGCGAATCAACAAACCACAAATTTCCGTAGAAGCATAAAGCCTTACGGCAATTGAAACAAGCAATGTGATACGAATTCGATCGTTTTTACCTCACATTTACATGTTGATGCATCCAATTTTTCGTGATGCTCAGCAGATATCACCGTACAATATCTAAATGTGAGCGTTGCAGAGGCCATACCATTGGTTTTTCTATGCCAACGCGAAATATTAGCTTAATATTTCACCTAAGAGTAAATATTATCAGCTACAATTAACTCTTTAAAAAACAGTCACGGGAACTGTTATATTCTTCTCCAACTCAAAAACGTAGAAAACAAAACAAGATACCACCCTTTTCTTTGGAAAGCAACCAACTTAGTTAAGGCAACAAATTCCTACTCACAATTGATCTTACGCTTGCTTAACAGTGACTCCTTCTTCTGCGAGTAATGGGCAATTTTTCAAATAAAATTAGCGTGCCGAAGTTAACTCAAAGTTGCTGTGAAATAAGACACCCAGAAAATTGGAGCTACGCTCATAACGAAATCACAGATACATATGTTTCTTAGAAGATCATTCTTTTTCTTTGTACCTTAACAAATCCTCTCTCTTACTCATTCTACCTTATCCCAATTGATTAAAAATATGCCATAAGAAACCTAATACACAATCCTAATATTTATATTGGTCAAAAAAGAAAAAAAAACCTTTTGGAGAAATGTTATGTATTCTAATGGAGCCGGAATTAACCAAAAATACTCAATCCGGTCAACAGTAACAAAACCCATTCACTGAAAGACACTTTACCTTCACATTCGTATTCACAAGGTGAATGAAACACATCACAAGGATTAACCTTTTCCTTTCCTTTCCTTCCTCTCCCTGTCAAATAATCTACCGTACGATAGATCGTTTAAAACTCAAAGAACATAGTTTAAAGTTTGATAAGGAGTTATACACCAACCAAAATATAATAAGGTATCGCTTACTCTTCTGCGGTTATTTACTGAGACATGCTAGGTGAAATACAGGTGAACATTTCATGCGGCAAACACATATAATACGACCATTTTCAGGTTTCCCTGTGCATTATTATGTCGATTGGGTTTACAATGAAGCTACGACGTTATGAATTAGAGGGGAAAGTATTCTGTTGCAAGGCCATGAATAATTTACCCTTCATTCATGCACGTAAAGTCACATTCATCAATAGTTTGGTGTTTTATTACAAAATGCAATACCTGGTCACATTTTATAGATATCGTTCTTGCGCCATTTCAGTCACTGAATCCAATTCATAAATAAGCTCAATATGGGCCTTGAAATGGAATTTCGGAAAGAGTTTCAATCGTGGTACCATCTTACTTTATAAATAAAATAGTAATTTCAAAATAACATGGAAGAAAAACTTCTTAATCTAAAATTTCGATTTACATCTAATGTTTATATGCGTATCCTAAAGCGAGCTTTACTTCATAAATTAACCTGTATCAGACAACATAAGGAGGGTCACACTCTTGTACGTAAATTTATAACATTTTCCCGAACTTTCGCTCTATTAATACTGGCTCAAACTTATAAAGTGGCTGCGTTATACATAGTTACCGCGAGACATAGTGTTTTGGCCATGCCATTCCTATGGGTGACATCAAAAGAAATGCCTAACCTATCATGTAAGAAAGACCAAAGCTTTCTAGGTGGCGTTAACTTCTAGCTATTCATTTCAAGATACCATGTTTCTAAACATCGAAATAAATATTTCCTTGCTTTTTTACTCTGAACACGATTTTAAGTACATTATTGAAGGAAATGGTCCTAGGCTTGATCAAGACTTTCCGTATTTTTACATTACTACCCAGCCTCAAGAGCTACTGAAATATAACGAGGAAACAGGAAATATGAATTAAATGGTGGGGCCCATTCTACTCACCCTCAAGAAGTGGATACACAAGCCGCCATGGGCAAGCAAAACGTTGAAGAATGTATTAAAATGGAGAATATAAAATGGTTAATGGATGGATGGATGGAACATGGATTCAGAGAATATTCATTTGGACTGATATAAGGGAAACTATGACAAAATGGATAAATTAATAGTCTACGGCTAAATGTTTTTCTTCTGTAGATGATTGCTTAACGAAAGGAAAATCATGCGCGATAGTTTCCAGGGACCAAACAAATCCTACTTAGAAAGAATATAAAAAAATAGTACACTGATTAATTAGGCACTATTAGCTTTGATGTTTTCAGAGAGCGCATTTGGATCTTCACTTCCCGAAACACTGGAACTACATCTCTATGGAACTCTGACTCGGAACCTATATCGCAGACGATTCTAACGGAATACGCAACAGGAGGAAGCAGCGCTCGACTTTCACAGACGAGCCAGACTCCCTTCCCAAAAAGATTCAACGCCCTTAACGGTTCCCCACCGCTCTAAAGCCTCATATTTTCCGCCATTCCTTCCAAAACCCTCCCCACCCCCATGCCCTCCTCCCTTCAAAGCACCTCCAGTCACTCCTTATTCTTCTTCCCTTCCCCTCGAAGCCGTCTCTTATAACCTTCACTTCCTTCGCGGGAGAGAATGTAAACACATCCATCCTCATCTTCCGAGAGCCGCCCTCCCTCGCCCTCTCTCCCTGTAACTCAACGCCTCAACCCCTTCCCAAATCATCCCACCCTCCTTCCCTCCTCTCTCTCTCTCTTCCAAGCCACAGGGCGTTAGCTTTTACCCTCCATCCCTGTCTCGCCCTCTCGCGAAGCAGCGCGCAGGAAGAAGAGGCCGAGGAAAGAGGCGAGGCTAACCTGGGCGAGAGGAAACTCTCGAAGACTGACATGAGAGGTGGAGGAGGTTAAAAAGTGGGAAGGGGAGGATCTGATGTACTTTGGGTGCGACTGAGGTTGCGCGAGATACTTCGAGTGTGTGCGCTTGGAACGGAAAAAGAAAGTGAGTTCGTGGATGGTGAGAGAGAGAGAGGATCATGCGTAGGTCCACGGCGAGATGGTTGAGCGGGAAATAAAAGTTCCGGGATGGATGGATGCGTCAGCTGCGCTGTGCGTGCCAGCGTCTGGGCGTGTGCATATAAATGTACACACGCCTGGAAGGTGGTGGGCTGGAGGCTTGAACAGAGGGGGAAGGGGGCAAGATTATTCTTTGGGACTTCCCACGAAGCCCGCCCCTCCCCCCGTATCCCATCCCACGAGAAAACCATCCCCTATCGCTCATCCACTCCCACGCCTCCCGACCGCACGCCCGGTCCACCCATCGCAGGCCCTGCTTCCCCCGCACCCGCTCCGTTCTCACAGTCCCGCCCCCTTTCCATTTATGCATCCCCATCATCGTCGTCATCATCGACCCCCCATCGCTCTAATCATTCTCACTCCTCCACTCCCTCCTCGCATGCACCCCGTTCCCATCCATATGCTACTGCTACCAGTTCATGTTTCGACCGTGAGAGAGAGATAGGGGTATAAGACCGTAGCAAGCCCGACCCCCCCCCCCCCGGCGCAAGACCTGAGGGCACCAATCCGCAGTTCCCTCCTCGTCACACGGAATCGGTTGCGGTCGCCTAAAATCCAGAACGCTTAGGGCTCGAGGGCTTAGCCTCGGTCGGGAGGGCAGTGTGCTCTCTTGAAAATAAAGAAAACGAGACGATGACAATCAGGGATTTCCCTACCCTACCTCTTCCGCCCTCATCCTGAACGTAAACGTGAGAAACGGGGCGGAAATTACTTGAGATTTATTCAAAGTACATTCCTAACAAGTTAATAGAGGGAGAGTGAATTATAATACGGCGACGATTAAAATATAGAGCTGACCAAAGGTCACGCCGTCATTAATTATTCATACGATTCTCGCCTGAGGTTGGCGCATTACGAGTCGTGAAATGTAATTGGCACGCGATATTCTCGTCGCATTATACTACATCGATATTTCACCTTGGGTATGCGAGACGAAGAGAAAGAAATTCGTGAAAAGCACAGGAAAGGGCATGGGAATAACGGGAGGACGCTTACCAATGTTTTATCGCAACAGAGCGCGAATAAGGCCATAAATACTAATTTCAACCTCTTTTTAAAGCAGCGCCGATATTTTCCGAAGATAAGTGGAAAATGTACGGCAGGGTTTACCGTGAAGACTTTATGCGGTGTCAGGATTTGAGTTATTATTACTGTTTGTCTGATGACCCGGGTTCGGTTCCCATTCCGGCATCTCACATACATATATTTCATTTTCGACTGTGGAAGTCAATGGTAAATGACTCATGAGGAGAAAAAGGTAAGGGCTTGTTAAAGAATTGTAGAAAATGCCTTCATACCGATCCTTAAATCGAAGAATCAGAGTATTACTACCGAAGGAAAGATTGTATCCCAAGGATCCAATATTTTCTCAAAATGCCAGCAATACACTTCTCTGAAATTCATATCCGATGGAAAGTCATAGAGTTGGTTGATGAATAATGTAACTCAGTCCGTGTTTTTTATATCGAACTAGTAAACGTTAGCTAGTTTAAATATCGTAAGAGCTAAATTAAAGCAACCGCTTGAATTCAAAAATTTTACGGTTTACGACAAAGTAACTACTCCTATCACGGACCTCTATCATATAGCATTCATCTTAAATGAATTAATTATTTTTTGAGTAGGCTTCTACATAGCATTGCAGACTCAGTGAAATTGTTTAACATATAACAAGAACCATGAGAACAGATTGAAAAAAAAAATTGAATGTTTGAATGGTAAGCAAAATAATTACAAATTACCGACCAATAAACGAACGGTGTCCATAGGACCGTCGAAACAGGATTGAACGATTGGTAAAACAGTGCAAGGTAGGGCAAATGTTACGTAGATCAACTCCGAAAACTGGATATTTTATTTTTTACGTTCTACAGAAATTTAGGATGAAATGGCGTTGAAAACCTTACATTTTAAAGCAACTCCATGCATGTCTTAGCAGCTGATCAAATAACGGAGAATGTCTAAACAGATAAAAGGAAAATATTATCTAATATTTTGTGCAAAAGTGTGACAAGAAAAAGCCGCGTCTATTCATGCTAGAAACAAAAATTATAGATTCCGCAATTATATAATTGATAACAATAGATTGGGACTTTCATAAATGAAATCCGCTTAAAAAAGAAACATGTCGCAGTTGATTAAATGATTTTATAAATGGTTCTTAAACTTTTATAGATGAAATGAAAGAAGGGACCATTAGGTTTCAATTTCGCCCAAATAAAGAACTTTAAATAAATATCCTAAGGTTTCAAATTGACACTCCCCGTCGCTATTAGACAAAATAATACTTCCCCTTAAAAAATCGTTTTAAAAGAATATTTACATATTATAAATCCAGCAATTTCCAACAATCTCTGAAAAATGGAAAGTCACCATTAGTACTCTACTGTTAAATGCAGGTTTTGGATGGGCACATACTATATTACAGTGCGACGATCCTTTACTTTGCATAATAACAAAACACTACCTGACCTTCTACACTACAATAAATCCTTCTTAGATGCTGTGTGCTTTCTTCGTCCCATCATTCCTTCCAACATGCCCATCGCATACCCTTTCTTGCTTTCCCAACATTCTCCCCTCTAACACAGTCTTTGATATCCCAATGAAAGCAGTCTACATCTATTTTTCCTACCTCCTTTGAATTTATCCCAACGGTCCCGTCTTTATCCCCCCCTCACGTAGCACTTCCTCGTTTGTTTTCATTTATGTCCATTTAACCTTTTCATCCTTCTCCCCACCCACATTTCAAAAGCCTCCAATCTACGTCTATCACCTTGTTTCAACGGCCATGTTTTCACGCCTTACAAAACCACGCACCATATCAAAGTTTTAACGAGCCTTTTCTTAATATCCTCACTCAACGTGCCCATCATAAATTCCCTTCTCCTTATGAAAACTTCTTTACTTTACACAATTTTTATGAAGTTTTAAATCTCATATGTTGCTTGCACTTCTTGATTTACCGCATTAAGACCATTTATGTACTTTGTTTACTGTTTTTCACACCGCCATGGATATATGCCTCGTATATACTCATTATGCACAGTTTGGGGAAAGGCTCTTCAATAGAATTTTAGATTATGCATTTTGGGACGGATATCATTCCATTCCTCAGTCCAATAGAAGTGATATTTGCATAAAATGTCAGCCAATTAATTAGGAAAGCTTAGGAAACAACTTTTTTTCATGTCTAAACATGCATACATTTCAGTATTTCTCTGCGGTAAAGAACATATTTTTATACAAGTTATCCGAATGCCTGATAAAATTTCTCTCACAATATCAAAAATATTCAATACCACAGCGTGTTTACAAGATTTTCCATTATCATAAAACTTGAATGAGTTTAAAAAAGGAGTTGAGAAGAGCGAACTAAACTGCAAACATATATGCCATCGTAGCAACGTGCATTGCAGTAAAATACTTCCTTGCTCCTAAACAGCGTATCTCCTCTAATTTACATCGTTGCGGTTGCTCCCAAGGTATACCAACCGTTTGCGGTTACATGGGTACTGACGCAGCTTCATGCTTCCAATATACGGCCGGAAGAGGATGCGGTTTTCCGCGCGTAGAAAGTCATTCAAATACGAATAAATTCCACGCCGTTTTAGCTATTGGCTTCAACAGCGAGCAACACGGGAGGCGCTGCAAATGCCTGAAATATCCTCTTACTATCGCATTTACAACACTTCCGTGTAAATTTCTATGGAACGTTTTGCATTTAAGGATATTATGAGTGCTCTGCAGGAGCAACAGCAACAAAAACTAGAACAAAACTGTGTTTTGTCCCGAACTTACTTATAGAGGACGGGAAATTTTATTCTGCCAATTTCCACCAGATGCTTAATTTCAGCTGAATAAAGCATAATCGAGTTCTCAACAATTAAGCTCCTGGCACCATCAATTCAAGCGTTAGCTTAATTCGCTATATAAGACAGAACGAGGTAAATCATTCTGTATAGTCAAGAGGGGCAATATCCGAACGAGAATAATTCGAAAACGGGGAAGAGATTTCATAAGGGATAACTATATTCCAACGCTGAGGTTGCATTGCTAACTATATGTTGCAGTTTTTGGCTGCGTGAGAAGGAAATATACTGGATAAACATTCGTCTCTTATTCCTTCATTTTACGTCATTCCAACATCAGACTCTCAGACCAGTACATTTTCCACTTCATTATATTTTCTTTATTAATACACACAAATGGAAGAAAGCACCATCAGAGATACACTCTTCAAGAAGCACGAGTATGCAGTTATTTTGAAACACCAACAAATTAATCGTCACATTTTTTAGCCTGCTAATGATTTCCCACTCATGAAACTTGTTTCCTCAGGTACTGTAATGAAATTATTTAGAGCATACTGTCTAGGGTGGCCCACATATCTGTTTCAATTTTCCTTGAATAAACTTATTCATTTGTAAGACACAGTACCAATTTGTGGCAATAGGGTGTTTTCGATTTTCAATCCATTTCACTGACTCTTCGTAAACTATTCGTTCGGAAACTCACATAGACGTAACTGATTGCAGTTACGAAAGTGCTAGGGTTTCTACAGTATATATTTTTTACAAAATGGGCATATATGGTGCACGAGTATACATATATTCTCCTGATATCCTGTTTTCCAGACATTCTTCTTTCCGTCACTCCCTTCAATGGGCCATTATTCGCTTGCGTTACCATTCCTCCTCGCATCCCTGCGTCCTCTTTATCTCACACATGAAATAACCCACAGCAACCCAAGCCAAAATTTCTCAATTTGTTTTCCTCTCAGCCTAACTAACAAAAGTCTCTCTCCACCACCGCATACCTAAATACCGCAAGGGAAAATCAGCTCCGATGGAAAGGAGTTGAACACACTTCTAATTGTAGCGTAATGAAGATGGAGGAGAATGGAGGAAGGAATGGAGATGAGGAAAAGAAAGCGTGTCGATAATGACGGTTAAGAAGGCCGAGAGGCGGCAGAGGAAGAATTGAAGACGAAGGGCCAAAAAGTGAGTTTACGCATTGAATGAAACCTTTAACTAAAGCTATCAAGATTCTTTCATTTCAGTCAGCAAAACTTGTTACGCATTCAAAATATCGTAGATGAAACCAACATTTTCATGAGAGAATCATCTTTGCTATTTGCGATTAGTAATTCTGCTTTTCCGCATCAGTTAAATACTTATAATATGTATTTCTGTTGACCGTTTTAAATTTCAGCTACGCACGTTTGCTCACTCATGTGCTACCTGAAAATGCCATGGGGTGTCATTTTCAAATCTTGATAAGCATTCATTAGAGACGATTTTCACCAGCTTTAAAATGACTACTCTAACACAGAATACAACATAATTGATAACCGATTACACTTTTTCCCATGATTGATGAAATGGTAGCCCCTAAGAATCACTGATGCAATATAGCTGGTTCTTCAACGTTATAAGTTTCACTGTTATACAATCGGTTAGTATAAATTGTGAGACACCAATAATATTCACTATCGACTGTAATTTTTCAATGAAGATGGCTGGGTATAAAATTTCAATGTTTAGTTTGAACGGGCAAATTTCACCATTCTTTTATTTGAAAAGCATATTTTTTATAATCGCAGTGCATTTAATATCTTAATTATACTTCTCCAAATGCTATATCAATATACTCATTAATTTCCATTCCTTAATAATAACTCAGTTTTGTGGTGATCAATTCCAGTGCGTAATGGAAAATTAGCTCATTCACTAGAAACATCATAAATTCCAAGAATTGTAATCGCGCTATTTTTTAAAAATATCACGGTTTTCAACTAAAACGTCGGTATGATGGGTGATGTAAACGATGAATTTTGTTCTATAGTGGAAGAAATTCACATATTCATGTATACGCGTATCCCTCAGAGGGCTGAGGCTCCGTATTTCGGTAAAAAATAACAAAGAAAGGGTTTGTTTGAATGACCAAACTTCTGAATTGAAGCATCATTTCGTGAACAATCACTGAAATTATCCAGCAGATTACTGTACCGCCTAACTTTTTTCTAATTTACTGATAAACTAAAGATTTTCAGGAACACAAAATAGTCAAAAGCATAGATTATTAAACTTAATTTCATTATTTTTTATTTATTAGGCCAAAATGAGAAGTAATATCAACATGAATACACAGTGCTAGCTTCATTTTTTAATTTAATACTTTTCTGAATTTTCCAGTTTTCAATGTAATGGATTTCTACGGGATTTCCACCGGGTGAAATTTCATGGAGATATTCATTCATAACTGTTATCGTTTCTAAATTATTCAAATCATTAGGTACATTAAAATTATAGACTTTGTCTCTGATTGCCTAGGAATTGATGGTACAGCTCCGTGTACTTTATTCTAGTACCCGTGTGATTTAAAACGAGCATTTGATTTTTCTGGTTGTACAAGCCCACAAGACAAGAACGTATTTAGCTTTCTCAACTTTTTCAGATTTCTCAGGTATGGAGAAACTCTACATTTCGCATATTCAGCTGTAAATTCGCCGCTATAATGCGAAAAACTAATAATAATTTTTGTTTCTGATGTGCCGCTGATCACATTGAATTTTCCCATAGTCTTTTATATTTTCTGTAATTTAATGCATTCGCAATTGGTTGAAGATATAAGGGGTTTTCAAATGAATTTTACGACTTTAAGTCGTAATTGGGGTCATAAAAAAATCAGATTCCGAGTGGGGAGTTCACAAGAACGAGGAGTTTTATTATTGAACTACTGAGCTTTGTTAGATAGAGAAGCACTAATTTCGCAAACCATAAGAGTATCAGCAATTTCCAACGAATTGATTGTCCTGTGTATACTATTGAATTCCAAATGCTTTCCCTTAAGGCTTCACGTGAAATACGGAAAACAGAGAAATACACGTAAGCTCGCTATGGATTTTTACTCTCTTTCTTCGAGCAACACGAGTCAGTAGTAACAGTTATTTTGAACCCCGCGACCTTTTTCTTCAAATTTAACCTTTTTTCAATGAGGGGGAGGGGCAACGGAATCACAGTAGGGAATTTACCGCGCATTAAGGTAGTAGTTTAAACTGAAAATAACTTTTTAAATATGTTTTAAAATTATCTGAATGTTTAACATTCATTTTAGGTATTTTGCTAGACTTCGCAGAGTGTTGTACTTGATTTACCTGCCTAATTTATGCTGCAAAATTGTGATTTAAGGCGATGTATCGTCACTTACTCACGGCAGTGTGCATACAAATGGTAAGAATTCAACCTGGAAAATTCCTCCCCAAAATAATGTCTGCAATATGTGATAGCATAAATTGTTAGCATATGACTGGAGGAAAAGGTTAATGGATTTAAGCAGCCATCAAAGATTAATGCATAAAAATAATGCTAGCCAAGCGCGAGAATTGTAATACAAGGAGCGCAACCACCGCGTGACAGAAGATGCCACCACAAACGAAAACTTTCCGCTCACCTCGAGGCCCCTACATGACCAGAAAGGATTTCATTCTCTCACAAGGAAACGACTCAAAAACCATAGGAAGAAGGTGGAAGAAGGGAAGATTGAGGAGGAGTGAGAATTTTTCCTCTGGGAAGAGGGCCGGAAAATAAAGATGAAATAAGCTCCGAGAAATAGGGAATGCAAGAGATGGCAGAAGAGAGAGAGAGAGAAAAAATCCGGACAACATAGGCTCCAAAGGCAGTGTAAGCCTATGATACGGCGGCCACTGGAGAATAACGAAAGGGCAGAAGACGTTAGGCATCAAACGAGGAAAAGGGACATTGGCATTTTTGGAGGGAGGGCGTAGGGAATATGGGCGGGAGATATGAGTTAGAGAAATAACGGACGGTTGAGAGTAGTAAATATGGGTTCGGAATGGAAGAACGAAAAAAAGTGAGCGAGAGAGAGAGTAGCAGAGAGGGAAAGGGGGTGAATTTGGAGTGGTAGGACGCCGTATATATAAAGTAATAAAGAACTGAGCAAATGAAAGATGGAGGGACCAGAAATGAAGGTAGTATGAGATGGAGAGAACAGGGATAGAGGGAGAGGAATCCTCTGCACGAGGGGAAGGAAATAAATGCGAGTAGGAAAGAGGAAATCTGAAAGTGGAGGAATAAGATCAAAGTGTGGGCTAAGAAAAAAAGAGCAAGACAGAACAGTAATGGAGTTAGAGGGAGAAAGAGTGGTTGGGTGGAAGGAGGAAAGGGTTAATGCGTTGGCGTGTACATTCAAAGAAAATGGGCAAGGAGAAGTGAGGAAAGAGATAAAGAGAGGGAACATTGGGAATAGGACGGGATTGAAAGTTAAAAGGGGAATGCTCTGCAGTGAATAGACGCAACCGCAAAACGAAAGCATCCAATTCCATAGCGGATGGGAAATTGACGCGTGACTTGAGTGGTTTGAGTAAAGTAGACAACTGGGCCCAATTGAAAAACCCTGGATTAAGACCAGAAGAGACTCTTTGTTTTCGAATAGAAAGTTTCACTTGACTTCCTGGTTCAATTGAGTGCTCAAAAGTACATTAATTAGAACTAAGTAGGTCCCAGTACATTCAATAATCTAACTTGTTATTCATTAAAATGAAACTTATTCTGATAGGAAATGATAACTTTTTGTAGGCATACACACACTCGTAAACTATTGCATGTCTTCCAGTGAAGTATTTACGCAAATTTGAAGATCAAACTATATATTTCCACTGTAACGTAGCATAGGCTATAACACTTCCTTCACTAGAGTGCTTACTTCAACCATTATTCCAAAAGATACTTACACACGTAAAATTATAAGTTTTCATGAATACATCGACACACTCTCGTGGGTCAGATGGAAAAGAAGGAGTGAAATTCCATGTTGGAGGGATGTGATATTCCTTCGCATTGATATCCCTATATCACTCCCAACTACGAGGGCATCGTATTAACATAATGAGGAGGGTTATAATATTCCATTTCAATTTCAGTACGCGCAAGAGCATTAGACTGATTCGTCGACATTTACCGAAATTGTAATTTCAAAAATATCATTTTTGATTATCAGCTTTTTATGCCTCTTCTCTAAATAATTGACAATACTAACGGAAATGGACTATCGATCTTCTCAATGAGTTCCCTACAGTGGCCGTGAGACAAAAGAAAGGTGGGCTAAAGTCAGTCGTTTTTCCTATGATATTACTTCCTTTGTTGAGATTTTGTCACACCATACAATTCAAAGAATTTACTATGAGAAAAAAATGAATAAATAAATCGCATATGGCATGCCGAAGTTGACGACACATTAGTTAGAATGGGATACGGCGATCACGATTGTAATACCTATCCATCGTGGGACAAAAACGCATGCGGATATTGTAGTCACGCCATATTTGTATAAAATGCCATCTGATTTGCAGGCGTCAAGAGGTATGAATAATGATGGTTAAAAAAAAGGTATAGATTTAGTCACAGAGATTTCGGGAGCGTTATGAATGAGATGAGAAAAAAACATTTTTATGTCATCCTTAAAAGCCTAAGTAAATTAGGCCACGCCATTTATACGAAACAACGCCGATACTAAAATTAGCTACTATGGTATTTTCAATAGATTGAAGGCTTGGAAAAATATCTCGGAATTCGCGCAACCACTATACTGCCGAGGATAATATATTGCTGTGATTAAACCAAGGCATAATATGGAACGCAGTTAGTTAAGTTATGTCAAGGATCATTAAAGATAATAGTTAAAATGAAATGTGACATTTGAAATGAAAGAAAGGGGCTCACCCCTTCAGTCGATGAAAGCCGATCGGAAAAAAATGACGGAAATGAATAAAGATTATATAAAACCTAATGAGGGATATTGCCGCGCCAAAGGGCACGTAAAGAAGGACATACGGCAGGCATAAAATGAAGGATGACAGCATACGGAATTGGGGAGAGGTTATGGAAAAGATTAGGAGAAAGCACGGTAGGGGAGGGAATCGGAACCAGCGGGTGGGAGGCCTAAGAGAGGGGTGAAGGAAGTCAAGAAAGAAGAAGGACTTCTGAAATGGAGAGACTAAGCCAGCAAAAAGAAGGGAGCGAGAAAATGGAAGTGAATGGATGGAATAAAGTTTTAAGGGTATGTGTCGCAGGAGAGCGAGTGTGTGTGTGTGTGTGTATGTGAGGTTTAGGGAAGGAATGGACAGGAGGAAACGGAAGGAACGGGATCGGGAAGGGGGAAAGATGAGGTTCTTGCGCTGGAGAGCGAAGTGGAGGCGGAATAAACGAATGGGAGCTAAAGGGGGAGGGGGGGCAGACGGGATGATTTGGGGACGGCGGGAGTGCGACGGAATTTTCACTTGCGCGCATTGGCCATATCGAAGAGATCGATAGAAAGGGAAAGCCCCACCCCTCCCGCTATTCCGCCTCCCCACTTCCCTTCGCCATTTGACGGGCAATGGTCAAACAGGGGTGAGAACACATTCCAAAACCTGGATGCTAGGGAGGAGGGTGGCTTTGGCTATTTTATAGCCTTTTATTGGAGGGGAGGTTATAAAGCGTTTCGCGCTTTGGAATTCCGAGCAGGAATTCAGAATGATAAAAGTGTATCTGGCAATATAATCTAGGAGATGTGTGGATGAGGGGTTTCGGGGCAGGTTCTTTCCCTTCACGGTCGACCGTAAGGATGAGGACCTTACACACACATTTTTCTCGAAATAAGCCCGTGCTTTAGCTAACTGCCTGGGATGGGGGCATTGCACTTTAGTTTTCCAATAGCCATAATGCCATATAACTTCAAATTCGAGTGAGATGTATTACTGCATTATATCTTCGAGCAGAGAAGAAAGAGGAAGACAATAGGTAAACACCCAAGAGGACAAATGGAAAATTTTTAATATGAGCTCCCTTCACAAATTCCAAACCCCTTGAGCGAACAAATGAAGGAAACGTCAACTGTCTCAAATATTATTTACTGGCATCCGAAAGAAAAGAGCGGTAGTCCATTTTAGCTTCTCCGCGATTTCAGCGATATTCTTCAATTCGGCATGATCGTAGCATTTGATCCTTCAAAGCAAAACGCAGTGAATGTAAGTTCAACACAGATATAGATATACTACATGGAGAGACAATTTTACCGTACCTTTTAAAAAGTCGGGGCATAATCAATGGATAGGAATATTGTACAGTTTTTTTATGAGATGGAACAACATAATTTGTGATCGGAATTTAAAGTGAAAATTAGATGTTATGCTTCAAATAATCAACCCTAGTCTCGTAGATTCTGCATGCAAGTAACAAAAAGAAGAGGCTATCATCAAAGTGAAGGTTAGGTCCATTTTTAATTACATTCTTGAGGACTCAGAATCCTTTGAACGAAATTGCTTCAGTGACGTGAGGTTGGTTACGCCTCACTCCTTGCGTGATATTTTACTCGAGAATAAAATATTTCCCCCCTTAACAAGTGGAATGAAATAAATCGTCTCAATGGCGATTACCAGTTATCCTTGATTCCATACACACAGCCGCCACCATTTTCAAGCCAAGTGTGAAATAACCGGCTCGAGCAATTTTTACCAAGGTGGAGTCGCAGAAATAACTTCCGTCTCACTAGTCCTCCCTTTAAATTTTTTTACCCGGATATTTTACATTTGAATAAGCCGAAAGCAAGAATGACCAAAAATCAAAAGGGGCAGAATTGGGATATATATCCCCGCGTGATGAACTGCCTTCGGGTTTACCCTCAACATTCCCTCCCCCCTTCCGACCTCCAAAAAGTCTTCCCTCCTGCACCTACTCGCATTATAAGGGGGATTTTCCGGATTCCGGGCACACAGCCAATTAGAGTCCCGGGATCGTCGGCACGCCGACCTTTCTCGTCCAATCACGCGTGAAATCCTTTTTCGGAGAAAAATCGAGATTTAATTGAAAAAAAGAGGGGGAAGGGACGGGGGAGGGAGCGAGAGGAAAGAACACCGGATGGAGAAAAAAGACCGGACACACGTAGATGGAAAGGAGAAAGCGGCAGAAAAAGAAATGATGCGGCAAGAGTCACAAGAGCGGTGTGGCATATAGTCTCGGATTGAAACGGAGAATATGAAACAACAAGAAAGAGAGAGAGAGAGCGAAATGGCGAGAAGTGAGCTAGTATATAATTCTTGGTTTGGGAGAATTAGGCTGTGGCATTTACCTTATTACTCGCACGTCCTATGCCACGTGAAAGGGTATAAATCCAGAAACGTCAAGCCGCTAGTAGGCTCAAACTCCCTCGATCCAGGGTGGCGGAGGATCTATCGTCCGAAGCAGAGCAGTAACACACCACCCACCCCTTTCCCATCCCACTGTCGACTTCCTCTCACCATAAACCGCCTTCCTTTGCACGCAGTCCTCAGATAATCCAACCCCCTCCACTCTGTCTCAACCCTCTCTAACTCAAACTACCTCCCTGTCCCTCGGTCGAATGCAGGGAGAGAGAGAGAGCGGGAGGGGAGAAAGGAGGAAGAGAGAAAGAGAGGGAGAGAGAGAGAGAGAGAGAGAGGGAGAGACAAAACAGTCCTCACAACAGTCATTACAGGCACGCATCCATTTGTCAATTGAGAGAGACTGCTAACTAAATCACTGTCAAACCTGAGGGGAGGGTTTGCCTGCTTCGTCGCGTCCCAAGAGGGGTTTGTGCGGGACTGAGGGAGGGGAGGAGTGGAGAGTTAGATGGGCCCACGGACGCCCTTGAGGAATGAATTGAGGGGTGAGAAATTGGCGGAGAGGGATCTCAGCGCGAGGGGGGAGGGTTGGAAAGAGGCGAGTGAGGAGATGTGTGTGTGTTAGGAATAGAGAGGGGTGGGGGTGAAATGGGTCGACGACGTGGGTGGGTCGGGGGTGTACACCAGGGGTGGGGTGGGAGCGGTGAAGATAACCCATAAGTGGGAGGAAGAACAGAGGGGAGAGGAGGTGGTTTGGCTGTGACAAACAGATAGCAGGATACACACCCTTCCCCCCTGGAGAGAAATGAAACGCGGGAGGGGCCTACAAGGGTTTTGCGGGGGAGGGGCGTGGGACGGAGAGGAAAATGCGGAGAGAGTTCCCGCATTTGGTTGCAAAAGGGGAGAGAAGTTACTGAGGTGGGAGGGAGGGCGAGGGAATCGGAGAATGGGGAGCGATGATCAGGACTGGAGTATTGTCATGCTTTAGAGTATCGCACAACAACCCGCTAAGTGATTTGGCTGGTTGGGGAGGGGAAAAGAGTTGATATATTTGGTTTCCATATTAAATTTTCGCTTCACGCGGGATTTATTGAATCAGATGTGTGTTTTTGGGGGTATGAAAGAGCGAGGCAGGGTGAAGAATGGGAGTGGGGGGGAGGAAAAAGGGAAGGCAAGATGGGGTTTATTTATCATGCTTCCTACCTCCATCCTCTCTCCCCCGGTGCTCCCACTTTCTCTGAGCCGATGGAGAGGTATTGAATACGATGAAATTGGAAAAAATGAAATTTTCAATTTTTATTTTTTCCAAGCGTGCGACGAAACGCAATGGAGATTCAACGGAAGGCCCTCTGAAAAGGATATGAAACTTGGGGAAGAAGATATTAGGGAGCCGAAGCGTGGAGTTGTAGAGGAACAAGTTTGACTTGAGGAAACACCAGAATAGACATGGAGTGAGCCCAAAGGTTCATCGGAAAATATGAGATTTGAAAGCAGCCTCGTTATTTTGTAAAGGCAAAAAAAAAGGGAGTGCGGATGAGGAAGGGCAAAATGTGATGAGTTTCATGCCATGAAGCTGAGGGGAGAAGAAAAACGACAGTCATCAATTTGACGGTTGGTTTCATAGGCGAGGTTAGAGCCTAAGGTAAGAGGATGACTCCCCAATTGGACGAAAAACATTTTTTTAGAATACATTGTAAAATCTTAATGCCAATAAGAATGATCCGCAGAAAGGGTGGTTATAAAAGAATACCCATAACGGTAAGCTACCATGGCCACCTCGAGAAAAATCATTATTACGTATAGGGTAGAGATCCCCTCGTTTGAAGCCCTTGGGAGTGTGATTATCGTATATTCAGGATTGTGGTGAGGACATTTTCCATCCCTGTGGTGCCTCAAGGTTCATAAACTCTGCTGGCACACAAAATATAACAGAGTGTGATTTAAAATGGGATCACGCAAAAGTATCGTAGGGTAATGAACCCGAAACCATCCCATTAGTAGCAGACTTCCTATGCACTAGTTCATCAACTCCACTTACGAACTCCACCACAGATGCTTACAATCTGCCTTTAGGGGGAGGAAAAGACAAGTGAAGGAGCCGTGTAGTGCTAAGTTGAATAGGAGATACAGAGTCTTATGGATGAAGCGGGAGGGTTGATCGGAAAAAAAATATACAGCACACATTCTTTCCTCTCCGAAGCAGGAAGGATTTCGATAGTTCCACCCTTCTTTATATTTTCCCGAGGTAAAGTGGGAAGTGCTACGTGGACCGGAAGGGATTTGATCATTTGAAGTTAACTGGAGAAGTAGAGCGGGCAGTAAAAGGCTTTATAGGGTGTGTCGTGTTGTGACTGTTGATAAAAAGAGTAACGATCCCGTGCGAATCGATAATGCGATGCGATAAATTCGGCGGGCGTTTCGAGGAGTAAAACAAAAAAAAACTCAATGCGTTCGATTGTTCCTTCGCTAATGTCTGACGTGGGACGACATCGAACGATTGTTTTAACGCCATTGTTAAGCAAACGGCCGTGACAAGCGGAGCTTCACTCCCTGTAAACTGCCCGTGCGCAAAAACAGACCCTTCCTCCTTTTGATGAAATCATCGCTCTCATTCCGTGCGTGAATAAAAATACCTGAATAAAAAAATGTAAGGCAATAAACAGGAATATGGATTACGGGATTTTTTTAGCGTTTTTATAGCCAAGCGTCGCCGGACGCCAGTAAAATTGTTTTCTTTTTATAGCAAAGCTCATAATTAATGCCTTATAGAGCGAAATGGTCGCACGGTGTTAGACCTTTTTTCTAAACCGCCATTTTCCGCCCACTCTTTCGAAAGCCAACGAGATTTTTATACCATTATTACGCATCGTAAACCATTCTGGCATCCCATCTGCTTTCAGCGTCACTAAATACTTCATCGCTCATCGGTATTTTATTCCAAGCGCTCTCTTACGCCGAAGAATCAACGGTACAAAAAGAATGCAAGGGTTTTAAAAATACCCAAAAAAAATAAATATCGAACGTCAATGCATGCATTCCGCTATAAATGCCTATCATACCTCGTAAGGGCCCCACACATGATAATGAGATTATAAAAATGATTAACTACCATTTACCTCTATTTGCGCCGGGTACTCTTACTCACAGTAAGCTCTAAAAACCACTCACTTCACTCTACAACCATCCCAAAATAAACGCAATAATCTCATTAAGACCACATATATAAAGATCCATTATAGAAGTGTTTCTAAAGTAATGATTCTAACAAGAACGCAGAGATTATTTGTAATTTATAATTAGTGAATCCACGAAATGATTAGCTTTCAACCGACCTTATACATCAAAAGGGAAAAAGGTAATTTCTCTTCGTAATTAGTGCAAGTATTTCAAGTACTTTAGGTAATTGAGGCACATTTGTTTAGGCAATTAATGGATCTCCAAACGATATAATACGAATTAATCATCACATACCAAACAACAAACGGCCTTCCACTTAGTCATTCAAGGTGAGGTTTTCAATCTACGTTTTATTTACTTCGTACAAGTCTAGGTCCATGGAATTTCCATGCACCTTAGACTTGTACGGATATGCCAACCACGGTTGATAACCTATGATGATGGCAATTCTAATAATTTGTTATCTGGATACAATTTATAATAAAATCTATCTCATTCCATTACCAATCACTATCAGCTGCAGAAAGACAAAATTAGTCGAAATATTCAGTATATTCATGACCTTATAACAAGTCCTGTATTTCAGCTAGTAAATTACTTACATACAGGTAGGCAGCAAGAACGATATTTTGAGCATGTTTCTGTATTTTTCTGAGACCCAAAAAAGAGCATCAATACTTTGAGTGAACTGTTATAACCCAAAATGCTATTTTAGACTAGCTAAGCACTAAGCATGACCTTTGGTGGGCATAATTACACATAAATTATTCTCACGATACCTTTGCTTCGCCACGAGAGTTTCTATTTTGATTCAACCTAAAATTTTCACTCGCTTAACATATCTGGAATTTAATTTCGAGCCCATTCTTCAATAATTCGGTAAATATGTATGGCAAGATTTCAACGGATGTCAGCACTATTATCTGAAGAAATCCAATCTTGGATGAATGAAAACCTTCCAAATTATGTCAACCACAGATATTTTTGCTTTCCAAGAAATTTCCACAAATTTTTAATTACATTTAATACAACTATCCATACAATATCCAAAATATACGTTAAAGAGCCAAGGTCAAAAGACTGGGGGTAAACATTTTTAAATGACAGATCCGTCGATGATACGGACGAATACATCATTAATAATTCTTATGAATCAACGAATTATCGTTGCGGCATAATACCCCGCAAGCCCTTGCGGCGGCTTGCGGGGTATTATGTAGATGTAGATCACTCTTTGACCAAATAGGTAATTCTGTTACCCGAAAACTCTAAATAATCACCATGAAATTTGACTTGGAAGCTTTGAAAGCTTCAAATCAGTGACGTATAGAAAGAGAAATATTTAGTATTAATTAAGTAATATTATATGAATACATTCAGAGAATATCAAAACCAACTTGCGTAGCTTCCTCCCCGCCTAAATCTCCAACAGCATTAATTAACTTATTTCAGCAAAAACAGTCCATTAACAACGCAAAGACGTTTGGAAATGACATAAATTTAAGGATCTGCGAGTGCCTCACAAAAAGGGCAGATTTACGCCTCGCCTTGACCATTAATAACCCGCGATATGATGTCTTCTATTTAGGGAAAAATCAGTATACCATGTGATACCCCATTTGACACCCTTGAAACTGATTGATAATACTGTTTCCTATGCATATCTTGACACTTTTAAATGACTAAACAATACAATTACTATAATTCATACAATTAGTCGTAATAACGTGTGTATCAATGATATATTACGCATTACAATGTCGTATTTAAAACCTGTGACTGGAAAATAAGGACAAAGGAATATTTTAAAATAAGAATGAAATCAATTTTGTTCTCCAAAATACAAGGAGCAAATAACTTATATATTTTCAATCCTTCAGCATTGCAAATTAAAACACCTGGGAAATACGCATGCATAACTTCGGGTACATAATTGGTTCTCAAATCAGGTTTTAAAGACAGGATTAATTTAAATAGGGCGTAATAATTAATTTAAATATATTTAAAATAAATATATTAATTTAAATAATAAAAATAAATTTAATAAAATATTTTAATAAGAAAACAAATGAGGAACTACTTGGTATGGTGGGAGAAGAGAGGGGTTTGTTGGGAGATATCCCATGGAGGCAGGAAAAGTGGATGAAGAGGGTATTGACCGGCAGTGGGTTGTTGAAGACTGTAATAGAGGGGAGAATGTTAGGAAAACGAGGAAAGGGAAGGAGCAGAATAGGGATGTTGGACGGGATGAAGGGAGGAAGAAAGTACTCAGAGATGAAGAGGGACCTGAAATAGAGTAGGATGCTGGATTTTGTGTTTTTAGGAGTCACAAAATGTTTGATTTAGTAGCTGTGTCCATACAAAAACCTACCTTAACCTACCTACCTACCTAATAATAATAACAAGTAATCTTTAAGTTTTCCAGAAGATTAACAGCAAAATTAGCCTGCATCCGGGAAAACAGTTTATTGTTAGTGGCAAGGCATCCTCTCGCATATTCATATAACGACTCAATCATTTTTGAAAAGCCTTAATAGTGAGCGCAAGCCGGCCCATTTTGAAACACTGCCAATGGTGGATCTCGACAACGGATATATAAAGAATGAGAAAGAATTTATTTTTGGTGAAATTTGTCGAAGCGTGATAGATACATGATCAATGGCCCCAATCTAAATAAATATATATTTATATTTCAGTCCACAGAAAAAAATTGGAATAATTTTATCCATCTAAATATTACCGAATTCTAACCGTGAGAGGTAGGTGCAATGCCTGCCATTCAGTGAGGAGAAGGATAAGAAAAATATCCTATTTTAAAGGAAATAGAATTTCCAAGATATGAAAACATGAAATATGAGAGGACACACTACTATTTGATTTATCAATATATATTATCAAAATTTCAAAATCCCTTTTGATTTTGTATTTGTTTCTACAATGGGTAACAGTGCATGACTTCCAAGATTAACTTCATGGATGCGACAAAAAGTGATGGGGACTGTTACTTTGTTTACTTTACAATATCACACACACCAACATACGCACACACACATAAATATAAAGATATTATATATGTACACACACACACATGTATATATATATATATATAGTGTATATATATATATATATATATATATATATATATATATATATATATATATATATATTATATATGTAGTCGTACATGTATGGAAACTGAGAAAACTATGCAGTAAGCTTTAAAACAAACGTTTAATCCAACATTTATGAATATTAAGCATACATTAAGAAATTATACGAGGCATTTGCATAACAGTAGATTCCAATGAGACACAACAGGCGAACATGTAACAAATACACGCAGATCCTACTGGTACGCAATTTGTCAACAGGGCAAAAAAGATAGTAACCGAAAAGAAGAGGGAAAGGAAGGCAAATAAAGAGATTTGAGAAAAAGAGCAGTGAACATTTATACCGAATTAATAACAAGCGCACAAGAAACGTTAAGCCGACAACAAATGTTTCAGACCTCAAACATACGTATCTTTCCCGGAGTTACATTATCAATGAAAAAACAATTTGCATCAATTACACATACATCATGGTGCAATAGAGGAAAAAAACAGCGAAAGTACAGGATGTTTTCCTTTTGAGGGCTGAAAAAAAGGGCAAAGGAAAATAAATTAGAGGGGAAGAAAAACAGAAAAGAGAGATGGATGGACTGGGAATGGGGAGAACGGCAACAAAACAAAGGCGTGGTTGGCAAGTCAGAGAAAAAAAATAAATAAAACAACACGATTTGAAAGAGAAAGCGCGGGAAAAAGTTAAAGGAAAAGTAAGTTGATTGTGGTATGAACCTCCCCTCCTCACTCCCGCTCTCCGCCCACTCGGAAACTGCTTGTGCTCCGGAATGGTTACCAAATGGAAGAGGTAGTGTGGCAGGATTCGAGGGTAAAATGGGTGAAAAGGGTTGAGGGGGGGAGAGGGAGGCTAATGGAACGGAAGGGATAAGCGGCAAACATTAAGGCGCCGCACCAAAGGAGTGGAGGGATAGGGCGACTGGGGAAGAGAGGGAAGGGTGGGGGAGTTGCGTACGGGGCAAGAGTACGTCAGGGGTGCACGGAAAGGAAAAACATATTGGCATACATGCTCATGTCAGGAGTTGGAGCGGGAAAAAGGGCCCGGGGGGAAGAGGGTGTGCAGTTAAAAACGAAGGGTGTGGGTGGAGGGTGGGGGAGGACAGGGAAAGGACACGGGTGCGTGGGGATGGAGTTTTGAAGGGATAAATGGGTAGGGGAAAGAACGGACAAAACCAAAAGCAGGGCTCGTATGCTACGGGCGGAATGCGAAATGTAATTACTGAAGAGGAAGGTAAAGCCGCATTAATTTTAAGCAGGATGGGGTCCTGTCGCAGAGCAAATATGAAGAATGGCCCCGAGGGCGTTAGGGTGGGAATAGTGTGAGTGGCGCGCGTGTGCGTATGGGAGAAAGGGAATGAATTGGCATTGTGGGGTGGTAAAAAGGCGAAACAGAAGTGGGAACACACCAGACGAGTGGAACATCAAGTGCTGTCGAGAAGAAAACTGCCGATAAAATTTTTTTATATTTAAAAAACCAGTGGATAAGCAATAAAGAAAATGGCCGAGTATATTCAATAAGAGCAAATAATGAATATGGCCTCCTTAGTATATAATTTGCTTCCTTGTTTACTTCCCTCATTCGACTTAAATGATTATCGACACAGGAGTGGCAAATTCTCAGGCCCTTACGTTGCCGGTGGCGGCACTCGGATCGAATTATACGTTAATTTTCATGAATTATGGAGAATGTGTGAACGGTGAATTACCCGGACGATTGATAATAGTTTGTATTCAGGACTCAGAAACCACGGTGACCTAACTTGCAAATTTTCGTATTTGACCGTTGAAGAGAACACGATCACGGGTGGCCAACAATATCCAGCCACTAAAAAGAAAGTACCCACGCTAAAAAGTGTGCGGTGGTGCTCAGCTCACAGTGTTGCGAGGTTGAATATTTCAGTACTCCCAGATCCACTTTAAATTTTTCACGCAGTTCACTCGAGGAATGGATTACGACATGCATATGTATGCAAAACCCCACCACAAAAGAGTCAACCAGAGCTAACTGTAAATTATAAATGTAGTAAAGGGTTCTTCCACACTTCACCTCACCCGCTGCCATAAAAGTAAAGAAAAAATGCAGAGTGGAAGGAACTAAACGCTAAGCCAAAGTACAATAAAAACTTGTTAGAAAGTACAGTACATAGAGTAATTGATTGATATTACCTTTCAGGACAACTTACAATGTGAATGAACATAATTTTTGCCATCAACTTTCACATCTACTCCTCACGCGACACCGAACATGAACAGCTATCTAAAGGCATTCAAATAAATAAAAAGGAGGGGATTTTATTGACAAAAAAATTTCAAGTATAATAAATGTACAAATAAAACTGCCTGAAAAATCAACGGTATGAAATTTACTAAAAAATGTGGCAATCACTGATAAATTATAATAATTATAAAACCAGACATTTCTCGTTTCAATTCGTATCATTTAGCACTTATGCGCTACTCTTAGCATTATTTTTACCCACTTCCAAATCAATGAATGCTAAAGGAACCATGAATAAATGAATTGATGCTCTAAATGCAAATCTGTCAACTAATCGCGAATGCTACATGCCACCACATACAATCCACGTCAAAGGTGACCCTCTGTCCTAGAATTAGGATGCAGCACGAATAAAAAATTTAAATTGCAAATGTTTTTTTTTTCATTGCCTCCGAAATTATGGAAGCTACTGCGCAAGCATTTCGAAATGTGAGGAGGAAAAACGATCGACATCCAATATTTATGCGACTTGGAATCTCATTTTCCCGGAGTCAAAGAAGTGGAGCACACCATTTTCTGAGATTATTAAAGCATTTAACGCGTTAGCGCAACGGAAACGTCTATGTAGAGCCCTCAGTGACACTGTTGACTCCATCCGGCTTTGCGTGGGACTGAATGGTATGGAGCCCCGAGTGTCATGCCATAATGAGAGAAGTTGGCGAGGCCCTCGCGGAAGCGGAGTCAGGGAATGATGACATAAGGAGAGGAGGCACGGCATGGAGGATGGAGTGGAGAAGTGGCCTGGGGGGGTGTAATGGGGGTGGGAAGGTAAGGTAAGGAGGGAGGGTGTGAGGGATTCCTCCTGGCAAAACGAGTGCGATATGCAAATGGGTCAAAACGAGATGGAGGAGAGCAGGAGATGGGTTAAGTGGCAAGAATAAAGGACAGCCTGATGTAGGTATGAACGGGGACGGAATGCGTGAGAAACATACGAAGCTTGAATAAAAAGCTCTTTCGGCAAGGACTTTTTTGGAGTAACTGGCTCACCAATCACTGTATTCCACGAGAGAGTTATAAGTATGTTATGCTGGTAAATAAAACCAATACAATCATAGTTAGAGAGCATAGAAATATCTCCGGCTGAAAAATAGTTCGTCATAGATTCCATACATACATGGAAACTATAAGGAAAAAAATAAGAAGCACATCAACATTCATTAACGCAGGTTTTAAAAATATGAGGGCTCTGACAAATGGCAATCTTAGAGTAAATTTGAAAAAAAAATGATCAGGACGATAGCATGCCGCTGAACGTATTGAGGAAGGTGAACTGGAGGAATGCGATATTTGAGGAATAATGGGGGAAGATGGATGGCTATGGAAATAGAAAAGAAAAAGTTCTGGTTTAAGGTAGAAGATTTGCACGAATCACCGATGTAATTCCAAAAAGACAAAAAGTTGATGAAGACATTTCAGAGAATTGGTGGGTTGTTTATTTCGCTACAGCAAAGCATGAAAAAAAGCGAATGGAAAATTAGGATGGCATGAACGGGGTTATAAATCTCGGAAAGAAAAAGTTGAAGAAAGCAAAAATGTAGTGCAATTGACATTTATCATGTGAATAAATTATTCAAAAGTCTTTAAACGTTAACATTGTCACTGGTCAGCAATCCTAAGAACGGTTGGACGCAGGTTTCTCCTCGACTTGTTGGATTGCATGCCCTATGAATTAAGAGAACTTCACCCTTCTTACTTTCCAGTTATGCATGAGCTGTCTCAGTAAGGTGGTCTGTCCTATAAATGATCGTGATTCATTTTTATTCCCTCATTTTTCGTATAACGGAGAACTATTGAATTGGGTGATATTAACACTTTCTTTGAACTCTCCGCCAGCATATACTTTAATCAGCACGTTATTTGGAGGTATTTTCAGTGAATGTTTTCCCTTTTCCCTTCCTCTACCTTGTCTTCCCTAATCCCTTACCCATCCTCCCTGGCTTGCACCCCCTGCCACGCAGCTTTTTGGAGGATTGCGAGGCATTTATGTGGATCTGCTCTCGTGGTTTTTTTCTCAACCCAACCGAAATATAAGAGGATTTGTAATGACATTCGGTTCATAAACACAATTACACCAAAGATAGATAGATAATTAAACGGACATTCCTAATAAATTTTGTGCAAAAATATATCATAACATTTCTTAATATTGTGTTGGATTACCGAAGACCTGATTGTTTATAAAACCGGTTAGTATCTTATTAATATAACGAATTTTAGCTAAAACTTAGGGGTAGCATATAGTGTGTCATATTTTGCCAAATGTTTCACCTTGAGAGTTCTAACGCGCAAAAAGGAGGACACCCTTCTTCTTCGCGCATAGGGGAGAACTTCAACCCAGAAGCAACATTTCAGTGGATAACATAGCGCGTGTTTTTGGTTTGCACTCGAGACTCGAATGTACCCAAGACTAATTTGGGTCATAACAGTCCCGTGATTCCCTTCCCGATATGTGACAGGTGTGCACATCCACCCGTCTACAAAACAAATCAAGGCAGTTATCGGATTCCAGGAAGGCCATACGGTTTTATGCGGGCACGGAAACATTAAATTTATTCGCGAGTCGCTACGTACATCTAAACTCTCCTCGTCCACATGCGTCCTTTCTCCCTTCATTCCATCCCTAATGCTCATCCTATTCCTAGCACTTTCTCGTTTGTCTATCTTTACCCCCTCTATCAAAGTCCTGAACAATCCACTGCCTATCAATACGCTCCACATCTATCTTTCTTCCCTCTTTTGGTTGTCTCCCAGCAATGAACTCTCTTCCCTTCCCGCAATGCCTATCGCTTCCTCAATCGTTTTACTTTCTGTCCATGTCACGTTTTAGCGTTTACACATATTACCTCTCAAAATATTTCCAACTCAAGTCTATGTAATCTCAAATTGACATAGAGAAAGTATTTTTTTTTCATGAAAAAATTCACCCTCGGGATTTCAACGGAAATACTACCTTGATCAAAAACTTCCCGGAATTTATTCAGAAAATTAAAAATACAAGTTTATTCATCTAAATCTATATTGTCCCCTTCAAAGTAATCCCCATCGACTGCAACACACTTATGCCAGCGCTTGATCCAATCCTCGAAACATTTTTTATATTCGGTTTTCGGTATGTCCATCAGTGCTTCCTGCGATTTTTCCATTACTTCCTCTCGGCTGCTAAAACGCGTTCCCCGTAATGGTTTTTTAACTCGATTGAACAGAAAGAAGTCACAGGGAGCCAAATCAGGTGAATTCGGTGGCTGTTGGATGGTATTTGTTGCATTTTTCGTCAAAAAATTACGAATAATGAGAGCACTGTGCGACGGTGCGTTATCATGGTGCAAAATCCACGAGTTTTCTGCCCACATTTCTGGTCTCTTTCGGCGAATTGCTTCACGCAAACGTCTCATAACGCCCAAATAATACTCTTTGTTTACTGTCTGGCCTTCTGGCAAAAATTCTTGATGCACTACACCGTTGTAATCCATGAAAACCGTCAGCATTGCTTTCTTTTTTGACTGAAAACGACGTGGTTTTTTTGGTCTCGGCTCATTTGGTGAACGCCATTCACTTGCCTGATGTCTGGATTGCGTGTCGTACTCATAAACCCACGTCTCGTCTCCAGTAATGATCCTTTTGATGAATGTGGGATCGGATTCAGCCTCGCAAATCATGTCTTTTGCGACGTCAACACGGTCTCTTTTTTGCATGAAATTGAGGTCTTTTGGCACCAACTTTGCTGCTACACGACGGAAACCCAAATCATTAACCACAATGTCTTGGGCGGATCCATAGGCAATGTTCAAGTCCTCCGCTATTTCTCTGATGGTTAATTTGCGGTTATTGACCAACATTTCTTTTACTTTATCAATTTTTTCACCGACTTTCGATGTCGATGGTCTGCCACTGCGTTCCTCATCTTCGATTGACTCACGACCACTTCTGAACCGCTCGTGCCACTGGTAAACGACCGTTTCTTTTAGAGAATCGTTGCCGAAACACTTTTCCAACATTTCCAACGTCCGTGCGCCACTAAATCCGTCTTTTACGCAAAATTTAATACAAGTTCGTTGTTGCAAATTTAAATCCATTTCTGAAATTGTAAAAAATCGCCAACACACACAGAGATAGATGTACTCTTGGCTACGTAACTTTTGCAAATGTCAAGTTATGACACTAAGATTTAAAGGGAATATCAACAACAGATGTACCAATTTAACAAAAAAAAACAGAACTCAAATCGGAACGATGGGAGCGCCACACGATGGTTATTCCGGGAACTTTTTGATCACGGTAGTATATATTTTGATGTCCACCAAACACGCTTTGACCATTTTTCCCATGTTCTGTGCCTGCGTTCCGTGTGTACGCCATACGTTTAATTTTGCTAACAATAAAAAAGATGTGATATTCTGTAATGCATCGTTTTGTTTTTTCTAATTAAATTATGAAAGGGTTAAGTTAAGCACGGGTAATATACCATTTGACGGAAATAGAACTCATATTTATAACTTTGTTCATCTTTTGTCATAACTTGCAAGAAAAACTTTAGGAAAGTTGGTAATTTGTGATTTTTTTTGTGTGGTTAGTTATGGTTGATAATACCATAGGAACCGAACTGTCGGCACCCAATCGTCCTACTTAATAGTCATGACGGGAATGTTATTGATAAAAAATGTAGATCGTAAAACACGAAAGGCGGTATATCGTACAAACTCGGGTGCCAAGAAATACAAAATTAGAGTGATTTTGTTGAAATTTATAAAAAAACGGTAGAGTTACCAACCAACCCCGCTTTTTATTCACAAATGAATAAAGGATTAAAAGAAGAATATTTTGGCAATTTTCGGTTAAAAGACGTAAGACAAGGTGTTTTCATAATTAGAGCTGATTACAGAATGCACTAAATTTGGTCTGTTACCCGACGAAACTGGGCAGAGGTAAGGAAGAATAGATTTACGACCTTTTTCGGAGAAGAGGCTCCATTTGCAAATAAGCAAAGAAATATACGGTTGATTATTAACAACATCCTTCAAAATCGCTATCAGGTGAAATGAGAAAATAATTTTGGGCAAGAAACGAAAAAATAATGCTTCGATGACAAATCTAAAGGTATTTATTCATTCAATAAACGTATTTCAATCAGAGCGAGCGGGATTAAGTGAGACCCGAGACGAGTAAATAAATGGGAAAAAAACGCGCGGACAAAATGGTTTAAACCCCAATGAGGGGGCATATATAAATCCCTCATAGCCACACAAATACATTTCCACCACCAAAGGAGGCCTCGCAGAATAGTCTCCCTCCTGCCATTTCCTCCATACACTATACACACATACACCGCCCTGCCCTCCCTAATCACTTCTTCCTCGACGTCCGCCCCCCCCCAACCCTCTTCCCTCCGCCACACACCGTGACCAGCCCAACCCCACAATGGTCCAATCCTCCTCTTTTCGCGCCAATTAACACCAGAGCTACGCCAAATAGCGATCGGATCGTCTGGCCGTCGAGGGTGGACGAGGGATTTAGCGTGGAGGGGGGGGAGGAAGAGAAGACGAGATCGAATCAATCGCAAAGCACACTCATTTGTGGCGATAAATCGAAGCGAATAAACACAGCACCGCCGCCGCCGCTTTTCTCCCCCCGCCACCTCCCACTGCTCCCGCCCATTCCGTTCACTTTTCCCGTGACTCGAGAGGATGGCGCGGTTGACGCTTTTCCAAATTCATGGCGCGGAGGGGAGGGGCGTAGCGGAGAGGACATGGGGCTGTGAGCGGGTGTGGAGTGGGAAACGAAAGGCGGAGAGGGAAAGGGGAGCGGTTCGATGGTAGGGATGACGAGTGGAGGCCTCTCACTGATCCGAGCCATCAACAGAATGAAAAGGCGACAGATGTTTTAGAGAAAATTGACGGGAAAGATACTTTATACACTGAAAGAACTAACACAGTCTATCTTTCCTCCCCTAGGCCAACCTTTCCCTGATGGTTTGACCTAGGCGCCTCCGTATAAATCGAGAGAAATAATACACAGATCACATTAAGTAATAATCTTAAATACATGAAACAGTTGTCTTACAGTACCCGTCAATATTCACCAATAAATACAAATTAAAATAAATCCACAGCTTGAACTGTTTTAAAACTAAATACGTAGAACTCGACGGAAATATTTCATAAACATCCTGAAGCAATTGGTATTCCAGATGCAATAGAGTAACCTTAAACCAAAATGAGATACCTCCCCAGCTTTTATTAAAAATAGTTACATGGCCTAAAGACTCGAGACTTACATTTCAAGACCTTTCAGTGGGGTCATAAACACATTACGGGAGGAATGGCTGCTACAACGTCAAAGCAGGTACTCGTATAATTGAATTTTAAATCGAGAATCACAAACACTCAAATAAGTTATTCAACTATTGCAAAATGGAAAAGGGAAACTGAACAATTAATTATACAAATCTTTCCCTCTAACTCCATCAATAGTCCTCCTGTAGAAAATGGTCTGCCTCAAATTAGCGAAAAAGAAACTAACTTCCCTAATATATGATAGGATTTTGCGAAGAAGAAAATTTTGCAAAAATCGCCTCTACGGGAACATTGAAAATGGATGTAGGAGCTTTAAGGGGAAAGAGGAAAAAATTGAGGCATGCTTTTTTCCCGCCTGGGAGGTGGAGGAAATTAGTTAAGGCAGGTGCCTTTTGTTTGAATGAGATTGAGATCGGTCTGGATTCCTTCTGTTCTTTGCTTATTTTGCCCAAGAAGAATGAATGAATGAGCTCAGTAAGAGGGATGAGAACCTATCGAGGTGTGATACGGATGATGAGAATAATTTGAGGGAAAGAATAAAGAGGCGGATGGGACATTCCTTAAGAGTGGAGAAGAGAGGGGAACCAATTAGTCGAGCACAACTTTCACGGAAAGAGCACCTATATATTTTGAAGGAAGAAATGAATTCCGTACAGCCCAGTGCCTTTATATTGTAATTAATTTTCGATTGTTAAAACGAGTCCACTTTAAATTTCAAGGTGGGCTCCGAGGTTGTCATCATGCCAACATTAATTCAAGAAGACGAATGACATGGATGGTATGAAGGTGAAATAAAATGTGTACTACTACCGAAACCAGAATCCGGTCTATTGTATCCGAGAGCCTAATTACCATAAGTAAGATGAACGACTGCATTCAATATCATTGTTAGTTTTTCGAATAATTTTCTCATCTGGATATGATATTGTAATTTTTTAATATTTATATGCGCAGAAGATAGCAGCTACAAGTATCACATATAGTAGAAACAGTCATTAGAATATTACAGTAAAGAAAAAGTAAAGATTTTAAGTTTATAATTGCAATATCTATTGAATTAACCATCAGAAAATTCAGAAATATTAACGCATTCACATACATATTTGCATAACTTGTACATCGTTTAAGGTAATTTACTGGTTATTCCGAGAGACTATTCTTAGGTCAACAAAAAGGGAATTAATCTCATTTACATCCCCCAAGATATAGGATTAGTTTTTTCACTCATCTACACCCAAATGGCGGTATGATATGTATAAGAGAAATCGGATATGTATTTAAATACAAAAAGGAAAATGAGGAAAATGCCCTACAAAAGAAATAAGTCCAATTTTCTTCGGGCAATATTATTAGTTGCAGTTAGCTACTATAGCAATTTCATTGGGAACAGATTTAATGGAGTTACATCGAATTTCGCAGTTTCCCGGAGAAAATAACACGACTCGAAAACTGCCACATTTATTCCACTTTCACTGTATATATCTTGATTTTTTATGAAAAATTGACGAGAAAATTGGTAGCAATAATGTCTCCACATTTACATAAAACTTACTTGGCTATCCATCGATGAAGTGTAAGAACAAGAAAATAAATGTGTGGAAAGGTCCGACAAAAAATATCCACTAATGTAATAACCCATGTATCAAGTACCCATGATAATATAATGAATGAAATAAGGATTAATTTTGTGGACTAATTCCATATTACAGAAACAAAAACTTTTATTATAAGCAACAAAAAATTGCAGACAATTATTTAAAATGTATTATGTTTCTATAATACTTAGTATGGTGACTAAAATAGTGCAATGTGGTGACTTGCATTCAATGTTCAAGGCTGGAAAAAATTTAATATTTTACCTCTTCAGAAAATCAACCGCAAAATAATATGCACAAACAAATAATTTACAATTCATTCCTGAGTACAAATAAAATGGCTAGGGTGAGAAGAGTAGGATGATATTTAAGTTACCCCAAAAACTACTGGACTTTGACATATCTCTTACGTAATAATATTTCGCAAAGAAAGTGTTTAAAGAGAATAAAATTTCACAGCAAAGGATGCAATAAAATAAAAAAGTATGCCAAAAAACCGTAATTGTTTGAACCTCACATAGCAATTCTAGGGGCCATAATAGTGGATTATGAATCAGTTGTGTTTTAGGTGACGATGAACGTTATCAACTATCACTAAATGTATCACTCGAAATGCGAACTTAAAATGAGTATCACCACTCCCTGCATGAAGGCTTGATGAAAGCTTCAACTCACTGGGAAGAAGAAAATCGAATAAAATTAAATCTGAAACCACAAGAATAAAGATATACTCATATCAAATTGGAGAGAACAAAATGGAGAGGATTTAATGGGAAAAGACTACTGAACAAACCGTTATGAATAATCCCTTTCACTATCCTCTGATCGCTATCACGAGGATACATACAAAATTATTTAATAATGCAAGCATTTGTATATACATCAGCAGGTGGCTAAGTCAGTAGCGCTGAGGTACTTTCACCAGTTCCTTTAAACGAAATAAATACATTTCGACGCATGCATATTACAATCATGCTTTATTAAAGCACAATGTCTTCCAAAATTCATGAACACAGATAAAATTTCTTTTAACGACAGTTGATTTAACATTCTTTTCCATGAGCTTTTTAGGCGGCTACCTCGAAAATACGTAAAAATGCTCCAAAAAATAACAAACGAAAAAGCGAGGTATCAACATGAAAAAATGGAATACCTGTAAGTTGAAGAGTGCACATCTGATGTATAAACACTAGAAATAAATGAAATGAAGGAAATCCTTTTCAGAAGAAACGAATAATTTCCTCGTCATCGAAGTCAGCGAAATAATATGAGAGTACAAACCCATGTATTTACTCGTATTCACCATTCCCTAAACTCAATTCAGAAAATCAGGAGCCATATCGCATTTCATTGAAAACAAAAAGGACTTGAATGAACTGCAGTTTCATAAATACAATGCACAGCAAAGAAGATCAGATTGCAAAAGCATACATTTTCCATGACAATAGGAGAGATGCGCTACCTGCCAGCACGCTGATACGAAAGCGTTTTTAATATCTTTTATAAGACGGAAAAAGTATTTCCCGTCACCAATACGAATATTTTTTACGTTTCTCTTCGTTGAGCACCTCTCCACAAACTACGCTCAGCAGTTTTCCACCTCGTATATTTAGTGTATTTTTAGGTTTTATGCATAAAAAAATTATAAAGTTCTTATTAAATAATGCCATGGTACACAATCATCCATGACGGTGGAAGAAAGGCAGGAATTAAATGGAAATACCTCCACAGAATCATCGCTGATCGTACATTATTAGACTCAATATCTCCGGTAATTCTTTCTCTGTACGAAGGAGAAAATACAGAATTGGACAAATGAATGGAGATAACATGCAGAGAATTAAAAAGAGGATAGACAAAAATGAATTCACAACAGATATGCTGTACAATATTGTGACGCATTAAAAGGTGTGTGCCATACTCCGACGTACGTAACTAAGCAACACGGTATAGCAATGGCAATTTAGTATTATTTCATTTCAATTTTTACTCTTGATAAGAAAAAAATATGAAGGTGATGATATAAAGATGATAATAAAAGAATAAACTGAGAAATGTTTTTATGGCCAATTCCAAGTACTTATTTTCAGGGGAGGTTCAGATGGATGCGTTTTTAAAAGACCGTCAAGCGTCATGGTAATAATGTAAACGGCAGATGCACTTTGAATACAATATCTCGTATGAAAAATCTCAAATTTTTACTTAAGGTTTCCAGGCTCATATTCCATGTATTCCATACAGTTATTAAACCGGGAGCGTTTTACTGTGATGGACGTGGGCTACTCCAAATATTCCTCATCGAAGAAGTATAATGAAATAGCCTTCTGAAAGTATATCTTTAATGCTACCGATTAATCCTACTTTATAATTAAAAAAATACCTACTTAAGCTTGTAATCACATAGCCTAAAAATTTACTTTCGAAATTCCAAGAATTTTTTCGAAAATTAAATATAATATTTGACATTTTTCTAGGAGTACTATTTAAGTATATCCCACGATAACAGGTTTACCTAATTTTCTGGACAACCCTGAATGGGGAATGCTAAAATGTCCATTTATATCGAAGATATTGGCATGTTACCTCTATACTTGATATCTTATTTGCATCGTCCTAAAATGTTTGCAAACTGAACATCGCGGAACCACACGAGAGGATATATAGAGAGAATGTGGAAGAAAAATGAGGAAAGGATAGTAAGAGAGATGACAATGCAGGGGATGACAAAGAGAGAAAAATTAAAAGGAAATGGAACACAAAGGAGGATAAGCGGAGGATCACATGTTGGAGGTGCTGGGGGATGTTCGCCGTGGTTCATCCATCCACGGGACTTGATCGCCAACCGAACCGCTTGTGTGTCCCCGGTCTGGTTTACGAAACCCCATCACACTTTGCTATTAAAGTGGAAGTCTGCTGGGGGAGGGAGAACTGAGAGAGCGTGGGAAGGGAGGAGGAGGAGGAGGGAAAGAGAGATAGAGAGGGATGATAGGTGTTGGGAGTTAGATGGATTTGAATTGCTCAGCCGAAAACCCCAACTCCCCCTCCCCCACAGACGGCTCTCCGCCATCAACATTCCCTTTCTCTCCACTTCCCTCGATCCGTTTGGTTGACTTTTTTGTTCCTCTCCTACCATCCTCTCTCACTCTCCAGTTTTTCAATTATTTTACCGCTGAACTTTCCAGTGCTCTCATAGATTCGATACACTACCACCCTCTCCCTACCTCTAACAACCTCAACGTGAGCCAAAATGGTCCTGCGGTTCAATCGACACCCTTTCAACGATAACGATAATGGTGACGAAGCATGCATTGAAACTATAATCATGTCAATGGCGTTATAATTTAAAACGCTTTTCGGAAAGCGTTCCTTCTCTTTAGTACCTCTCCATTCAGGACAAAATTAATCTCCCGAGGAGTTCACAGTTGACGTGCTTCATCTACTTAAGTTTACCGAACCCTACAATCTTGAGCGTAGAGCTTTCAACTGCCGACCTGTAATCCCCACACTTCAATCCACCACAAGGAAGATGTTTGTTAGGGAAGTCGGCTTATATAGTTTACACAGGGTCTCAAAATAATGGTATATGAACTTAGCCATAGGAGTCCCAGCGGAATTTTAAGATAGAAATGCTTTGTGACAGAACACCGGTTGAGAACTAGTTTACTCGGGAAAGGTGATTTCATTGAGTACGATATGTCAACAGAGCACTCGGGAAATTTTGGGTTTCACGAGGACAAATGCATATTCTGCTATAAAATTAGTATTAACACTAATGTTTGTGGTCATACAAATGAGTATTAATTGGTAGCAACAAGCAGTTCCAATCAGTTCGTACTCACTTCCCCTCCGTCCGCCCGAAACTCGAAACCCACTCCACATCCACCTGTGCGCTTGTCGTCGTTCTTTCTCGTCGTTTGCTTCTCGTCGCTAACTTCGTTCTTTACTCGTTGGCAAATTTTCTTTCATTTAAATTAAAAAGAAATCGTATGCTTCTTAAACATAATTATTAATGTTTAGTTTCTTGGTTCTAAAGTACAAAGGAGGGGTAGTGTTGATTTAATGAAAAATAATTTCACTACTCTAAACGCCACCCGGTAAAATCAATTTAATAAAAATTATTACTGCCTGGCACTTGCGAGTCCACGAGTTAATTATTAAAAATTATGCTGTTTTAATATTATAATGCATTGCTACTATTATTGATGCTTAATCACCAGTGGGCAGCTATCGGTGATGAATTATTTTCAGGTCAAAAATCAAACATTTGACAAAAAATAATTAACCTATTTTTCAGATATATTATGAATCACAAAAGAAAGTTTACTGCAGTGTAGGGTTTTCCAGGGTGAAGTAAGGCTTATTAACGCAGTAATGGTTAGTCAGTGTGTCCGGTCAAAACCCATCTCATTCTTAAGGCTTATTATGAATAATAATAATAAACAATCAAACTTTAGCCAAAGAGCACGTTGCTGTGCAGATAGTGTAGGTGGTAAAAAATACGGTATTTGTACAAGGTTTATTTACTACTTTATCATAAAACCCATTCGCTATAATAATTTTTCATCCAAATAAAAGACTGGCATAAAAAACAACATTCAACGATTACGACTATTTACAGTCGGAAGTTGAACTTGATGCAGTTGGGAAAAGTAACTACTCGCCACTGGCAGTGCATTCTACGCAAAAAGTCTGTTTTGCATTCCACCGCATATGGGAGCAATAAACAATAGTAAAACAAGAGCAGCCCCATTAATGGTCGAAAAATATCCGTTTTGCTTCTAACTGTTACTTAAACAATTTTTACCTGCCAATCCAATCGAAGCATATCCTTTACCGTTAAGCTATTAGCATATTTCAGCCATCCTTGCTTACCATTATCCTCTTCCTTTGGCCAATTATCCCACTGCCCACCAGCAGCAGAAGACCCTGTCACAAACCATGCCCATCCCTGCCTCTCTCTCCTTCTCCCGGCCCATTCCTTTTCAGGACTCGTGCAAAGCACTAATCACAGACCGAGAGAATTGAATGTTCCCAACCGTACCCACATAACGTTGTAGCAGGGATTTTCGGATGGGGCTGAATCACAAGGGTTAGGGTGGAGGATGAAAAAGGAAGCGGGGAAGAGCGGGTGGGGTAAGGGGGAAGGTCTGCGCGCGTGCCGCTGTGTTCATGCCCGCGGGGGTCTTTCGATGGCGGTTTCGGGGGCGGATCCGGATGTTTAAAGGGTCGTTTGGAGGAGCGAAATGAGGGAGTTACGTGTCGAATGTTGAGTGAGGGTAGGGGAAGGCAACAGCGTCACGGGTATCGGAATGAGCCGGGGTTCCACAGCCTCGGGGAATGCCCGTTCAACGAGATGGGAGATAGTTTGCGGGACTGCGCGGAAGCTAAAATGGAATGAATGGCCGCGTGCATTTGCTCATTCCTGAGCAAGCGCCGCGACGGGTGCTAAGAGAGTATGTGGCGATGATTTGTCGGATGCGTGGGTGGAATCCATGTCATATCGATAAGCTGCTCATGCCTGCTCGATAAGCACGAGGCAAGACACATAACGATAAACTCTTCGTTTATTTTTCCTCACTCGACTAGATATTGTGGAGGGACGGAAAAAGGGAGCAAGAGGTGTCAACATATGTGTAAGAAGCCAACATGGATTTAATTTGCTGAAATCATTTGCGGATTGAAGGAATGTTTCATGGATTTAAACGAAGCCACTGACAAGGAAATGTAGGAAAACTGAATGCAATGGGAATGCACGAAGTAGCCATTGGTTTTAGTTATATGATTGATTAAAATCCGAATCAACCAACGTGCTTTCTATAACATATTCCTGTATACTTGATTAATTATTTCTTCTTCTCTAAGCGCTGATAGATAATAAAACCTCAATCACTCGGAAGAGAAAAAAATACAAAAACCGATGGAAATTTTTTACTTAAGCCAAAAATAGTCCTTAATTATTGATAGCTTTTTGTCCCATATGTCTTACGCATACTCGTATGCCTAAGTTTCGTCGTGAAATCTCGCAATTATTATCAATGAATGAGACATCAAAGCTCCATATTAAATTTTTGTATTTATGAAATATAAATAGTATTGCATGAAAACGAATCCTTGAGTAAAAAGAGATCTAAAACAAACAAACAAAATTACCATGGATCGTAAAATACAAAAATAACAAAATAATTTTTCCCCAATCATTGATGTTCTTGTATTAATCATTGTTATTCATTAATTTCTACATTGATACATTTATCTCTTTCCTTTATTGTATCTCTACTTTGGTTTGTATTGCTTACAAAGGAATGAAAAAGGGTTACAATATTTTCTGCCAATATTGGATGAACGGTAAAAGCACTCACCAGATTAGGAGTAGCAATCAATTTTCAAGCGTCTACGTTCCAGTACGCTCAGGTAAATTTGTACCGTTTAGGTTAAGTCACACCAACATATAACCAAAGAAACGGTATGCAGAACTTGGGTATTCCGTATAACTTCCAACTGAACTGAAAACTCGATAAATGGAATCGCGCATTATACATTATATCGTGGGAAGTGTACACTTAATATTGGTCAGGTATTAACTCATCAATTTGAGTAAGACTCTTTCTTTTATTTTACATTAAAATGGATATATAGCCTTTCCATATCGCTAATGTTATACAAATATCAAATTATATGCAATAGCATTTTCTCGTAATGACAAATGACGTAGTAATCCTTTCTGAAAAAACTCAACTTATGAACACAGACTACCTCATTTTCATTAAAGCTGGAGTAAGTTGTCACATTTTTAAAGAAATAATAATTATTAATTAGCGCTACTCAAATGATATTTTGAGAAAAAACCCTTCTGTCTTTATCTTTTCTAGTTTGGAGGTAAAAAAAATTAGGATGAAATTACGATAAGAGACGAAGGCCCAACTATTTGAAGACAACAAGAAATTCGTTTAACATTTTTTCATTTCCTTTCGTTTTCGTCATTCAAGCTTAGCGTGCTCCAAATTTATTTCGCAACTCTTTCATTTCTTTACGCGAAAGTTTTACTTTTTCATTCCATCAGCTATATCCGCTATATACTGAATAAATAGAAGGCATTTTTTCCACAAAAACAAATAAATTATGTTGGTATCTCTGATATGACAAGAATACGCATACACCATCACGTTTGAGTTCATTGAATTTAACTAATCCCATCCCAATCCCATCTGCCTCCTAATTGAATAAACAGATGTTTCCACTGCAAAAAGGTTTCAGAAATGCAAATGACTGAGACGCATACAGAAGAAGTGTCCGTTTCTAAACGTGAAAATTTAGTAATTTCGCATATTAAAAATTAAATAAATCATTCAAAGAATAAGAAATAGTCACCATCGGTATCATAAAACATTGTTCGCGATGATATGGCAGCTTTGATCGTTCTTCATTCGAAACGGGAAATTCAAAAATGTTTGATAGAGCAGGGAGGGGATTCAACCCTCCAAATTGTTAAGCCTTAACAACGCACTGCAGAGCAAAAAGATCAAATATATTACCAAGAATTACTGCAATTTCCTCCATTGGTTACATTTAATTTTATACTTTGCGGTAGTCCAGTGGGTAGAGCGTTTGACTGCTGACCGGAGGGTCCCGGGTTCGATTCCCGGGTAAGGCACCTGCAGTTCCACCCAAGCTAAAGTGATTTTTTGGGTGCCAGGTCTTCCTGGGAAACCATAACCGGCACAGGGAAAGGAACTGGCCCCCCTACCCTGATGTGTGGATTTTCACACGCCGTATAGGGCTTGGTACTGGGTGATATCTACCATCACCTACTAAACCGACCTTCGGGTTGATTACTTTGTTTATGGTTTTTATGGATAAAGTATACTAACTTATAATTAAAAGTAATTGCTGACGATTAATGACATATTTTGCTTATACGTAATTTGAACGCATTTCTTTTAGGCGGCAATGATTTTTAATTCATCATAATTTCATAGTTCCTTCCTCCAAGTTCTCACTGTTATGAGATCGATTTGCTACTGATAATCAGCTAATGATGTTTATATTGCATTCAGCGGGTTTTCCTTGGTTGATGGATTTTTGGTTGTCCAGGGTTGTAATTGCATTAGAACATTTTTTCCAATTTTCTTTGCTGATTTCCACGCTACCTGTTACCAATGTTACAATATTTTCCAACTGCTATCGATTTCCATGCCATCAATCGTCTACACACATTGAGATTAACGCTACTGTTTAAAATGTAAATAAAACGTTAAGAGTACTTTCTTGGACCTATTAAGGATGCAATAGTTCAGAAAAGTAGGTTTGATACGAGATTGCAATGGGATAACACATCTAAGACAAAACGAAAGACCGCAACCTCCTTGACACAAGCGCTCACTATCTTCGGCCAACATCAGCAGTTGAGAAACTTTCCGAGGTAACTCTATTAAAATTTCCGGACACGATACAATCAACCCAAACACAAACACACACACACATTCTACTGGGGCCACAGTCATAGGTAGACATGAGTAACGTCAGGTGGGGTGGGAGCGTAGCATTAAAATTCCGGACCACTCGCCCATTCAAGACCCGTAATCGCGCGCCCCTCCCCCTCGTTTCTTCTTCTTCCCCTCTTCAACCCATTCTTACTCGCTTACTTGCCAACCAAACCCCATCCCTTCGCCCACCCTTCACCGTCCCTGCTCCGGGATGGCAGCAGATGAAAACACAGACCTTATACACGGCCCATCGCGATATGCACCCCAAAACATCTTCGCTGACTGGCATTTTTTTCCACCACTTACTTGGGCCTTAATTATGGAATAAGACAAAGATCCAAGAATATTCTTCGCTCGAAAGTTGTTATGAAAAGAAATTAAGAGTAACAAGGGTCATTAGAAAAAATAGAATGGAAGCTTCAAGTGGTTTTAGAATAGAAAGTAGTCCGGACAGCTACCTTAGATACGTGGAAGGCAGTGGATTTTACTTCTGCGGGTGTTGGAATTATTAAAACCACCCACTATCTCCCCGAGCAAGCTTTTCAAGGTATAATAAGAAAGTGGTGTTCATTAACCAATAGATTAACCAAAGTTTCTTCTTATCTAGCTTAATCAGCGTAATCATCGCTGGGTCGAACAGATAATTGAATTACTACTATATATTTTTTGCTTTTATCTAAAGCTCTCTGCGATGAAAACGTTTAACACAAATAAACAACTCTCGAGTTCGTAGATAAGTACAGTTTCCAGGCATAATTTATCAGAAAAAAAACAAAAAAAATTACCTCAAAATAGACTACGCAAAAAAAGACAGGAATGCAACAAAGATGGAATATTATTTACGATTATTGTTTAACTGCTGTTTTTTTTACTTTATATAGAAGAGAATAAGTAAGGAATACAACCTTACAAATAAACGAAAATCTCGTCTAAGCAATTTAAAACAAAATGTTTACTTCTTAACAAAATTATAATAAAATTGTACAACATTTGCCAGGTTTACTACTTCTTCAATGATAATGTCAGAATTTCTGTCTTTATCAAAATTTGCGGCTTTAATAACCGCTAACACAACTACGCAAGGAAATCTTACGGGGTTCAAAGACTATTTCAAGTAAGAAATAACTGCATCACAGGTCAGATTATTAACTTCGTATTATTTGATCACAAAGAAAGCCTTAGCACCAACGCAAGAAGCTGAAATATGGAGATTAAACTATAACAATTCATAGCATGAAAAGAGGGCTAAACGGAACTATAGACAACGTAATTCAACAATAATTCATTACGTATCTTGAATATCAAATTTTAAATTAAATGAAAAAAGCAATTCTATGCCTTTGGCCTAACTGAATATAAGCATTCTTTAATGCTTCATTTACGCTACTAAAGCTTAATATCTTTGATGATAGAAACCTACAAATAATAAATCGTGGAACGTCGTGAAAGTTTAAAAACTCTTCAAGTCAAAAGTAACAAGAAGGCATACAATATGACCAAAATATATGAAAAATCATAGCGATATATAAGAAATTATTTACTCCCGTGAGCAAATATTGAAATAGGCAATTGCCGTATCCATTTAGGGTAAACTGGGCGGCCAGTCATTTGAGGAAAAGAGACATTAGGGTATAAATTTACATTTTAGAATAATATCTTGCTAAGCAAATAGAACTGATGGTCACAATTCAAAAATGGAAAAACTGTTTCATTCCGTAATGATTCACATCTTTGTATTGTCTAGAAACTTAGGCCTTGAGGAAGGAGAATGATAGGAAGTTCGTGGTCTTAAAGATTGATGAAGGCGTTGGAGCGGTAGGAAAAAACACGGTTAGGGAGAGAATAACAAACCAGTGATCGAATAGTTTTGGGAATGGAGGAATTTGAAGATAAAAGTTCGTAAGAGTAAGAAAAGATCCCATGAGGTGACATGGAGAGGTCTCGGGGTATTAAAGGAAATGATAAAAGGGAAGATTTTAGGAAAGTGGGACACTGGGAAAAGAAAAGTAAGCATTTCGAACAGAAGTCTGAAGTACAAGAAATTGAGGAGGATAGTGACACGGTTAAGGGAAGTTTTTAGCTTATATTGTGAAGAAATGTGTCCGTAGTCTGTAAGTAGAGATGAAAGTCATTTCAGTCCTTTCAAATCCTTGACCAAAATAGTAGGTTGCAAACGTAAAACTATAGAACTACAGTGAATAAAAAAACAATAAAATAAAGCAGTACTACGTAAGTATAAAATAGAGTTGATACGAGTATATTTAAGACAAACGGCTACTTTGAATTGAATTACATTACGGGGATCAATTTATACGAAAAATACGTAGATGAACTAGACAAGGTAGGAAAGGAGAGAGGTTTGAAACGATAAATCCAAAGGATGCCGGACTAGTGGCTGTAGAGCCTTATGATTAGTGATGGAATGTGAAAGATTGAGTAAGAGAGGGAGACGTAGGAGAGATAGGGGAAGGGAAAGAATAGAAATTTTTACAAAATAGACGTAGAAGGGAAGGAATATACACAATAGAATTCAGCTTAGTATGAAGTATACTATTTTGGTGAGGCATAAAAAATTAACGGTGTTTATTCTTTATCCACGGATTAACTGTCTTACTCGGTAGATTAGTATTACTTTGAAAAATTCTTACTAATTTATTGAATTTAAAATTGACAATTAAGCCACAGCCGTTCAATATAAATCAACTTTTCAAAGAATCTATGAATTGAAAAAAACAATGTCTCGAGGATATACCATAGTTCTTTAAAACTACTAAAGTTAAATATCATCTCCTTTTAGTGTCTGATTCTAGACACATCGAAAAATCTATGAAGAAGATGCATAAAATCAGCCGTATCCAATTATCGCACCAAGTTCGATGGGTAACCAAGAAAAAATCTCGCTTGCGACAATGATTATCCGTGTTGTATCCTCGACCACAATGGCGACCTCCTTAAAACCCTGGGAAGAGGAGGAAACAGCCTAAGCGAATAGGCCTCTCCAAACCCCATACTTGTGCCCGGAACTCTTTTTCCGTATCCCATTCCCGGACGCTCCCCTTTCATCCACGAAGGCCGCCTCCAGGGCCGAGCACGGGCGAACCCTGCCTATCTCGCTCCCTCCTATCCTGCTTCTCCACTGTCTCTTCCCCCCGCCCGTCTTTCTTCCCTCCACCTGGGCCGACCTTTCCGCCCATTCAACCCTTTTTAGGCATCATCAACACGCCCGGATCGCCGTGCCAGCACGCCTCGTCACGTGTCTCAGATGAGCGAGATAACATACGCTTGTTGACACAAATGCCCCGCTCGTGCCCAGGCTTACAGAAGCCGGATTGGGTGTGTGTGCACGCGCGCGCTTGTGTGTTAACGGGTGAGGGAAAAGGGGAGGGGACAATAAGAGAGAGAAAGAGGGGGATAGGGAAGAGAGTGAAGCGTGTTCGGAATGGGAGGGACAAGGAGGCGAAGCGTGTTTTTATCTACGTCGCCAGTGGCAGGTGCCACACAGGGCTGAGACGCCATGACGACCCGCCGCCGGCGTTGCCGGACAATGAAGAGGTCGTTGGGAAGGACATCGTGCACTGAGTCACGATGGGGGGTGGGCAACGCTGTCGATGTAACTTGGAAGGTTCTAGATGGAACTACAATGCACGGCGCAGTGCGCGTGGACACAAAATAGATTCCCTTTTTTTCCCTCTACTGCCCTTTCCTTGCAGAAAGGGCGTGGTTGGACACTTTTGTCACCAGAACATGGGTCGGTTGGGACAACCGATGGTGAAATAATTCAGTTGCTTCATTTTTTCTTATGGATACAAAATCTGTATTTTGTCCAATGGAATACTATGCCCGTGAAGTGTCAGGCAAGGCCTCAGAACGCTACCTAATTCACAGAATGGAGTAATCAAATTCAAAAGACAATATAAGTCACTAATTGGGCTTCATTATTTCCTATATGTCTCATATTTATGATTATTTGGATATGGAAGATAATAATGTTCCAGTGGAAACTGTTTTTCTATGCTTAACAAAGCCTTCGGCCAAGTGTCTTATAGCTAACTACCCACAAAGCTAGAAGCCAAGCCAATAATAATGTACTGAGCTGGATTTAAGACTTTTTGAATGGTCGCGTGCAAAGGGTAGTCATTGATGGTCTTAGCTTCAATGAAGTTTAAGTCACTTCATGTGTTTCATTGAGAGGTGTTATCGGTCCTTTTTATTATTCATCCTTTAAGTTAACGGCATTAACTCCAAGGTTAATAGAAATATACGCTTATTTTACAAACTAGTTGGCAGATATATCCATATTCCTCATTTAGCACATGACCTTAATGCAATACAACGTTGATAGGACACTTGGAAATCAGAATTAAATTTAAAAATGTGTGAAGTGATGATGTTTTGGAATAGGAGTAGTCAACTCCCAAACGCCTACCGCATCAAAAATGCGTAATAAAATTTGTAAACTCATTTACATACTTTTGCGTTACCTTTACTCACGGCTTCTCCTGGGTGAGCGATTACCGGAGAATACTTAGACAAGCTAGCAAAATATTAAAGTTTATTAATAAGTGTTGGGGAAATGTGGTGAAAAGGTCAAAGAGAAATGTTATCAATCGCTAGTTAGGCCTCATTTACAATTTCCAAACAAAATTTACAAAGAAACTGCGGGAGATGCCGCAACAGTAAATTTAAACGGATTCATCCGCTAATGTGTATTTTAATGCAACAGTTTCAGAGTGTAAAAATCATTCGCCTTGACTGGGAACATCATCACTACACTAAAATTTTAGAGTTTAAGAGGGCGCCTCAATAGCTTAACTGGCTAAAGCACTCGACCGGATATTGAGGGGTCTGGGTTCGTATCCCAGTCAAGGATTTTTACACTCTGAAACTGTTACATTGAGACTCATTTAGAATATTTTGCTAGCATATGGGATCATCATGAAGTTGGATTGATTGCCGAATTAGATCGCGTGCAGCGTAGAGAGGTTAAATTTGTGAAAAGTTGTTAGTACCAAAATTATTGCAGGATCCAGGTTGGGAATCACTCACAGAGTTAAGCCTAAATTACAGATTAAATCTCTTTGTTATATGTGTATATATACATTTATATATATTATATATATATATATATATATATATATATATATATATATATATATATATATACATATGTATAATATGTGTATATAAATATTTTTTATATATTACACATACATACATACAGGAGGGCAAGGTGAAAAGCTCTCGGCCTGAATGAAAGACTGCGATTTTCAGTTTAAAATGTTTTGTTTTAACACACTTGGCCCAGTGTTTCTCCAAAATCTGTATTCCTTCCTGGCCGTGAGAGTCTGGAAGGCTGTGAAAATATCCACCTACGGTCCTCTAAAACTTCTTCATTGGATGCGAAGCGCTTCCCAGAAATAAATTTCTTCAAGTTTGGGAACAGATGGAAGTCTGAGGGTGCTAAATCAGGAGAACAGGGGATGGCCGAGTAAATCGTACCCCAAATTCAGTAGTTTTCCCATCGCCAGTGCACATTTGTGAGCAGGTGAGTTTGCCTGGTGAAATATGATTTTTCTCTTCTTCAAGAATTCGCCTCTTCTCTTGAATTTTGGCAACCAACTGGTCAAGAAGGCAAGAATAATATTTGCCTATAATTGTTTGGTCTTTTTTAAGGTTAAAAAATTAACAGGGCCCCTTTCGCATCCCAAAACACCATTACCTTTCCGGCAGATGCGATAGACTTCACTCTCTTTGGCGCTGAACCTCCGGCCGGCTTCCACCCACTATTTCGACTGCTGTTTAGTTTCTGGCGTGTAGTGGTGGATACATCTCTCATCCATGGCGACAAATCGATGCACAAAATCGTTTGGTTTTCTCTTGAGTAGGTCCAAACATTGCTGCGGAAATCGTTTGCGGATTTGCTTTTGATCAGCATTCAGCAATGGGGCACCCACCTTGCGCAGAGCTTTCGCATCGCTAATTCCTTATGCATGATGTTACGCTTTCTTCTGATATCCCCACGGCTTTACCAATCTCACTCACCTTCACTCGCTTCGCGTCCAACACGATATCATGCACCTATTTGATGGTTTACGGTGAGGTAGCGGGCTTAGGCCGTCGTTCATGTAGGTCATCTTCGAGGGATGAGTGACCACGTTTAAATTCGGCTAAATTAAATTCGGCTGCCCACTTCTTAACGGTTGATATTGAAGGAGCAGAGTCCTTGTAAACTTTATTAAAATTTGGATGAATTTCCCTAAGGGTTAATCCATCAAAGACGAAGAATATTACGACCGCACGAAATTAAAGGTTTTCTATTTTAACAAAAACACGAAAGACGCCTACCGCAGCAATATGTGTAAACAAAATATTTGAGATAACAAGTTGAAACTTCTCTTACTAACCAATAATACGTGCGCCCAGGCAGGAATCATAAATGCTCGCTGATTGGGGCAGCATCTCTGCGTCAGGCCGAGTACCTTTCACCTTACTCTCTTATATATAAAATAAGTAATATCTCGGGTAATGTAGGTTTTGGATGGACTCAAACTACAAAATTGTCCTCCTGTCTCTCCATCCAAAAGATAACCCATCATCCTACTATACAATTAGACTCTCTTCATCTAGGTATTATACCACAATTATACTACTCCGTATAGATTTGCTACATCTACCTATTACCCCGTAAGTCACCGCCATTAAATGTGGCAGGAGGTGACAGGCGTAAGGATCTTCTATTGTTTGAACAGTGGCAGTGCAAGGACAAATTTGAAGATATTTGCTTAGCTTCGCAAGTTACATAATAACTATTTAAGCAAATACTCTTGACGAGCAATGAGTTAAAACTGAAAATATTATAGTGCCTGTCGTTACTTAAGCCAGTACAGCAATTTTCTCAAAGATTTCATACGGCCAAGCGAGTAATAAATATTAATGCCTCTCATTTAATGCCTCATATAATTTGAATAATGAATGAAGGAAAATGATAAAATTTTTCTCATATTCGAAAACGTGAATAGTTTTTAGTCATAATATAGAAAATGTTATACACGAAATACAACTGGGAATATGCAATTCCTCAACCGTTGGCGTCTTTACTCTTTGTTTAAAAATTAGATTAAAAATTAAAATGAAGAAATAAATGATCATTTAAGCAAGACTCCATCTGTACCATACCAAGATCTCGAGATAACCTTAGAAAAATCGAGGCCCTATCTTTTTACTAATTATTTGCGGATAAAAATTTAGACATTTGAAAAGAATTTTAAGATTGGAAATAGATTTCGCGATTTTTAATATCGAGAAGTTTAAACTTTTTTTGCGATTGAAAGTCTGAAGGATTATTTTTGATTAATCCCTCCTGGCATAAGATTATTGTGAATAAGTGACCATGGCGCTTCCCCAAGTTTACTTATGCTAAGCCCTTGTCGTATTCGGCGTAACATACCAATTATTACAATTTTTTCACTGCTTTAAATTAAAAATAACTAGGCGCTTCGTTAGTTTGCTCAATATTTAGGTTAGTAACCGTGGTTTAAAATTAATAGAATCATTCTCTAATTTCTTTTAGGTGGAGGGATTAATATGATTTTACCCCCAATTGTGGGCTGCTCAGACTTAGGGCTAAGTTTTAAGAAAAGCATTTTATAAATATGGTGCGATATATTCAGCAAGCTCCTCAACTATTCTAGGAGGCATTTCATCCAGACACAGTCTCTTAAGACAGATGGCTTATACCTATGCTAGCAGCTTCAATACCTTTTCATTTGGCGTGATAAGAAAAAAAGTTAATAAACTTCTAAAATCAACATATTAATGGAAATTTGTGTAACTAGAAAATTACCTCAAGCAGAATGTTCTAATAAACGAAAGTTTTATCGTGTGTTTACCCTTAATTACGGTTCCTATCACATACAATTCCAGAATAAGTTTTATAAGGTAACGTCATTGCAAAAACACGCAGGTAATGAAAATCCTGTCGACGAGATGAGTTGTCATTTCCTGCGCCTATATCTATTGTGTAAGGCTAAAAAGAGAGACCGAAACTTCTTTTACTGCGTATGAAAATTAAAGTGGACCTCGCACACGCCATTATACGAGAGCTGTAGGTCCCTTATTTATCGAGAAAAGTGTTGCGTAAGAAAAGGACTAGTGCTTGGAGATAATTTGTTCAGCTCGTACGAAAATGCTTTTTATCACCGTATTATCACGAAAGAATTTCAGATAGGAACCACGATAAAAAAAAAGAAAAAAATATCATGGAAATGCGAGTCGTCACGAAGCATGGGGAACTGGAGAACAATTTTAAACCTTCGCTTTAATTACGAGATGTCGTTGGAAACGATCTAAATTTTTTATACTCTCATTCCCCAAAATAAAGCAATTTGTAAAATAAAATGAGAATTTTTAATTCCGGAAATTTTCGAAACAATCATTGGAGAGAATCGATCGGCTACGTTAGGAAATTAAGAACAGAAGCCAATCCATGAGAACAGATGGAGAGCAAGATGTTTCACTTCCGATGATGAGATAGTAATACGGAAACCATGGATTTAATCATTTTCAGGATATATTAATATTTTTCTGGAGCGTCCCTCTGAATTTACCAATTAATATGGAAACTCAACGGGTCCTTGGAGTGATTTTAGCTTCCTAGTGGCAAAAAATCGCCAATAAATTAAGGGAAGTTGAAAAGTGGAATTGGCAATATAATTAAATAAGAAATGCAAAAGGGGTGGAAACTGGAATCGCCGTCTCCAACCCAAAAATGCACACCAAAATTTTCAGCCACTAAAATTTAAGTATTGATTTTTTTTCCAAGAACCAACTTGATTAATTCAATTTATAAATATTTGAAAAGAAAATGATAGCACGGTAAATCGTAACCGTTGGTATTTTACGTAGATGTAGGTAGAGAAAGCATTTCATTTCGAAATCACAAAATGTACCAAATAACTACAAAAACGTAGTACTGGTGATCCTTCAAGTGAAAAACATACACATGAATAACCCATTGGGATTCTAGATGGAATATTTCGCTCAACCAGGTCAAAGACTGGGTTTCCAGAATTGGATTTAAAATTAACTTTGTGATACTGAGAAATAAGTCAACAGCGTGGCGCTCATGGCATTTAATAACCGCGAAAGAGGTAAAGAATGCAATTGTTGACGGTTATTGATATCTGCAATATATTTTTAATCATAAGGAATTCTATATATGTATATTCTATTCTACATCTATGTGGGTCACGGTAACCCAGGGTAGATCGTTGGACTAATGACCGGAGGATTCAATTCCCGGGTAAGCCTCTGGGCACCTGTAGCTCCACCCAGTCTATGTGACTTTTAGTGCGCCAGATCTACCTGGGAAACCATAAGCGGCACAGTGAAAGGCACGGGCCCCCAACCCTGAAGTCTGAATTTTTCACGTCGTCGAGCTTAGCCTACCTGCCAAACCGACCATCCGGTTGATTACTACTGCGTTCATATATATATATATATATATATATATCAGGATAGCGCTAGCGAAGAAAAATAGACTCAGAAAGGTGGTAGTTCCACCGAAAATTCGAAAAACGTGTACCTTTTTGCGTGTTTCTATGTTTTTGTTTACTAATGTTACTTGGTATACATTATTAACATCAGTAAGACTTTCACATAAGTTATAAATAATTATATAACATGTATTACCAAATAAATAAATTGTTTTCCCCAACAAAACACAACACTTTGCAACAGGAACCCCGTATCTTGGACAGATTTTCACAGTTTAATACTTACCAACGAATTTTCTGTGCTCAATATCAAGAATGAAGTAATGAGGTGACGCACCTGCAAGAAGAGAATATTCAATGAGTTATATATTGGTCATAAACACATCCTACAGTTTTATCTAAAATGAAGTCACAAAAATTCATTCAGGTACACATTTTTGGCAATGCATTTACGAAAGTACATGACGGCTAAATAAAATATTTACAAGATTAAAATTGACTGTGACCACATTAAAGCATGTGAACTGCGTACAAATCTGTAAAAAAGACCAGTCAATAACGATAGTAATAACCATATATGGCGGATGATTTGGTATTGAATGCTGTTTAAAAAAAATAATATTTAGACGGATCGGCGAACATATGGGAAATGAAGTATTTTTTATTTCAATTATGAGTATGCCATATTTACTGAACTCCGTAGTGGATCGTGGGCCCTAAAATGTTGATTCATAGACATTATTATATTTAGCATTTAAAAACATTCATAATTTATAAAATACCCAAAGGATTATTTTTCATAGGTATAAAAACTAAGAGCAAGATTCGCACCATCGAAAGCGTTGAATATTTTGAAATATGTCAACCTTTTTGAATTGGAATCAAACTAGTTTCTTTCCTGAAATAATGTCACATATTTTTCCAGTAAACATATAGTAAATGAGTTGAGTGGGTCTTTTCTTTAAGGATATTAATATTTAGGCTACGGTAACGTTAGTATTGTTAGTAATGCAACTGCGTTTCATAGCACCTGAATGCAATAATTTTGGATTTTCTCTCCTTCGTGCATGTGGCTGATCACAACTATGCTGACATGCTCCCATAGCCACCGATAGAAACTCTGAAACCTAATGAAAAATTAACCCCTTACAACAACACTAACTCTGCTATTATATTTTAAACGATATCCTTAATGGTCGATACAATTATTTGTAAGCCAATGAAGCATGCAATATCAAATGATAGCCATTAAAAAAACAACTTTATGGACGGTCATCAGATGCCCGTATAAAAATAGCCCCGAATATGAAGAACTTTAATCAATCGATTTATTAGAATAAACTAAAAATAATATTTCGTTCTTTTTGGATATTATACTGGTTTCGTTTATAACCCATTCATATATTAAAAGATGGGAGGCATTGAGAATCGCATGGCTTATTGAAAAAGTCCATTATGGAAAATTTAAACACAAGAGTTTAATATCTCATTTTTGCGCCATGTCAGCACTGGAATTGTCACAGTAAATCAATACCAACTAAAGCCATTTGTTAAAACGCATATCCTCGAGTGAAATTGAACAATTAGGGCATATTTCACTCTCGGAGATGCCACTTGAACACCCACTTCGAGGCAAGAAGTATGCTAGACTTTTTCGATCGGTATTCGGAACTTGAGTCACATCTACAAGGGAGTGTAAGAGGGGCATATCGGTGACCCACTAGAGAAATATAAGCGAAAAGGCCCCCGCTTCCACAATAAACCCCGCCGGCAACGGTAGCAGGTCATGACAACCCCAAGAGACGAAAGAAAACACGCCCACAGTACGTTTCTTTGACTTTCCCATGTGGACGCCCAGAAGAGGGCCGAAAAAATATAAGAAAGAGGGGGCACTTCAAATAATAAAAATTGGTGGCAAACCTTCAGAGAAAACTATTTCCATCTCGTCTTTTTTACCGCCTTCTATTCAAGGGTCATAATTCCACCTTCCTAGATGAGAGAAAACCTCTACAGACTAGTTTATCAGTTTTTCTCCTTCCACACTCTACCATTACGTGCTTCCATCACCACATTAATTTCATCCTGCTTTCTTTCTGAGCATGGGAATGTTGGAAAAAACCACATATTGTAATATATTTTTACGGCAATGAGTCAAAGCATTAATTACCTATTTCGATTGATAAAATTGGCAGTAAATCAACGGCACATTTATTTAACAGTATTGTCAATTTCGCAAAACTTAAAAAAAATAAGAGACAGCACTAGATTCATGAGTGGGTTGTTGAAAAATAGCGAGTTCATTTAAATGATAATTGAGAATACGAAACATCACTTCAAAGACTATTCTTAAAAGTCTTTCAATTTCCGGTCTTCGAATACTGCTAGGGTACGCTGTTTATTAGATTTTTTGTTGCGCTGCCTTTGATCAGATCAGTAAATAACATATAGCCACAATGAATTAAAACCGCTGTAACGCAAGCGTCGGAAAAATTCTTTCCGATCTCGAATATTATAATCGATAATGCACGTGACATCCCCAAATTCCCATTTCCTTCTGTTTATTCCCCATCCATTAGTATCCTTCCCGCATTTCTTCCACCTCAACACGCGGATTCGTCATCATAGAATCGAAAGAGGAAAGGAAAGCCGGGATTCCCACTTGTGATTCAGTGGAGCACGTGAAAAGAACGGAGGGAAAAGGCAAACACAAAACTACTCAATCCTTAAAGAAGTGGCAAGGTATGGGCAGATTTCTTCGGTCAGAGCGCCGGGGTATGCACACTGTAAGTGTATGTACTTATGTGCGTTAGTGTGAATGAAAAAAATGGGTGTGTGTATATATATATATATATATATATATAAAAATATAAACATAGATGTATATGTGTATAGATGATTTCATATATATATATATATATATATATATATATATATATATATATATATATATATAACGATTGTACGGAAAAACTCATACGAGCGGCACAATAATTGGCTGACACAACATAACACAAATAGAAAAGAATAGACACATATAAAAGAACACTTACACGGTAAATTGTTCGAGCTTTCGGCCCTCTCAGGGGCCTTCTTCAAGAGAGACTGAAAATATGCTATGGAACAGGAGAGGGGAAAGAGTTATGGGCGTGGAGGGGAGGTGTGGAGGGGAGGTGTGGAGGGAATGCTGGGAGGGAAATTAAATATGGCGGTTAAGGGTGGGAATTTTAAAGGAACGGAAGGATAGTATGTAGGCGGATTCACGAGTTCTCACCTCTATGTTGGTAGCTGAATCAGGTAGGGATTCTAGGATGCTGAGGGAAAAACACTAGTCGAATGAAAGGTTGTGGGAATTGGCGTGTGAAGGGATAGGAAGAGAAGAGAGTGAGGCAGAATTACAGGAGTATCGGTGATTATTCATTCGGATGGATAAGGGGGTAATGCATTCACCTATGTAGAAGGAAGTGCAATGCTTGCATGATAAAAGATAAATAATATTTTTTGAGAGGCAATTAGCGTGGGAACGAGGTGGGGGGGGCTATGAGGGGATGTAGGGAGAGGGGAGTAGGCATAATAAGAGGACAGGTTTTACATCGGGGGCGGTTGCAAGTTGGGGAAATATTGGGAAATTTGTCACGGGGGGGCGCCAAAGGGTTGGTGGATCTCAGAAGGTTTTTGAGATTGGCGGGTCGTCTGTATTCTTTTATATGTGTCTATTCTTTTCTATTTGTGTTATGTTGTGTCAGCCAATTATATATATATATATATATATATATATATATATATATATATATATATATATATATATATATATATATATATATATATATATATATATATATATATATAACCTTCGAAATGGAACGCCTCTTCGGCGACGCACAAATATAAAAACACAGATGTAGATTTTTAGAATATAAAGACACAAAGAAAGGACACTCACAATTTGTTATTTGACGTTTCGACAGCACGGCTGTCGTCTTCAGAATGGCGTTCTCGGGGAAGAGCGGAGATGATGTGCGGGGGAGAGGTGGGGGAAAGAGAGGTAAAGGGACCAATAGGAAATGAACAAGGGGGTGGGGGGGATATGTAGGCAGCCAATTGATGCATTCAGTGGGCTTGGTTCAGTCCGAGCGGTTTGAATGATTGGGCCACCCAGATATGCGCCATCTCGCGGGTTATCACCTCTATCATACTCGCAGAATTGGGAAGGATTTCAAGAGAGATTCAAATCTTTCTGAATCTCTCAGAAAATGTGGGTACCCCGAAAAACTACTAAATAGTAAAATCCTCAAACCGTCAACCCAATACACTCCCCTCCCCAAACCAAACCGCCCAAAATGCCCTAATCTTATCACCACTTTCTTCCCCGGAACACACAAAATTAAACATCTAATCCGTGACCTCTTCCCGATTATCAATAACACTCAGTCCACATCACTTTTATTCCCACACTGTCCTTCTGTTTCGTTTAAACGCTCGTCGAACTTGCGAGACATCTTGAAGTCCACAAATCCAACTTCAAGCACCCCCGTCTCTCCCCCGCCCCTATCCGCACCATGCAACCGCCCACGCTGCAAATGCTGTCATCTTTTAAGACCCTCCCCCTCACTCAGTACCAACTCCCAACCACTCGCCACCTATACCTCAAAAAATATTATATATCGCCTCTCCTGTAACTTCTGCCCTGCCTTCTACGTGGGCGAATGCACGACCGCACTTTCCCTCCGCATGAATAACCACCGATATTCCACCAAATCGCCCACCTTTCTTAATTATCCCATCCCTACTCACACCGCTTCCCACAATCAATCTTTTGACGACTGTTTCTTTGTTTCGGTGATTAAAATCCTTCCCAAATCTGCGAGTATAATAGAGGTGATAACCCGCGAGATGGCGCATATCTGGGTGGCCCAATCATTCAAACCGCTCGGACTGAACCAAGCCCACTGAATGCATCAATTGGCTGCCTACATATCCCCCCCACCCCCTTGTTCATTTCCTATTGGTCCCTTTACCTCTCTTTCCCCCACCTCTCCCCCGCACATCATCTCCGCTCTTCCCCGAGAACGCCATTCTGAAGACGACAGCCGTGCTGTCGAAACGTCAAATAACAAATTGTGAGTGTCCTTTCTTTGTGTCTCTAAATTCTAAAAATCTACATCTGTGTTATATATATATATATATATATATATATATATATATATATATATATATATATATATATATATATATATACACACATTCAAACACGAAATCCCGCCAAACGGCGAATAAATACTCATATATACAGAAACAGATATAAGGAAAAGGGATAGGAACACATATAAAGGACGAACACAATAGAGGTGGGGAAGGCGGAATCGAACGGATCACAAGAGTAAAAATATTTCCTCAACCGGGACTCGAACACCGGATCTTTCCACTTGCCGGGCGGATGCTCTTAACCACTTGAGCTATCGAGGATAGTCAATTTACCCTGAGATCCGTGGGTCTAATATGTCGCCAAGCGCCCCGATTCTTTCAGCCAAGAGATGGCGTCAGGGGGCTGTTTCACCCACCAAAGGAGAAATAGACAATACACAAGGAAAGGAAAGGACAGTGGGTTAGAATTCATACAACATCATACAGGAAAGGAACAGTGCGTTTCGTGGCACGCATAGCCAGAAGAAAGAGATGAGCCACATTGGCCAAATACACATTCAAACACGAAATCCCGCCAAACGGCGAATAAATACTCATATATACAGAAACAGATATAAGGAAAAGGGATAGGAACACATATAAAGGACGAACACAATAGAGGTGGGGAAGGCGGAATCGAACGGATCACAAGAGTAAAAATATTTCCTCAACCGGGACTCGAACACCGGATCTTTCCACTTGCCGGGCGGATGCTCTTAACCACTTGAGCTATCGAGGATAGTCAATTTACCCTGAGATCCGTGGGTCTAATATGTCGCCAAGCGCCCCGATTCTTTCAGCCAAGAGATGGCGTCAGGGGGCTGTTTCACCCACCAAAGGAGAAATAGACAATACACAAGGAAAGGAAAGGACAGTGGGTTAGAATTCATACAACATCATACAGGAAAGGAACAGTGCGTTTCGTGGCACGCATAGCCAGAAGAAAGAGATGAGCCACATTGGCCAAATACACATTCAAACACGAAATCCCGCCAAACGGCGAATAAATACTCATATATACAGAAACAGATATAAGGAAAAGGGATAGGAACACATATAAAGGACGAACACAATAGAGGTGGGGAAGGCGGAATCGAACGGATCACAAGAGTAAAAATATTTCCTCAACCGGGACTCGAACACCGGATCTTTCCACTTGTTGGTTAAGAGCATCCGCCCGGCAAGTGGAAAGATCCGGTGTTCGAGTCCCGGTTGAGGAAATATTTTTACTCTTGTGATCCGTTCGATTCCGCCTTCCCCACCTCTATTGTGTTCGTCCTTTATATGTGTTCCTATCCCTTTTCCTTATATCTGTTTCTGTATATATGAGTATATATCTGTTTCTGTATATATATATATATATATATATATATATATATATATATATCGATTTCGTCGAAGTAACAGGGAAGTGTTGAATAGCAAACTTTGACAGCAACAAACAATATAAGAATACATTAAATAATCACTCGCACGTTATTTCTAGATCATTTCGACGGAATTAAGCTCCGTCTTCATCGGAAGAAATGGCATTACTTCTATTTCTTCCGATTAAGAAGGAGCTGAATTCCGTGAAAATGATCAAGAAATAACGTGTGAGTGATCTTTTTATGCATTCTTATGTTGTTTGTTGCTGTTCAAGTTTGTTATATTATTTTTATTTAAATAGGTGTATTTTTATGATTATATAATTATATATTTATACAAAATATATATATATTATATGGGTCGCAATTTTCGAGTATCTATGTACATGCTAGTATAATTGGTTGCGGGATACAGTGGGAAGTAGCGGAAGAGTGTTGACAAAAATACGTGGATGGGAGAAACAGAGAAGAATAGACTAGGGAAAGGAAGGGAGCGAACATTAGGGAGACGGAGAACTGCGGTAAATCCGAATCGGTAGTTATTGGGGTGAAGGAGAGAGAAAAATATGAGGGATGGCGATGGAAAGGGGAAGCAGGGGTCTGTGGCTTGTCGCGATAGAATGAACGAGGAAGTCGATGGAAGGTCGAACAAGTGAGCAACTAGATGGAGGTTGTAAAGGAGGATCACATTTTAACGGTGGAAGGAGGAGTTTAATACGGTGGCTATGGATTCCTAACAATAGTTACATGTGTTAAAGGAACGAATTAATGCCAGAGAGAACTGCAGGTGGAGGGGTAGGAGATACGGAAGGAGGGAACAAAGAATTGAACAGTCGACCAATTGAACGAATTTGTTCGGGTGGAATGCGAAACGATGGGAGAATTCCTAACAAAGAGATCCTTGACAGTGTCCTCAAGAGGAAGGCAATGGCATTCCGATCCTCTTCGTTTAACATCTATATAAATTTGTCACGCTAAAATTCTTAGTGAATATCTATGGATCTCATAAAGCGATTGTTGTTTCTCACTCAAACACCGACGGTAACGTCCGCATAACGCCGTATTAAAACGAATTTAATTTGAAGGGGAATAAACATGAACTGATTAACGTTCACTTCATTCAAAATTCAAGTTACCATCCGGTTTTAAGGCCAATAATTTATAGTATTTTACGTTAGTATGGGAAATAAATTATATAGGGACGACAAAATTTACACTTTGATGACATATGAAGATACTATACATTCATACTTATGTACCATTTATTTTTACACAATTATCTGAAAAAATGCCTTTCGCCAAATTGCAGTATTTTATTGGGTGCCCTTATTATTGATATTTACTCTATTAGTTCGATTTACGATGAAATCGAGTCTTAAACAGGATTTTATATTTAAAATTGATTCAGTACAACTTAACATTCCTTTATTGCTATTAATGATTCCATGAAAATAATTTAAATCGAACAAAAACTAAATTGAATTTTAAATGAATATCAAAAGCTACCGACAAATTAAGCCTTAGTGGATTTCAGTTATCCATGGATTTAAATCATACCCTTTAAAAGCCAGAGTGAAGCACAGGTAAATGTTTGCAATTTTTTTTGATAGAGATTCATTTAGGCCACGCAAAAAGTTCTTTAATATAAATAAAAACATTGGTGGCAGTAAACATTCCAATGATGGGCTCGTAACAGTCCCTCGAGTTGCCCTGATGCCTGCTATTCTATTAACTCTCTCATTGTTCCCTATGCCGACATTTTCCATCAGTTGCTCCTCGTATATAAACCTTCCTCTTTGATTCTTCCCGTATTTACTTCAAAAGTCTTAGGTATACTTCCGCTCCTGAGTATGTATTGAAGTAGTTTCCCTTCCTTATGGGTGTTATCCATATTATTTCGTCTTCACTCTCACTTCGAATCTCCCACTATATGTATTTATTCGTATGCATGTAATTATACATTTTATGGCTAATATAATATGCATACGACGATGGGTTGAATGGAAGAAAGGACCATTCATTGGATTCCCAAGTCCATTTTTCCTTCCTTGCCCTCTACGACCATTTCAGTCCGGTGTCAGATCCATTCCAAAGGAATTCCTTTTGGTTCCCAATTTGTTATTAATCCAAGGATATCGCCATAGTCTGTCGTCGGTATGTTGAGTAATACCTGTACGGCATTTGTCGATTTCATGGATATATATCTATCTGATAACGATGCGTTCATTGTACGATATTGAGAGAAGCTCCCTGTTCTCATTTTCAGTACTATTTCAAAGAATGATGCTGAACCTCCGCATTTCCATTCATTGTGTCTGCGTGAATAATCCTACGGCTATCGCTTCGAAAATCTCCTCTTTAGGGTCATTTCCATTCACTTATACGTAAGATCCATCCCTATTTTAAGCATCTCTACGATTACATTCTATCCTACCGGAAAGACTGGGAATTCCAATTCCGGATTCTGAACTTATTGGCACATCTGTTTGATGCTATCTCACGGGTAGTCTCCGCCTCAGAGGGCCGAATGGGGGACTAGTTGTCCGCCAGAATATTTTACGTGGAAATACTCCAACATAGTTGTGACTGAAATCAATAAAAGAGAAAAATAAGAATCAGTTGGTATAACTGCTCTTGAGATAATACTGTGGTGGTTTTTCATTGCAATCATCAACGCAATGCTATAGCCATTAAATTAAGTTTCCTGAGACTGCAGTTAAATGCGTGTTTGTGTATCGACCACTATCGTCTACACCTGCAATCATATAATAAATGTCTCTATTAACTTCACCCTATGTACTAAAAAAGATTTAACGCTATATACGACCTGGATAGGTAATGTTTAAGGCCCTGTTTGCACGAAAGAACTCTGAGAAAAAACCTAAGGTAACTTGTAATGCGATTCGAGATGGTGTTATGAAATAAACAAGAGTGGAAATCAAATGGTTGCAAAAATGCCAATGATAGCCATTGACAACATCATTGTTACATAAAAATCCATGCACACTTCTCGATAATATTATGCTTCACAAGCAAATATTTTTGTCCTACTGCATGTTTGCTGGGCATTTAATTCTTATTATTTTTAATTCTTTCTTATATTATAGATTGCACCTGTTTAGAACATTTGCCGTTACTGGTATATTTATGAGCACCAATTCCTTAGTTTATTTCTGCAATAATTTTATTAATTTCTGATCGAATAGTAAATTGTGCACTAATATATTTAACCGACACTGGAGGTATATTCTTGTCTCAGCAAGTTTAAGCCTTAATAAAGGCTAATGAAATATGAAAGCGCAATTATGCAATAAATACGGAGGTGTTTACCAATTGCAGCAGATAATTAAGATATACGCAAATGGAAATGAGCGAAGTAGTTACTCAGATAAGTAGGAGTGGGAACAAGGCAGGAATTGTGTAGTGTAGTTTGAATAATCCTATTGGGTTAGATTGTGGAAAAGTCCTATTGCGTTCGGAAGTCGTTTCAGTCACACCGAATTCATCTTTTGCCTGTTCCCGATTATTAATTTAACTTTACGGAGCCTTTACCATTGGGAGAATCAAGTACAAAGTGCGCTAATGAGCGAGGAGCTATTGAATAGTCCCGCCTAACTGCACTAAATATCATGCATTAATTATATTACGAAATTCCCTGAGTAATTCCAAGTGAAATTTTGCGTAGACCTTTTCAATAAACGAATTAATGAATTACGACAATCCTGCGAGTTGAATTGGATCACATTTTGAGAAATAAATAATAAATTTTTTTAAATCATAAGAACAACAAATTATTTAACTGAGGGACTTGGCCAAGTTCGACGTGAAAGGCCACGGGATAAACGACGGAAAGGGAGAATCATGAAGTGAAAGACGTGAATGTGATGAGGGGTAAGAGAATACTCGGGAAGGAGACATGGAAAGGGTCGAAAGGAGGTGAATACGTGAGATGCAGCAGATTTATAGCAGGGGGGATTTACTCGGGCGTTGTGATGGTCCTCGCAACGGGAGGGGATTGGCAAAGGCAATGGTGGACGGCTGACAAGGAGATAGAGCGGCTTAGACAGAGAATTTTAGCAAGGATGGATGGAAGGAGGAAAGTAAAGAGGTTAGCGGCGAGGAACGTTGAGAAGAGATTGTTTGAGGGGCACTCAATGGGAGTTAGAGGTGGACGGTGACTTTGAGGGAGCTTTCTCCCCTCCACTCACGTTTGCAGGTCTTTCCGAGAGAGGAAAAGATATTGGTTCCCTTGAAGGAGCAGGGTCCACGCCCGTTCATTACTTGTTAACACAAATATCGGGACACTACCAAAAGACGTTGCTGGCATCTTTTTCTGCAATTCTAAGCTCAGGAGAGTCCTTGGACACCATGTACGTCAGTGGTTACTAAAAATATAAATATTTATCACAAGATAATATTGGAACCATGGATTTTGAGAAAGTTGGGAAAAAGATACCAATGAGAAGAGGAATAAAGCTTCCACCTTTAGAACACGACGAAAGACGCAGCGTCGTTACTATTTTTCAAAAGGGATAATAGAATATTCATGCCTGGCTTGTGGTGAAGCTATGAATTAAACTTCAATACTCGAAAATGTGCAATATATCTTTTTCATCTGTGCAAGTGAAACCCCTGTTTGATGGTGAGTTTTTTGAATTTACATATATTTCCAAAATGCGTCCCATGGCAAAAGATGTCAATCAAAGTGTTTGCCTAATCTAAGTAAGAAAAGAAGAGATAAGAGGAATTATATTAGACAAAATATAAATACCTCTCTTACTGCTGACACATTATGCCAGGTATTTCAGAAAAATACGTTCTGTCCTTAACATTGGACAATAATTTACAGGGTGCGGCAACATAACTCCTATTCTCATAAAGCAAAACCCCTTTAAAAAAGAAAGTTATGTCGCCACACCAAATCCTTTCCCTGTACCGGTAGTAGTTTCCCATGAAGATCTGGTATCCGAAAAATCACATAGCTTGTAAGTAAAGCTGTAGGTTCCCAGAGAGGCTAGCCCGGGAATCGAACCCGGGCCCTCTGAGCAGTCTAGTCCGACGCTCTACCCCTGGACTACCACGACCCACATGATTAATTACGATAAAAAATAATATATGGAGAATTGGGAAACTAATAAGGAAAGATGACGATAAAAATGTACTAGGCATTCGTAACTTGGGGACGAGAAGTGATGCGGCATATTTGAATAAGTTAAAACTAGAGAATGGAAGGGATATTAACAGGAGATGTAAGGTTACATTGGCGAGGCGGAGAAGAGTGAGGAAAGGAATTGGAATTTCGACCCTTACGAAAGGAGAAATAAAGCAGAGCGGTGAAAAGAGAAACACTAATAAAGTAAAGGAATTCATTTTGTCGATAATTACCAAAAAATGGAGGACGTGATGCATTACTTTTCACAGAATTTCCAAGACTTAAACATTAGACTGACCATAACAGTGATTGAATTTTGTCTTAATTATTTGCGTATCCATAAACTTCTCTCGTGCAGACAAAAGAATAACTTTCAAGTTTTACTTGAATGCATACATGTATTTTAGTAAGTATTCGGATGGTAATTAATTTAGTAACTAATCTAGGAAACTAAAATAAATTTAAAAATTGAACTTTGAAATTAAACCACTTGGCTTTTCCACATAGAAAACAATTTTTATTTACTACCTAGGTTTCGGCATGGTATAACATCATCAGGTAAAATACAAGTCAAACACAGTATATATATGGCTCTGGACTAGCTTCAAAACTACTTATCGGCATGGTGCTTACCAAATAAAGAATAGTTCACACCCGATTGATGCCCAATTTCTTATAAGCTCAGACTACCTCTTCAGATCACAATTTTTACCACATACAACGTTTTCAAAAATCTTATTCTTTTAGAAGTTTATACGATATTAGGCAAAAATATTCTTATGGCTTTTTGGATCGTCGAGGTAATCATCCTTCCTCACGACTATCGATTAAATAATAGGTACGTCATCGACATTCAAAGAGGAAGCCATAGAGTAAATAGGATTATAAATAATTCGAAAGACCTGAACATATATCGAAGGTTAAAAAAAGCAAAACAAGCAGCGGCGACTTCGAAAATTGCTCCGGTGAGAAAATCCCACAAAAAGAACAATGACAATGCCACCGTCCACCCAATCCGACTAGCTCTAGGGAAAGACCATGATTACTATATAGTGTTGTGCCAGTCGATGGCTTCAATTAAAATCGCCAAATAAGTGATAAAACGCGATTGTGGAAAGATCGAAAGCCGACCCATACGACCCGAGTGAAATACGTTGCAGGGGAATAAAAGTCAAGGGAAAGGGAGGAAAAAACGCGGAATTATGTCGGTTGAACAAAAAGGACCGGGAGGGTGGGTGGTGCAGTTGATCAAAATGTCCTGACAATGGGCTTCGGGAAATGGAGAGGGTAAGAGAGACCGGGGAGGAGGAAAGGATGAGATCCATAGAGGCATGGGGGGCAGATAGGGGGAGAGCGGAGGAACGAGAGGCAGAGGAAAGGGAGCTCGTGGTTTTGCTGGGAGGTCGGTCACATGTTACATGGTGGGGCAAAAAACACCGAGAAAGGACTAAATAAAGCGGGGAATAGGAACAAATTCTGTTATCCGTGAATGACTTGCGCTCTCTCTCTCCCTCCCTCTTTCCACGAGTCATGTGCCTCTGCAGCACCGCCAACCACCTCTCGCCCCGTTCGCGTTTCAAGTGATTTTTATTTCCCTCCGTCCATTAATTCCGGCACCCACTCCTTTCCAACACTACAAACAATCATGAAAGTTGGCCGAACAGTATTTTACATCAAAATTATGAACCGGTGAGCGTACTGAGGTATCTTGCGCACCAAAACCGCCAGGTAAAGGCGTAAGTAGGGTGCACTTTTTCCGTGCTTTAAATCATGAACAGACATGGAGAATGTCACAATAGGCCTGCCTTTTATCAAAGTTTAAGTGTGGTTGTCGACTGTGAAAGAACAAATGACTATGTAACAAACGTTAAAATTATTGATTATGTGGGCATCTCTGCAATGTTCCCACTGTTTTTTCACAATAAATAAGAAATAAAGCAAAATATCTACTCAAAAAAATGATTTATATTCTATACTCATAACTCATATTATTATTAAATAGGTAATTAATTAATTATTTATTTAATTGCCATTTATTGAATGATTAATTAAAAATTAATATTTTATTAACATCCACTGATATCCTTGATAGAGTAATCGTACTACTTCATGGAAATTTCTATCAAATATTCTTATTTAAACCGGAGATATTCGAGCATATTGTAAATCATGAACTTCCAATATAAAAAGTCACAAATAACGAAAATAATTTATGCATGACTGACAGGTATCAGTGCGCGCTATATTGACAAGTACATAGCTATGCCATTCCCTATCCCCGACCAGCAATTTTACCCACTTTCACATCGTCAATACCTCTTCTTTTGATTCAGGTAACGTGTGATAAGTTAAAAATGTAAAAGATAAATTGGATCGACCTTTGATAACAAAATGGCGGGTTTGAAATGAAAAAAATGGCTGACGCAGCATTATCTCTGACTCAGAAATGCCCATTTCCAGAATAATAACAGTAACCAGAAGGTAACTTTCAGTCAAATTTCCATGTTGATATCCATTTTCAGACCCTATCTTTAGTCGTATTCGTCCAATAGGACTGTGCGATACCGGTATGCACCGATTTCCGTGCCCATGAGATATATATCACAATTCGGCAAGCCAAAGAATTGCAATGTAAATAACGCTATGCTATTCCTATTCTCATACCGACTCAAAATATAAAATACAAAAAGGAATGCAATGAGGGTAACACGTAAATATCGATAAATAATTAATTATACAACGTACATAAACATCCTAATCTCCAAAGGAGAGCCGAGAAGGGAGGATGCCATTCAGTAAACTTAAAATATCAATAACATTACCAGATCTATGATTTTAATCTATATTATGTGGCATTGTTTATGCGCATTTCATCGTCAATATAGTTCACTTATGCATATCACAAAGTCCATCAGGGATTTTCAGTTCAAAAAAATTCTTTCCAGCCGAAAGAAAATCGGGTAAAAAATTAAAATGGAAGCTAAATAATTCGACCCAGAAACTACCGAGGGATAAAAAAAGAAAAAAAACCCACTCGAAATTCTGACATTCAATAAAACGTCGTTTGGCTTGCTTATCTCCTACTCGTATAAATCTGTCGGGCCGGGAAACGGGAGTGTTAATATTTAAGTCCGGCCTCGCAGGGGTTCATTCCTCGTGGGAGCGTAATAAAGATACCCGCGCCTTTGTGTGGGGTCAGGCCGAGTTGGAACGGACACATTAGAGGGGGAGGGGAGGGGGGAATAGAAAGGAGCTGGGGAGGGAAGTATGCGGATCGGAAGGAGGCGCACGGAAGATCAGGGAAGGGAGATTTTTTTTTGCGCATAAACTACGTTGGCTCCGGAAAACGACTGCAACACCATGAACTAATGGACTGAAGGGGACTAAGTTCAACTCTCGCGGGCAGGCTATAGCGATGCAATGGGAGTCGGTGAACGGGTAGATCGTCAGTGGAGAGAGTTATGAAGAAATGATAATTTCTCGGTACACATCCGGTGTGCCCTCCCTTGTTTATAAAAAAAACAGAAACGAGTTTTCTGAATGAGAAAAAAGTTCTCCGGACGGTGAGAGAGACAAAAGCGCCCGCGGGAAGTATTAGGCACCATGGAGGAGGTCTAGGGAGAGAAATAGATAGCCATACAGGAGGTGAGATGATGCTCGTTTGCCTATGAGAATATGAGAACACTTTTCTAATTCCCTTCTCTCGAGCTATTTTTCTGCATAAACCATCAAAATAGGTATTATCCCTTTGCATAATTATAGCGGGGGTAATGAGACGGCTAAGGTCACCATGCCATTTAGGAAAGGTGCTTGAGTTAAAGAAAGGGCAAAGGGTCAGGGAAATGTGGCAGGACTGCTGGTTAGGACCTCTTTCAAACCAAGTCCTTGAGGCGCGTACGCGTCAGTTTAAATTAGTATTGTATTGTATTTCGCAGAAATTAAGTATTCGCCAAGAAAGACTCGTGAGTACGAGAACGATTTCATCACAATGGGATTCGAATCACGTGGGAGGGGAAAGTTACTAGCCATGACGCACACTTAATTGTCACACCCATACATATTACGTTATCGAAACTCGAAATAGAAATTTTTCCCGCAGTCAAATGATATTGACTATGATGGAAGATATTAATTCAAATGGTGTACACGCCTATTAATCCGTAGGCGACGGGGAAACGGAGAGCGCAAACGTTGATCGAATCGCATGTATCTTGAATTTCAGTTGAGGCCCTGAGGTATTCAATTTATTTATACAAACTGCATTTCGTGTCGTACAGTTATTTGACGACATTTTTTCAACGGCACATTACCGTTTCATACCACTTAGAGTAGGATTAAACGGTACCCTTCACAAATGCAGAGTTATATTCCATTCATATCAATCCATATTCAATAATTGGAACACCTACTGATTCCATTTGTAAACAAAATGAAACAAATGTAGTTTGGTTAATTGGGCCAAGCTACCCTTTCTATCTTTTAATACCATTTAGGTACCGTTCCATACGATTTACAAGAGAAATATAAAAGATAACAAGCTAACATTTAAATTGGCTACAAATCGTGGTGAATTTGCTAAAAAACATGTATGAAAACAAAAATAGTGCAATGGAAATGCATTTTTAATAAAGTAGAACGAAGCCTACGAATACAAAATGGAAACTGTGTTTATTAGTCTAAAGACTACTTGGAAAATATCAAAGTCATTCACTGCAAGCCTAGTTATTCCCGTCATTCATTACGAATTAATGTAATTGGAATGCCTAAAAAAATGAACACTTCATCCAACGCCTAAAAATCCTTTTCATCTCTTAGAATCAAAAAATAAAATGAACCGGATCCCTGGATCACATAAAGGAGGCAACTAAATACCATGAAATGTCTTTGCCCGCAAAAACTTGACCCTTTATTAAATGGTAACAGCGAAAACACTGAAGCAAAGAGTCACGTGTCTCTCACGTATCTTTGGCGCGCTTGCATGCAATTATATGTTTAAAATGGCTTTTCCCCTTTCTCTCTCTCTCTTTCTCGGGTTACGAGCGGCCACGATCGAGTCTAGAAACAATCGCCATGGGCGGAAATTGCCTTCCAGGGCCACGCGCGCCGCTGACGTCGCTTTCCTCTCGGGTCGACCACCGCCGCTAATTGGAGGAATGCGAGTCATCAGCGAGTGCACAATGTTATAGCAGCGATGGCCGGGAAGAGGGAGATGGAGAGAGAGAGGCAATGTTCAGCGTAATAATTATCAACAAACATGACAAGGTGGGCCGGTGTCAATCCGTACCCTCTCGTCTAAGTCCTCACCACTCCACACCATCACGTCTCCCTTTGTTAGGCTCCCACTGCCCCCGCGCCCTTTTCCGCCACCACCGACAATCCCACATCATCCATGGACGCCTCCTAAAGCTCCCAGCCAACCGCCCCAACGGTTTCCATGCCTTTTAAGCCCAGAGAAAAAAAGGACGTTGGAAACCAGGGGTACGTCCGAAAACATGCCTGGTCGGTGTGGGTGGGGAGAGGGCAAGAGGGATGGAAATTGGGAATGAGAGGAGGCCGGAACATGCGTGGAATGGATCAGGAACGGAGAAAAGAGAAACTGGACAAAAATGAAAAACGAAAAAGGGAGAGGTAACACGAGAATGGAGAATGAGCACTCCAAAAGGATTTATATGTGGTATGGAGGGAAAAACTGAGACCTTTGAGGAGTTCTTATTTTTTTCACACCCAGTCAACGTAGAGACAAACAGGAAACAAAACACTAGGCAGGATACAGTTAATAGATGTCTCTAGAATATTACACAAAAACGTCGAGGATATAATTCAAGTCGCAAATATGCATCGGTGTGTCTCTCAATTATGGAAATAAAGGGAGATTAATTATGTTCAACAAATAGATCCAACAAATCGGTTTTCTTCTAGCACATCTAGCACTTCACAGCAATAATTATATCTCAAATACAAGCGAAGAAATAAATACGAGGGTCATCCGGAAAGTAGTACCCGTTCGTGAAATAAAGACACAAAAGTAAATATTAACAAACATAAAAAATTTTATTTGAAAGAGGATACTTTAAACTACTTCTCAACATAATCTCCAAGCAAATTAAGGCATTTGTCATAACGTGTGACAAGTTTCTGTATTCCTGCTGCATAGTCCTTCGCCGCCAGCTCATTGAGATACGCGAGGGACCCATCTTGCACAAATTTTTGCATAATGCAGATGGTGTTTAACAATTTCATGAACAATTGTTCGAGAAACATTGGGAAAATGCTCACAGATGTCATCAATTGTGACGCGCCGATCGTTCCTCACGAATTCGTCGACTGAGCTCACCAGTTGGTCTGTAATGACAGACGGTCTCTCCGAACGCTCATCGTCGTGTGTGTTCCCCCTCCCCATGTTGAAGTTGCGACACCACCGCCGAACAGACGACTCGTCCATTACATTGTCTCCATACACCTCCTTTAATTGGCGATGAATATCACATGGGCGAACGTTTCTTGCATTGAGGAATTTAATCACTGCCCTCACTTCACAACTGGCGGCGTTCTCAATTTTTTTAAACATTGTAAACAATCACAGAAACAACACAGGCAATGCTAGCGTCACGCAACTTGGCTCAGAGAAGGCAGACAAGCCACTGAAGCTATCTGACCTCGTCCAGCGGCTACTCGCGTCGTCAGCACTTCATGCGGCACGAACGGGTACTACTTTCCGGATGTCCCTCGTATAATAAAAATGCGGACAAATTAATTCTTATTACCCTTTTCAAAACGTTTTTCTCATTATTCCCATGGCTAAAGCCATAACAATTCAGGTTCAAGCCACCAGTCATTCACGTACCTTGTCCAACATTCAGGGTGCGTTCCAAAGGTAATGCAATTAAATTTCCCGCGCAGCCCCTATTGGTTTAAGTGGAATCAAACTACTTGAAGTAGGTGTGAGGGACGCTAAGCCATGTCACGAAACCGGTCTCAGTGCTCTCCAGGCTGTGAACGTGGCAGGACGCCAGTTATTGTAAATCTCTGCCCGCAGAACGTGTCACAAAAGACCGACCGAGCGGAAATTTCAAGTGAACTTTTGCAACGTATTGAAAATGAACCTGATTATTTAGACGTCCACACTGGTGATGAAACCTGGGTTTTTGAATACAACCCAGAAACAAAACGCCAAAGCTCTGAGTGGCACACCGACCAGTCCCCCCAACCCCAAATAGGCAAGAATGAACAATGAAAATTGAAAACAATGCTCATTGTCTTTTTCGACGGTAAAACAGTGGTCCATGGCGAGTTTTTTCTTCAAGAACAGTCGGTTAGCGCTCCCTAATACGCGGGTATGCTGGAAAGACTCCGAAAAAGGGTCATCAGGACGAGAAAAGACATCTTCGCTACCTGGTAACTCCATCACGACAACGCGCTTTGAGTCCGCGAGTTCCTGGCCAAACACCAGGTACCAACGCTGCCCCCCCCCCCTATAGCCCTGACGTCAACCCAGCATACAGGGTTCGTCCGGAAAATAAGTGTACTGATTTTTTCCCGCCACTCCAGGCGCGCCCAGCACCGCTCTGACGGGCTGCGATTGGAGGGGGGTATGCTGGCAAGCAACGCTGAAAAAGGCAGTCGGCTCTGAGCTGTGGTGTAGTGAGGAGCTCTGTTAACGCGAACCTCACGCTCGACCCACGTCACGGAACGCGATGCCGAAGTTTGCAGTTGGAGCAGCGTTATTCCATCAAATTTGCGGTAAAACTTGGGAAATCGTCTACCGAAACTGTCGGTATGATTAACCAGGCTTACGGGGAGTCAGCCATGTCCAGAAAAATGATCTTTCGGTGGCACAAGATGTTCGTGGAGGGCAGAGAAGAGGTCGACGACGAACCACGGCCTGGACGCCCATCAACGACACTCGCCGACGAAAATGTGCGAAAAGTTCGCGATGTACTGAACTCTGATCGTCGTCTTAGTTTTCGGATGATAGCAGAGCAGTGTAATGTGCCAAAAACAATAGTGCACGAGATTATTAGGGAGCAATTACAGATGCGAAAAATTTGTGCAAAGTTGGTGCCGAAAGTGCTCAGTGATGATCAAAGACTCAATCGTTTGGAAATCGCGACACAACTTGCGGATCACTGCAAAAATGATCCACATTTTTTAGAGGACTTCTTTCTGTTCCCGAAGATAAAGAGGAGTTTGAAAGGAACGCGATACGGGACTTTGGACGCCGTCAAAGAGGTCGTGACGACGTGTCTTCGAGAGGTTCCCGATGATGCCTTCGCGGGAGCGTTCCAGGAATGGGAACGCCGCTGGAACAAGTGTATCGACTCAGAAGGGTCCTATTTTGAGGAATATTAGCTTAAGATATGTAAAAGTGTAATAATTTTTTTTTCCTGAGCTCAGTACACTTATTTTCCGGACGAACCCTGTACTTCTTTTTGTTCCATCGGATTAAGACAGCCCTGAAAGGAACCCATTTTTTGTCCATAGAAGAGGAACAACGGTAAATGATTAAACTACCAAAAAGCACACTGCCTACTTCCTGCTAAAGAGAAATCAAAAAGAGACTATGAGATAACCCCAACAAAATGAGATGATCAAGACGTTAACACACGTTTTATCTGTTTATTATAACCTATAGATTCCCATTTACGGATGCGTAATTAACTGTATCATCTCTTATGACACTCAATTGTCTGAAGCTTATAATTCAATCTTTCTTGAGCCACAATTTCTTCAGTAACTTATTTCATACTCGACGTCTTCTACCATGCATCCATCAAAGGTCGCTCCAGAGAGTTAAAATACAATCGTTACTTCATTTGGCCTTCAATTCATTTCATTGCTAGAGATAACCCAGCCAGGCGGAATGAGGTGTTCTAAATAAAATATAAGGATAGCAAAAGTGGGAGCCGATGAGCTTATAAGCAGCATGGGGGCTACTTAAGCATGATGTAATTAAAAAATAGCGCAACTTCATTCAACGAAGGAATTGAGAATCAAAAGCGCAAGGGAACGGAAAGAGAGATGAGGAGGGGAATGGGAGTACTGGTGCGGGGTAGGGTGTGAAGAAATTCAAGAGGAGGATTAAGTGGGTGCGAGGAATAGGGTCAGCGGAAGATCCATTGTATGGGAAACTTGTTTGATGGCGCATTTGAGTCAGATGCGGGCGCCACGAGCCGCGCTCGAATTCGATGGATGGACATCAAAGGGTTGGAAGGTGTTATGAGGAGGAAGCGGGGGTGGATGGAAGGGGTGGGATCGAAGAGATGATACAATAGGGGGGAGAGAGCGGGATGGGTGGCGAAGAGGGAGGAGATTGGGGACGGTGGGTGGGGTGGGAGAATCGTGAGGGAAGAGGGGAGGCTAGCAATACTAATAGGTTGAGATAAGGAAAAATAAAACTGCCAAGGAAAACGGGCACGTTTCGAGTAGCATCCAATAAAAATGCACAACACGGGAGGTCGATACTCAAATCTTTTGACTAACTTCTCTCCGCCCGAACCTAATGTTCTAACCGACATCGTGCAAGAGAATTCTGGATGCTTACTAATGCAAATGTCAATTAAAAATTTTTTCAACGTCATTATAACCGCAACAATCTATAATAGTGAGGCATTTAAATTTATGGGGGTGGCTATTTATTTGTATCAATCGATTTCCATAAATGGCTGCATTCGATTTTTTCTATTATTAAAATATTTTCTACGGGTAGATAACGTAGATAAGGTTTTTTTTTCGCAGGTAACCTGCCACATTCCTTTCTTGCCGAATGAAACGTATAATTTTACAGTGAAAATACTTTAGTCACCTATTCTAATGCGTAATTTTGAATTGCGCTAGAATTATGGTATTTTAACGGTAACCAAATTAATTTTCTTTTGGAAATACACTAAATCTACGATTGTAAAAATATATATTTCATGATCACCAGGAACATGTCATCGTGACTTCTCTGGTCATCTCCCCTCATTCCTATTAAAAATTGGACAATACAAGACCATGCAACTTTTCATTCAGTCCATTTCAATACCCACAGGGCTCGGCAAATATTTACTCCAGCGTGCTCACATAATATATAGGACGTACTTGCACCGAGATATGCATTTGACCGCCGTAAATAATAACCGGGCAAACACATGCTGCGCGGCAGGCGAAGCATAATGTTAGCAGCTTGAATCGCAGCGATGCGGAAGCGAACAAACACATTCTACATCCTTTATAACTTAAAAATAAAACTAAACCATGCTTGTAAATCCATAAAATATTCCAAAGTATAAAATTCGTTCCCCATTAAGCGCTCGTTCCCGTATTATACAAGTATTTGTTTTTTTTACCAATTATCATTTTTGACGGCTGAGATTAGTCAATGAATTGGGGAAGATCATCACGGTAGACTTACACGTAAAACAATTTGAACCTTTCTTTGCATACCACTGCCACAGAAGCGTGAAATATAATTCAGAAAAAGGAAGAAGCATTTCTAGGGATCTAAAAATGAAAAAATTGGCATTGGTTAAAAACACTCTGAAGCATGCCTGAGCGTGGGATCAGAAAACCTCACCAACAATAAATCCCTAATACCGTATATGACAACTCATGATGCAATTAAAACTCGAGGCTCAGGTTTCAGTCAATACAAAATAAAAGTTACAAACAAGATGAAAAATGCATAGAAGATAAAAGTATGCAGAAGGTAAATCCCAATGAAATCGCCTGCACGAAGACGGTTTTGTGTTCAGCCTATTCGTCTTTCGTCCTAAATCTACGCTTAATATGCTAACAAGTATAAAAATAAACTAAATGGGGTATTGCTGGAAACATTAAACGAATATTTCGTGCCGTGCCTCGAACGATTTTTTTTATTTTAGATGATTATAAAAATATATCATTTTGAAGCTGTGTTTAAGAGTAAGAGAAGTTAAAAAAATATACTGCTACTACGTATTGGGAACTCTAATTGTAAAACAAATCATAAAGTGGTTCAAGTTATATGGGTGAATCTTCGAAACGTCTCATTTAAAAGTACGATGAGTATGCGAAGCTCTGGAAAAAAATGCCTTGCACGTTAACTAGTATCCCCTGAAAATCAGGTTCAATGAATTTCTCCGCGAAAAAACATGTTACTGATATTTTCTAATGGTCACCAATTCTCCTTCAATTTCTTAAAACAAAATTTAGTCATTTATTAAAAGACTTCTTTCATTGTAGTTCCAATCGGGGTAGAAGAAACCGGCTTCCACCGGGCTATAAAATATCAAAATTCAATCAAATATTTTCTTCTTTGCTACAGGTGCCACTCCAGAAGACGTTTGTGCTCGAGAGATGACATAAAATTTATTCCGAAGGGCAAGTTGAAAAAATAAAAAAAATAATAACATCTATCCCATTCAACAATACGTCGACTGCCTAAAAATCGATCCATACATATTCTCGAAATCATTGCATCGCTCAGACAAGGCGGAAAATTTGCTCTCGGAGTGAAAGAAATTTTTTAATATTGCTTTTTCACCCGTGAAGAATTGCCCTCGACACCTACGCCAGAAATTGAATTATTCACTGTGCGAAGGGGCATATTTCCCTTCCCTACTTTAACTGCACACTCTGAAGATAGCATTCATTTATTTTGAGTCGCACGTTCACATGCAGAAGTAAAAAAGAACGAATCGTAGGGGTAATAAAAAATTGTCCGTTCTTTCAATGTATTTTTACTCGGAAGTGAATGCAATTTCTCTTTTCTTTTCAAGGAAAGACAATTGAGTCCATTAATCACCTCAAGTGGAAGCGATCTTTTATATCACGTGCGTACTTTGTCTAGAAAATTTCGTTAACGACTTCGTGTAAATTAATTCCTGACCCTCGTAAACATTTTGCCATAAATATTATATAACACTTTAGACTTTTCATGACAATTGGATTAGCCATCAATACTTCTGTTACACTTCTAAATGGAAAAAATAACTAGGCCATGAAAAAGAGGTAGAATAAGTATGCATTTTTATTATCTACCGCATAAACTCTCAGTATCATAAACTGCATATAAATTTGACTTTGGGAAAGAACTAGTAATTCAGATTATTTTTTATAATAGTGCTACTTTCATAAATAAACAAAGAACGTATGGAATGAAAACATAGCTGAGAGTCGAAATTACTACGAATAAGGCGGAATATCTAGAAATAGATTAATCGTTAACCATCTCTCACATGAGAGAAATAAGTTCAGCGATATCAATTACGCTAAAACGAGTGAAATTAGGCATCGAATTTTAACATTATTCGTTCATGAATATTTCTGACAAAAAGGAATATCGAGACAAAAACGGATAACCTCTTTTGGGGAAATAAATCCAATATACAAATACTGCTAATTAAAGAGAGATCGTACATTTTTATTCGCATAATTTATTCACAAATATGTACTTTTGTGCTAATTTGTTCATTTTCCATGTAATGTATATGTGGTACAAGTTTCATTGATCTAACCGTATTACTCCATCACCGGCAGTCACTGCAATTTGAAACCCGCACAGCCTGCCTGCGAATACTTACGATGATGAAAAGCACTTTCTACACAGTTGTTTTTTCACATTGAGAAATAGGAAAAATTGCAAACCTGGAAATAGGTGTGAACTACGGGGGGGGAAGGGACACAATTTTTATTTTCACGAGATATGCAAGACCAAGAATAGCATTGGCCGTGGTGCGGCATCCTGCCTGTTGCTTTGAAATGTGTTCTTTCGTAATGGATTGATATGGCCTTGGAGAATTTTTAGCATATACCTAGAGTATGCTCCAGTTACAGATCGTTTGACATGCTGATATACCATTCCCTAAAAATCGAAAAAGGATAGAAGCATAACTTTCCCAACAGGAACCACCAATCCTTAGGCTGTTTTGATGAAACTTATACATTAGCTATCTACTATCATGATGATGAAGTTTAAATTGCTGTGATCACCTTCGAAAAACCTTCTAACAACATCAACCTAAACTTCAAACAACCCCGTACGAGAACGTCCTGTTTTTCAAGTATGAGTTGCGGAACCCACTTGCACAACCACGTCTAATGTGCAACGCTTTTGTCACCGACTTAAGGGTAGCACCACTGTGAAATTTTCATTACTTGTAGATGTCCTATGTCATTGAAAGATCTTCTCTAACAATAGCAACAGGAGTGTTCATGTTTTCTTCCTGAAGAGTAGTGGGTATAACTCCGAATCGACCTTCCTATGAAACTGATCGATTTAAAACCATTTGTTATCTTTTCCTTAGCAAAGAACAGACTTAGGCCATTGAACTTAGCTGGCTAATGATTTATGCAGGTGAAATTAAAATTTCAATGCGGCGCACTTGTAGCATGTTACATCCATCGTCGTTGGAAGCGAACTGAATAGGTTTCAAGTTCTAGCGCCTGCCGCTGACACAATACTGAAGTCAAAAAAATGAAACCTACACCATTACGTATTCATTATTCGTCAAGCCAACAAAATTAAAAAAATGTCATGTTTTTATTTATAAATATGCAAATGAAAAATTATGCCGACATTTTATTAAACACTTCTACCCAGCCCTAAAACCAAGGATAATTGATAGCAAACAACCTATGATTTCACTGCAAAGGCGTGCTGAAAAATACTTTCCAATACCTGGTGGGATACACTAAAAAAAATCAAAAGATCAACCTCCTCAAATCACCTCCGATTTCCTCTTGCCCCTTCCTTTCTTGACAACGTCCTCAGATCAAAAAGAAGGAGAAGAAAGATAACTGATTTCTCTCATTCCAAGATTTAGCAATGATATTCATTTACTTGGCGACGAGTGTATTTTCGAATATCGACTTCTTCCTTTATCAACGGACGCGCAATTTTCATTTTGATGGGATCATTGAGGGGAAAAAATGAATGCAATAAAAATTCCTAGGTGAACAAACTTTCTAATTTAAAAATTTAATTTAATTTTTATCGAAACAACTTTTTAACGAAATTTTACTTTTGAAAAGCTGCCCAGAGATATGAAGCTATAAGTAATTATTAATCTTTCCGTCCAGAGCTAATCAATCCACCTTATCATTTCAATATCCTCTACCATTTCCGTCGAATTAATTACTTAACAATCTTTCCAACTCTCATTGCATCCACTCTGCCTATTTAATCACTTTTCTTTGTATGTAGTAAATATTAGTAAATATGCCTTTTAAAAATGAACATATAAAAACAATAAATCACCGACGAAGTCCTACCGGGAAACATTTAAATCGACCTGGCTTAGAAAAGAATCAATACATAGAATTTGGCAATGTTGGATAGAAGAACCTTGAGTCAGAGAATACGACGTCAATTGTTATTTACTCCATACCTTCTGATCCAAAATTTTTACATAATAACGAGCTATTGTGAGAGCATTTTCTCTTGACAGTAAGCAACCTTGTGCCCGATTGAGCTGACGGAGGGCCAATTCCTCAAACTGAATATTCGTAAAAGTAAACACTATTTTGAAACCCTCTTTAGCTGCCACTGCTTGCTGACAGTCAGGTTATGTGCTTAGAAGTTAGATATCAAAGCCTGAGTCTGATAAAAAGGATGTATAATTCATGTTGATTCGTTAAAAACCTAACTATATGACCTTCGAAAGAGCGATGCATCATTTAGACTAACAGGCTAAGATACTGTTCACTCAAAAAAGACTTAAAAGAAAAGAAATAGGACACGAGTAGACAGCATTTTCCTTGGGAAGAAAGAACCCAGGAAACCAGTAGATTTGCAACATTAATTTCGGTAATAAAGCGTATAAATAATTAGCTCATAAATAATTGGATCTCCTCCCAAATGTATTAAGAACGTAATTAAAAACATATCTTTACATAGGTTTGAAAACAATACTTATTCAGCTATGGATGAAACATTGTGACAATAACCATAAAGAATAACTCCATGAATTTACACCAATGGAATACGGGGTGTACAGAAAAGTTAACCAACTCGAATAGGAATGACCAACGGAAACTTATTAAAAGTTTTCCTTCAATTTTCAACAGTATGGCCTATTGACAACAAAATTAAAATTAAAGCCAGCCAACGTGGATTTGATACGCAACAATATCCGACGTTTATTTTCAATGCCACAAAAGAAAAAACTATCCGCGAGAGCTTGTACGAGCGTGTATGAAACACAGCTCGAGTCTATCCTCGTAAACCGAATTCGCGATAATTTCCTTTTGACGACGTAGTAAAGGATTCATGTGCGTAATTTCTTCCTGGTTTGCGCTGAAACCTTAATAATCCGAGTTTATGGTAAACTAAATTGCTTCCAAATTTCATTTCTAAACAAATATTATAAAAACCCGTGTCGACTTTCACTGTCGGAATGCACGACTACTGTTTACGAAGCCTTTTTATACGTAGTTACCCAGAACAATTAGTGTCAGTAAAAAAATTCTTGTAAACTATGTTCTCAAAAGAACGCTACCTGGATGTAATAAAACTTCAATTTTCCATTAATTACATCATATTCCCTATTATTTGTTCCACTTCATTCGCAGTAAATGAAAACTTGCATTTCAAATTATGTGCATGTAAATGAAAAATTCCCGAAGCGAAGTTCTTGAAAAAGAGATTAAAAATTTATGGAATGGACAATTGCACCCCCTAATCCAATTGGCTGATTACTTTCTAAAGGTGGGTTCTGTGTGATAACTTCGCTTATATACTTGAAAGTTCTCATTCTTTAATTTCTATAGGATTAAGAAAACTTTTTACGTTACTGAACACCGAATGTCCCCAACCAGATACAATTGAAAAATATTCATTTAAAAGTAATTGGAATAGCCCCAAACAACCATATCCTAGGCGAAGAAAAATCTACGAGAATCTCGTAGATTTAGAAAAAATATTTCGAGCATAGGCTGGATCGCAGAATAAGCAAGCGAATGCGTTATTCCATCACTGACGAGATCAGAAAAATTTGAATTTTGTTACCAATCATCTTCATTCACCCTTAAGAAATATTGGAAGTCTACCATTATCATTTGATGGCCATACTCATTATATCAGTAGAAGATATATGTATGTACGTACACATTAAAACAGTAATCAACCCGAAGGTCGGTTTGTTAGGTGACGGCAGAGTTCACTTAGCACTATACCCTGATGGCGCTACTACAAAAATGTTTTCTTCAACGGTCAACAGGCGGGATTGATTATTTACTAACGTACTGTTACGAACGCAAGTACCGAGGAAAACGTATTGATATAACCATGCAAATCTATTTATACTTTATTTATTTATGCCTTGGTTTACATTGTACTTCTACACAATTCACCTACCTACGCCTTTCCTCGCCGCTCCAAACTCATCACTATCCCTCATCCACATGGCTGAATCTTTTTAATTCTCCGGGTTTTAATTACACCTGCAGACGTTTTTTGTCTCGGCTACGTTGTGCAACGCACCGGACGAATTGCCTTTTACGAGAGGGAGAGACGTCGTCTACGCGGTATCACCGGGCCTGGAAGATCGTCGTCCAGTCACCGTGGGAGTTATCAACACGGTATGCTTTCCTTCACCATGGACGAAACGGCAGCAGTGCAGGGAGAAAAGATTGCGTTTTTTAACCCCCTTGGAGCAAACTATCCCTACGCAGCCACTCCGGAAAATACGGATCTCCTCCAAAATACTTGACGTTTTAAAAATAATCGTGTAAAATTGTTTTTTTTTGTCGAACAATAAATGATAGTAATAATAAAAACACACACAAAGGAAAACGACTTATGTAATTTATAGTCTTTGATCCTAATTCTCATACAGAATTTAAATTTTTGACGAAATTAAACTCAATAACTATTGATTATCCCCGCTTTATTATCAATTGAAAGATTACTACGTGAATGCATCTTAACTGCTATCAATTAGTGCATCCCGCTACGATGGATTGAAAAAAATCAACAAAATATTTGTTGTATTGGTATACCAAAAAAAAATTCACTTAAGGGAACCTTTAAAACCATGAACATTCCTAGATTACATAATCATCTTCTCCTAAAACTCGTGATAAGAAGGCAATAGCCAAGTGACATTTCTATCGAGATACTCCGTTTAATCAACTATCAGATACGCTTCGCTTTTACATTCGCAGAGCCCTGTCAAGGTCCCATGTTGTGGTTGCCCATTCTCTATTCTGTTAGGTATTTTTAACGAATAATGTCACCTCTAAGCCGGGCTTCAATATGAACTTTAGACGGATGGGAACAATTCCGCGAGATGTGCAGAAAATGTATCCCATGTGACCCCAGACGGAAGGGAAGCGGAACAGATGGCTGTGGAGCGTATACGCCGATGAATCCTACCTAAGCTCTGCGCGCATTTCATCAAATCTCCAGACGAGCCAGGCTCGAGATCACCATGAAGACCAGACAAATGACGAAAAAAAAACAATTCTTTTAGAGGATTTGGGGCAGCTCGTGGCAGCGGAGCCATTTTTCTGAGCAGCTCCGTGAAAAATCCGATCCTCGTTTTGAGTGCTATGTTGCAGAAGAGAACAACCAAGAGTCACACCGGAGTGTAAAAAAAAAAATTGCACCATTTCGAGAGTGTGGTGACCGGCAACGAAATGATCCACTGGCGGAAAACTAACTCCTGCGTCACCTACGTGGAAGAGAACCCGTCGGCGGTGCAATCGTGGATCTACGAAACTCGCTCGCATTTTCGTCATTCACATTTACGCGATGCATATCCGCTCTTCGAATTTCCCGATGCGAGATGCGAAATACCGTGATTCCTGACGCGTTTGCTAATAATTGGAGATGGGCTCCAATATCCACGGCGCCAAACGGTGTTTCAGTCGAAATTGCATTACGCATTGCGGTAACGATAACGCGCCACAAAGAAATAATGTCCGTGCCTGAAAGAATTTGCGATGGAACTTTTTGAACGATAGGTATCGAGAGAAATAGTGTTACCATTATTGTCTTGTTCCTAAAGTTCTCACTGATCTGTTCTTCGAACCAAATGACACGACGGGGGAAATTAGACCATGAAATCACCTCTTCGAATCAAAACGTATTCATCAAAAACTTCCGTAATAGGCACTAAGGGCTACAATTCTTGTTTATATGTCATTTAGCGGTGACAAACCTTACACGACCACAAAGATTTTCCTCCCAAAACCAGGTAATCTCCCGACTGTAGAACCAATCTGCTCGTGTGAGTTTTTGTGAAGAAGTAAAGCTCTCTGTGACGATGCCGTCAGGAAAGAAGGACAAAAGCTCGACTACGTAGAATAAGTTAGGTCAGAGTAGGTCGAAACGAAAGTGGGTCCATGAACCTATTAAGGAACACTGCGAGTACATTTCAATGTCAAGTTTATTTTATGAAGCATCAAAACAATTGAGTATTGACAAAAACATCTCACTAGACTCCCAAATATATGCATAACAATATATTGACTTATCGTCAAGAGGAAATGGGTCTTCTTTTCCCCTAGCGACGTCTTGAATGGCACGACTATTTCTCAATTTAGATCTCCCATTAAACACTGCTGACAGACGCCAATAATGCAGCCAGCCTCTGGTGTCCCATTTCGAAAGAGCGAGAGTATCGCCAGGGCATGGACGCAAATCGATGGCATCCACGCACTGGAAAAATGATAGGTAAACTTGGTGCCCATGGTGAGTATCAGAATTACAGTGGTGGTACAGAAATTTGACACACGGTTGAACTCCACCCCAATTTGTGGTGATTAATCAATGAATTTACAGAAATTATGATCGTATTGTAATTTTTAAAATTTTTATGGCATGATTCTTCATTGCTCCGAACTACTAGTATACCAGGGCTAAATTGCTCCCGCACACTACCATGTCAATATATATTGACATGGTAATGTGAAGGAGCTAGGATAATTTTATTAGGCAACAATATAAAACTGTTTAGGGGGGAAGACTTATATAGGGCAGTGGTGCTCCCATTTGATAAAAAAATAAAGTTTGATAAAATGATTATTTTTAACTTTCAAAAATTCGTAGGCAAATTAATTTGGTAAACTCGGATATTAAGTGCCAAATATAGAGTATTTAAAAAAGCATTTTGTTCATAAATTTTGTGAATATAAGCATTATGGTACTCAATCTATAACACAATGCTACGATTGCCTTCCATTTCAGAAGGTATCTCATCTAAAAAACAGTTATCACCTATGAGTTAAATTTTAGGCTAAAATATGTACGCCTATAATCTTTAGAATAATAGTCTTGTTGCAAATGTAAACTTTGTCAACTGACGGCGACTAAAAATATGAATACTCTTTGCTCTAAATGTTGTTTCCAGGCTTTCAAGCGATTTTAAGCAGAAACATAACTTTTATGAAAAACAGTGAGTATAAATTTCTTCTAAACGGAAGTATGGCTGTAAGAAACTTGTTCAAAAAACTAAAATTTTTCTCTAAAATATCATAAACGTATTTTACAAAAAATTGCCTCAATCAGTCTCAAAAAGAAACAAATTCTAAATGCGCCTAACGTTACATAATTCTAGAAAAGCGGAAGGATTTACACGAATTCAAATATAATTAATAATATTAAAAAATATATAGTTTTTCATCCGTTGAATACTACAGTGGTCATATCACGAGATGCTGAATCGTTGCATCGCTTTAATGAGAGAGAGGGTGGCCCAGGAAAGGTCACCGAACATGACCTGCAGGGATTCCGAGTGCCCTCATCGCGACATCACACTTGAAAGGCTTTTGCAACGAGGCGAGATACGAGTTTGAAAAAATATATGCGATTTCCAAGCTCTCTATTTACCATGAACTGTAAAAATCGTACGGCTCCCATTTATAAAGCCATTTTAAGCAGAAAAATAACATTATCACGTTTCAGGCATCAAATGTTTGCCCTGAACTCGAGTCAGCAAGATCAACGAGAACATCATGCCTACACGAAAGCACGTGTCTCTAGTGACGAAAAATCTGGAGTAAAATTTTTGAGTGGAGAAAATGCCAGGATAAGGTATTTTGGAATAAGGAAGAGTTCAGCATTACCTCTCAGCGCATCATTAATATATTTTAATAATAATTTTTATTTGTATCACGCAAAGATAATGACATTCAACGTAATTAATATTGACTCGTACCTCAATTTTCCGTAGCCTGAACTTCAAATAACTATTTCCCTGTAGGTATGCTATAATGAAAATTTGATACTTGTCACTTGATACTTTTAACCCCAATAATTAAAACGAAAGTTAACGTTGCGTTGCAATATCAATTTTTATCGAATAGCCCAAATACAGAAACACAGCTCGAGATGATCTCAGTCCTTCATAAATCCCGAAATAACACACTAACCCACTCTTCTCGGGGTTAATTTCGACTTCTACGAACTTCATTTTGCGTAAGAGGTTGAGAACTCATCTTTGGACCAAACGGAAATGGGAAAGATTCCGGAACAATCGGCATTAAGAGCAAAGAGGATCCCCATTTATTTGGTCACACCCATAAAGAGTTCTGGTAAATCGTGGCAATGGGAGGAGGGCGGTGTCTCACAAAGAGAGACGCGACATGCACACCGTCCTATTTTTTATGGGAACAACAAAGGTGCCAATATTACCACGCAGTCAAAAGCAAAGAACGTCTCAGACTCCCCTCAACCCTCTGAAAACCCCAAGTGGCGGCTCACAGAGTGATCATCATTTACACATTTTGTGTAAACAAAATAGCAAATAAACTCGAATAGGAGTTGAGGCCTTAGGAATTGTTGCTAACGGGAATCGCTCAAATAAATAAGGACTCTTAAATTTATGGTACCAAACATCATTCGATCTTATTTAAATCCGTATTAGAGGTCGGACATCGAATAATTGCCTGAACTTCAGATGAGAAAGCAAGCGCGGTCACATTTGAAAGTAAATTTTCTGCTTTCCAACGATTCCAATCCCGTGGAAGTGACACTTTTCATACTGACATGAAGGGTTTTTAACGAATCGGTCCGCCCATATTTCATGTCATGCGGACTAGAGAAATTTCGGAGGGGATATTGTGAATAGGTACTGCATGTAAAATAGTGAGAGGAGTGGCCAGGAATTTTCCAGAACAGATGTCATCCAATATGAGTACCAACGGGCAGACACAAAGTGCTTCTCCAACAACTCTCCATATCCTCTTCACTTCGGAAATTCTATACTAGAGAATGGGACTTCTCTTAACCATAATGCATATCGCAATCGTTTTAACCGGCTCACATGGATATCGGACACAGCAGTCCATATATCTTAATATTACGCCACCCTAATCCCAAATGCTTTACCGACAACCGAGGCGGTCAACGAAGGGCGAGTGATAAAGGACTGAAACAACTCGTGGAATCATCATTCAACTCCCACGCCCGCAGGGGGAACGCATATTCGTTTGGGGTCTCCCACGCATACGCGGCAGCGGGTAAAGAGGCCCTTCGGGAGGCGACGTGGGCGTTTGATCGCAGTGTCTCTGCGGCGAATCGGGTGTAAAGGTCCCACTTAAGTCTTGGGATGAATGGAGGGAAATAGAGAGAGAGGAGGTGGTGGTGAGAAGGGAGAGAAAAAAAGAGAGGGAGAATGGGTCATCCATTCTCCTCCCAGAATGAAGAGACCAACGTTGGAGGTTGGGAGGACGACCTGCGAACGAACGTGATCCTGGGTAAGTGAGGTTGAGATGAACGAGTGTGTAAATCCACATCTGCCCGGAGAGTGTTGTTGGCCTCTTCCTTCACGTCGGGGGAAGTGGTGATAGAAAGAGGGAGGGAAGTGGGCTTGGGGACGAACTGGGGCGTGCAGAGGTGTGGGCGGCATGGAAAAAAAATTGAAAAGGAAACCAACCCCACAGAAACCACTGACACAGACGAGAGTGCACCCGAAAAATACATTAAAAAATAATGAAATGAAAGCTAAACCCTTCTCTCACCCGTAATACCGACCTATCTTTATGGGTCTCTCGGCAGGAGGGAATTGGGAGTGGTATGGGGAGTTGGGAGCAGAAAGGTGGTGGAAGAGGTTAGGAAACGACGGGGAAAAGGGTGGAATGGGTGTTGGGGGGAGGTGAGAGGGTTGCATGTTAAGGGAATGGGGGGAACCACGAGTTGACCCAGGCTAAACTTAGCCTTCCAGCTCCCCGTCCGCACCCACATCGCATGGCCTAAACTGGTCAATTTATTTTTCGGGTTCCTTCCTTCGAAAGGATGTCCCTATACTGAATGAAATAATCCCGGCTGCTTAAGGTCAAAAAACTCATTTAAAACACTCAAATCAAGTCACTTTAGATTCTCAAGCACATGTCACCGTTTATTGTGAGTGCGTTAACGATGGAACACAGTTTATGTCATTCATGACTCACAGCTAGCGTCTGAAAGATGTGAATAATGAGATGGGTGCATTCGTGAGAAATGCTATAAGAGGGAATTCTCAGATTCTTTTCTTGCTGATTGGAAATTTTCTTTGATGCACTGTCACTGGAGAGACACAAATTGAACGCACAAGATAATGGAAAAATATATCCACATTAGGAAAAGAATGCATGTTTCCCATAAAGCCAAAGAGCAGTAAAACAATAAAACTTTTATGTTCACGTTGGGAATTCAAATACACTTTAGTGAATTTTAAATTTTAACGGTTACTTCTTTCAAAACATATCAAAATCCTATGAAATATCGTTCTAATCTAGAAGGGCAATGAACGTAATTATTCATTACCATGGCTGGCCTGAACGTAGCTCTTTGATGCAACCTGGTCTCTTCGTATGATCTGTCATAATATTTTTTTCCATTCTATTTCTTATCCATATCATCACCAATATTAGTTTCATAAGCTATCTATTTTACAATAACTTCAATTATGAACTAATATTTGCATTTTCTATGCATTGAAGGCACTGGTTTTGGGCAAGAAAAGTGAAAATATTCAGATGAAAGAGTTAAACAGAGATGGCATTTTGCAATATTTGTACCGGTTTTGCAATATTGATAATCATCGGTCATATACATAATACGCTTCTCTGAGTTATAACATAATTGATAAATACACATAGACATGTCTTTTGATAAAAACCCTCAAGAAGTAACAGGAAAAGCCCTTCGAAAAGTAGTAAACCTAGAATGGCAAACACTTGTTGCATGAAGAATACTTGGAAGACTCAATCTGCTATTAAAATAAAAGGTTTGCCGGTTAAAATCTGACTCATTGCCAGCGTAAAAAAATCAACCATATTATTGGCAGCAGTGTGACGGTACGGAAAATTGTAAGTAGCAGAACGAATTCGTTCATTTTTCCTGGTCAATTTCATGAACTCAGTATTATACACGCAATACGATAAAACCACATACTACTTTCCTTCAGTGAATGGGGTTTTAAAACCCTCTAAAATCTTCGCCCATGTGGCAGGCTGTCGAATAATGTTGATTCAGTTGATTAGCCGGCATTCGGTGGAGCGGCACTCAACGCGAGAGGGATTTATGTCGCTCGCGGTCCTTCTCTTTACCGGGATGTGATCTCAAGTCTGCGCTTTCCAATCGAGCGATCTCATTGAGTCATTGCCCGGGTTAAAATTTACTGGATGCGAATAATCGCCAAGCTCTATGGGTACGGAAAAAAGTGATCGATGTCGCGTTTTGCATACAAATGGCAAAGGTTCCACTCGAGAGGTTGTAATAAAAACGCTTTGCGATCCGGCATCCCCTTACCTATCTTCATTTCCACGCCTTCCTTATCTTTCAACCTTCCGCATTTCTTTTCCACCCACTTCAACCTTCTTCCCTGTCTTCATCTTTCATCTTCCACGTCTTGGTCTTCATTCCGCCTTCCCCCGCACACTCTGGCAGTCACCGCCTCTCACACCCCCACCTCGCCCACACTAACTCCGAACGCGGTGTTATTCAGCAAACGGGACGTCTTCATCTTTCACCGGCTCAAGATCTACACTTTCACATCGCTCAACACCGGAAACGAAACGAAGGCGCGTAGGTGGTTGCTCAGGAATGAAATACAAGAATGTGAATGGATAGGTTGGAGATGGGATAGCAGCCCCATGGAAAGGATTGGGTAGGGGCACGAATGGAATACAATCCCCGTGAAAAGATCTCGTCTTACAAAGTCAAAATTTCACAGAGGGATCTGCATATGAGGGGGAAACAAGTAAAAAGAGTAGGCCACACCTCATGGTCTGGCAAACTTTATATCTCTGAAAACGAGTTCTCGGCTCTTTTAGTCCTGCCTCACTCAGTTGGCCTGTCACTCTCGCGGGGAATGAAGCCGGACGAAGAGGCTGCCTAGAATCGAGTTGCAATTACGCCTAAAGCTCTAAATTATTACTTGTGACACACAGAACAAACGGGACATAACTCGCACAATTTGAATTGTATATTAATGCCTTCATTTCACTGGCAGCCAACAGCCCCATAATTACAGTTTGCGACTCCAGGAATGATAGCGACGAGATTTTCCAAGAAAATCAAATGACAATTTTACCGTAAAAATCCAGATAATTGCATTAAAAAAAAAAGAAAATTGCATTTAAAAATCCAGAAAACTGCATTTAAATAAATGAACACATTTTTTGAGCAAACTAGATCCACCTAAATTTCTGCATTAGTGCTCAGTATATATATTTTCTTCATTGCATTTAAGATTTGTAAACATTAATTACCATTGTCATACAAACCGAATACAAATACGCTAATATTCGAGTAAGGTTTTATCGAAAGTTTTAACGCTTGGCTAAAATTGATTACTCTTATTTCTTACGTGGCTATTCCCGTCAATAAAACCTGAATTGCTAGAAAGGTGGAAAGCTCAACATGGCTTGAGTCTAACCCAATTTGGAGACGAATCAAGTCATTAAGTTACACAACCTCCATAAATGTAATCTTCCGTTCTGAGGAGTGTTGGAACATATTTCTGGAATCCGACGAAAATGGAGGATAGGTTAAAACTTCCGTCGGAAGATACGTAGAAGTTGGGAGAGCGGAAATCGGAAAGAACTAGGGATACGGGCAGGAAGGAGGGAAGAGAATGAACCGGAAAGGGAGAGCCGAAGGGAAGATTTAAAGCGGGCACACCGGAGACGCGGCGCGGCCGAAAAGATATATTTATTCAAGATGGAGTGGGGATTTGTGGAATGGCGCATAAATATATGTGGAATTTTTTCGTCAAGATCTGGAGGAGGGGAAAGGGAAAACGGAGGAGAGAACACTGCCGGACCGAGCGCAGATGATCCGTGGAGATTTGCACATGGGAAAAGGGAAGGTGATAGCGGTAATGCAGAAACTAAAAGGTTGGAGGAGAAAATCCGGGGAAGGCTTAGCTACGAAAATAATTTTTGACCAAAGCCGACTTATGTCAGTCGAATTTGATTTTTGTCACATCCTTGGGCTAGGATTTCCGCAGTATTTGCTACGTATATACCTCTCGGACTGTGTCTTTCTTTTGTACCTTCTTCGACCTTAGAGCTAAAAGGAAGAAAAAGAGACCTTTTCCCTTGGACGTAGGCAGTAAGGTTATAAAGATTGATACCTGGCACGGAAAATCTCAGCAGAATGAAATAGGGAGACTCGCCCAATGATTACAACGGTAAAAGTAGTGCGAAATGAACGCTGGCTTAAATATTTGAGTTATGAAATGTAAAAGTAAACTACATGCATGAGAATACTGTTTACCTGAAAGGAAAACTGTATGGGAAATGTTGCGCGTATTTAGCTTATTCCAAAATGTATAGGTTTTAGCAGCAATTTTAACTGGCATTAAATAATACAATATTTTAAAATAAAAAGCAATAGCACATAGAACTAAAATATTGCTGTACATATATACGAGGGGGTCTTAAAAGTTTCCGACCTAAAAAAGATACCAGACATTTTTTCTGAAATTTGAGTCGGAAACTTTTCAGACCACCCATGTATATGATAGTTACAGTTCACTTGCATGCATTTGACATTTAATATAAAATTACTTAAGGATTTTAACTCACTATTCAAAGCATTTTCAAGTAGAGATTTAATATTACGATTAAAATAAATATTCTAAAAGATAACACGTTTAATCCAATAGAGGAGCTAAATAACAAATAGTTACTCGGATTGGATTTATTTCAATTATTTGAATAATAATTTCAAATTTCTAGGAAAAAGTTACAGGATATGCATTCGACTTTGTAAATCTTATTGCTGATGTTTTTTTTTAAATCTGGGGCTCTTGCGGGATAGACCATCCCGAAGAAAGATAATAATTTAATTGAAATGTAAATTTTGATTACTAAAAATTTTCATTTATTTGTCTTCCTTCATTTGCTCGCATGCGATAAATTCATTGCTAGAATTAAAATTTGATATAGCCATAGGCGACATGCCGCCAAGCTAAAACAGGTCATAAAATATCACGAAATGAAATTATCTAAAATTATGGTAACCCAAATTGCTATGTTATTACGCCGAAACATCTCAACTATTTCATGCCTAAAATTTTAAGAATATTTATTGCATAAATATTGCCACTCTGTATTAGTAGAGCAATCAATTGCTCTAAATCATTGCTCACTGATGAAAATAGAAAGATGAAAAATAGAAAGATGAAAATCTTTCGATCATGACTTCCGTAGTTTATCATCCAGCTGTCATTACTTACACTAAAAATTAAAAAATAATATTTCAAGTGTAAGGACTTCCTTATTCATGCCATGCAAGACATACTTACAGAGATAAGACAAGAAAAAAATTAAGCCACAAGCGTATTCACATCACATTACCGGGATCATTTTCGCGTTGTAGCTGAAAATGGGAAGTGAAAAATTTAATAGAAAATACAAGCTTCTGGGTAAAAATATTATCACGCCTCTTGCGAAAAAACGACTGTCCAGGATTCTTATTCCATATTTCTCAGCACCTTTTTCGAAAGACCCCGTCTCTACGGTCCCCATCTAGAGCGAAATGGACATTTTCAAGAAACAAATCTGCAACGCTGGGATCAGAGCGGCACCACGATACGCAAGGGAAATGTGTACGGCTGGCAGAGCACATTCTACAAGAGAGGGTTCATGGGTATTCCGTCGGGTAGGAGCGAAGAAGTGCCTATAGCGTGAGGATACGAAGGACCGAAGGAAAGATGAGAGGGAAGGAAAAAGGAGCAAGGCGAGTCAGCGGCAATTTGAAAATCAGAGAGCGTCGGGCATCTCGTATTTTATTCTCACCTGTAAAAAGAATGGAAGGGCGCTAATAAAAAATATATATTTCCACAGTATCATGATACGCTAATTTACGATGTACTTAACAAACGAGCATAATGAGGTATCAGATAGATACCTTAAGGAGTTTGCTTATTTTAACATTATCATATTGATGTTCATTAACTACGATCCTATTTTATTCCATTAGCTCATACAAGGAAATATTTGGATCAAGGCTACAGCGATGTAAAAATAATCAACATATTCACAGTCCCTTGCGCCGCATATAGTAATACTCGCAAAACTCGAAAAGCACTTTCGTAGCAGAGGTAGTTGGTAAATGAGTATTCAATACCGTATTTCTTGAGAACTCTAAATTTGACGTTTAATGTGAGTACTTGACCAATTTTTGCCATAAAAATAGGAGATATAGGGCGAGGAATGAGTAGTAACATAAAAATAAATGGTTTGGAGACGAGTAATAGTCCCGTTTGAGCGTGTGCTGCGCTGATTTGGCCATAATAGAGATAGCGGTCAATGGATGACCGTCGAATCAACAAAATTAATATAAAAGAAAATTAAACGGCTTAGGAGGAAAGGGTTAACCGTAAATAACAGCTTAACGTCACCGAAGAAACTTTCATGGCGAAGACTGTTTCTTAGGAGTAGGGGAACTAATATGAAACAATCCATGAATATGACAGGTAAAAAAAGTGGGAAAAAATAGAATGGCAAGGAAGAAATATAAGGAAAAATTATCATGGTTTTAATTTTTTCATTTAACCTAAACTAACCCAAAAATGAACCACGTGGTTGGTTCGTATGAATATATTGATACACGAATTAATTTTATTTTGAACTATTTTCAGGCGAGGGACAGTACGCTCATCGTAAATATTGACTTGTTTAAAAATTTGCTACGCTTATATTTTTCGTGACCAGGTAATATGGAGGATAAAACTAAAAATTCAAATCTACTCCACTGAATTCATTCAGATGGTTTAATAAGTCCACATAGTGTTCTGCCTTATGATTCCCTTGGTTTAGTGAGTAAAAGAGAGTGGTCTTTGACTTTATTTAAGTCATAACATGTCCTTATCTCGACTGATCTATTCCAGATGCACACGCCTAAAAACAGTCATCATATTTGCTGATTAATGAGCGGATCTCATACGAATTCTGAGAATCACCCATGATGTAACACCGCTGGCAATATGAACCAGAAACGGAGGTTGGGAGGCACACTGAGTATGCACGGTCCGGACGGCTAAAAGAGGGCGAGATGTGCCAAGGAAGGCGCGCGATAGCAGCGATGAAATTGAGAGTGAGTGCGCGTATGGGAGGAACGGAGGAAAGTGAAGTGGAAAAGAGAAAATAGACCACGTGGAATGGGAGAGATAGCGCGTTTTGGGAGGAAAGGCAGGTTCTACGCGAGGCCGGAAAGCACCGTTCATCCGCGCCGCTTGCTCCTCGTCGCCAGATTGCCGTCGAGTGCTGAGCGGGATGGGAGCGCTGCGGAAGTATCCGAGCCGCGCGCCCGCCGGAAATGCGCCTCGCGCCTAACCCCCACCGCACGGACCGACACCCGCCCATATACCCTCTCCACCTCCGACACCTCCCTCCCTCCATTGAGACTAACCAAAGCCCTCGACACCGCCAAACAAACCTTGGAAGTGTGTGTGTGTGTTTGGCCGCGTGGGATCCCGTGGCTTAAACTAGCCAGGGACCCAACCCAAAAAACGACGACGTCACACACCCCGACGGAGATTATGGACCAAAAATTTAAGTGTCGCCGTTCCGGCAGAAACGGCGTTGTGGCTATGAAGGATGGTCATGGCGAATTCATCTCTGGGATCCCACCCGGGGTCGCCCCGTGAGGTGTACTGCATGCCTAAACTGATCTTCATTTTTGTACGATCAAAGGCTGCATTTGATTGATTTATGTGAATCCGATCAAATAATAGATTACCAGATTTTCATAGCGGCACTGTTTACAACGTGAGAACAATGTCCTTTACACGCTCAAATGAAATCATAAATGACTTCCAATCATGAAATCGTGTTCAATGCGTCAATAATTAAATTACTATCTGACGTCAATTAAGGAAAAAGTAGAGATGAATGCAAGGGCTGTTACCTCCTGATCCTATTTATTCCAGGTAATCTCCTGACAGGAGAGGGTAAGAAAAGATGAAAAGAGATAAAACCTATAAATACATCAATGCTTGGACTTAAAAGGATATTTACACCCTCTTTGGAGAAAGAATCCCATGTAGCAGTCATCTCCAACATTTAGGCGTTTACTTAACTAGGGATCTTGGGTGGGGAGTTCAAGTGGATAATATGACACGGAAGGCATTTAAATTACTTCATTGGGTAAATAGAATTAAAAGGAAGTAGCTTAGCTACAGAGGAAAAAGCTTTTAAGGTACTGGTTGGACCTATCCTAGAATACTCGTCCATAGTATGGGATCCATATGAGGTGGGACTTAGTAAAAATATAGAAAAAGTTCAAAGAAGGCAGCAAGATATGTACTCGGAAGGTATGAAAGAACAGATAGTGTCACAGAAATGTTAGATGTACTGAAATATGAGAGTTTGAAAAATAAGAGAAAAAGGAGTAGGTTAGGCACGATGTATAGAATTGTTAAAAAGGACGAAGCGTGGGAAGATTTATGGAAAGAGATAGAAAAACCAAACTTTGCCGGAGATGTTTTAAAAACATCTTGATGCTATTTTATTTTTTAAGGTACAAGTATTCCTTTCATTTAACATTGAATTTTTTTACAAATATTTAAAAATTTTAATTGCATCAAGTTCTTGTTCCGATTTATAATTATTTGATTAAATAGCTTTTGGAATTTTCATAAGGGCTCATAATTGTTTCATAATTGTTTTAAAATGAATTTTTTAAACTTGAAAGGAAACTTTGACTTAAAGTTGAACATAAATTCAGAAATATATAAAATATACTTACTTTCTAATAATTAAGAAGACATTACACAAATATGTATGCTACGAACCACTGAAAAAACAAGGAGGGTTAAGAAGGCACCAGGATTCAATTACGAAACTAGGACTACTCTCTATTGCCTTTATAGCAGAATAAGAACAAATACTTCTAACAATTTATACGTAATAGCCAATGCAAAGGGTGTTATGAGGAACGATCATGTCATTCAGAGAATTAACGCTGGCTGTGAAATCCCATGTCACATTGTGAATTGACCTTAATGATATGATCTACAGCTTTGCAGGATATGTGATTGAGGCTTTGCCAGTTATCCAAATTATCCTCAATGAAGATGTCAGTTTGCTTCCAATTTATATCACCATGACGTTTAATTTTGAGAATCAATATTTATTCCCCAGAACGCACAGGCTGGATGCATACGGGTATCTTCGTGTATAATGTTGTTAAACTAAACTTTATGATACAAATTAGATGCAAATTGTGTAAAACCGTGCTCATAGAATTTCTGTTTTTTTTCATCTCCTAGCTTTACGTATTGAACATCAATGCATGTATAGTTTAACGGTCAAGAACACTCAGGTTTCCCTAAAATATCTCTCCGGACATTAAAGCTGATAAAAATGCCTACTTAAATATTCCCTAGGCTATCGAGTGAGGCTGCAATGGTATCGTCCCCATCTCTCCCCATCTCCTTACACTACGCCACTTAGGGAAGCAATTAATCGTGCTTTAAACACACCACGTTTCAATTATGTATTTTTTCAGGATATTCTTATGGATATGCCCAATTTTTCAAAAAATAGCAAGAGTACTTACCCCAGCGGTTTAAAAGTAAACGGTAGCAATTAAAACTAACATAGAGAAAAAACTTATCCATGGATGTGAGACTTTGACATGGGAGTTGAAAAATTTCGAGCTACCAAAAAGGACGACTAGAATTAAAAGGAAAAACAGCAGCATATGAAGAAATACTTTGAATATAGAGTGAAGGGAGAGGTTTCATGAAAAAGTCTTAGTAGAGGGAGAGGGAAATCAAATTGGCACATTCTGAGACACCATATTTTACTGGAGACCATAGCTGAAGGAAACTAAGAGGTGAATAACAAATGAGGGCCGAAAACTAAAAATGGGAAGCAGCCGATGGAAAATAAAGGTAAGTAGCTACGAAGGCATAAGGAGCTTGGCAGGGAGCATGATAGTTAGGAGAGTTGCCACCAACTAATTCTCGGATTAGTAACCCGTTATAATGATAACCGGTTTTGTCAGTCGGTCCAAGAAAGTGGCACTAGATAACGAATAAGATGGTATATCAATCCAATTGAGTAAGAGAGGTCGTAACAGTAAGGTAATATTTTTTTCGGTCTTTAAACTGGCATTTGAAACTTTCACCCATGCATTTTATATGCCTACTTCAATTAAATAAGTCACATAGAATAAATAACGAAAGTGTCATACTTTGTTACAGTAAAAATATGCTTGCATAAGCTAGCGTAGTGTTTATAGATATTTATAGATACGACTAGAAACTCGTGACTAAATGAGAACTCGAATAGATCATGTTATCATTCAACCTCATAAAAATAGATATTAGTTACTTGGTGGAAAAATGTTGGCGGACAAGTAGGCATGCGCCACTTATATAAATTGAAAATACTATCAAAATATAAAATAATTCATAAAGCATTTTATGAGAATTAATTGGACTGACATTTTGGAATTTTAAACACTGTGGCAGAAAAGAGAAAGCTATTACGTGAAATTAGAAATTAAAAACAAAATAAAGAAACAGAAAAACAGGCGGATGCCAAGGGCTTTGGAAAAAGAGAGATAAATGGGGAATACTTATTGCTTTATGGTCGGCAGTTAGAAAGTACGCAAAATTGAAGAAAAGAATAATGAAGGGTAAACATGAATTTAGGCTGGGAGGAAATACTTATAAGCTTACAACTATACATAATAAGTCGTTTTCAGGAACCATCCATAGCCTACCTACCTACCTCTAAACGATTGGGAACCGATGATATGATGGTATACCTATGTGATATAAGAATAACTCTATCGAGGTCAAAATCCCTTAAGATTAAGTGTTGCTATTGGCTTGTAGGACAGAAAATGCTTACAGGTACCGCCAATGCAAAGGATATCTGAGATCTGAATCTTGAAAATAAGTTGACAGCGCCAAGGTTGGGGCATTATTGCGTGAAGTATTACTAAGTTATTCATTTAAGTTCTAAAGGGTGGAAAGATTGGGTTGAGTAGTAGTGCCACGGGAAGGGAAATGTGTGGGGGGCGGGGTGTTTTGCCCAAAGGGTAAGAGGGAGACAGTGGAAGAGGGAGGGAGGGGCGGGGGGAAACTGGGGAGAGAATCAGGACCGGTGTACAAGTGCGCGGGGGCCGCCACCGCTGGTCGTTTCGGTCAGCTCTCCCGTCGCCGAGGAGAAACTGGGGGGTGGTGGAGGAAGGCGTGGGTGGGTCAGGCGGACGCTCCGCGATAAAATTGGCTCGGAGTTATTTCCGGAGGGAGAGATTACATTCGAGTCGGAGCCAAGAGAGAGGGGAATAGTGGAGTTAAGGAGAGAGGGAATGGCGGGATGAGGGACGTGGAGATACAGCAGGCGAGAATGAGAGTGGATAGGTCTGGGGTTAGTGTGAGGTAGGGGCAATTACAAGAAAAGGATTCGCCAATGACACAAGAGACCAACGTGGGAGAAAGGAGCAAGGAGAGAAGCCCTTCGGATAGCATTCCAGTCCTTCAGTAACAATTTGCACGCAACATGCTTTTTAGAGAAAGATAACCTTTAGAGCTTGTGCCAGGAATGTCTGGGTTTTTAGACGCGGGCATTGAGGAAGATGGAAATGATGCGATAGACCAAACCAATAAATAAGGTCTTGGAAGTGAGGAAGTTGGGGACGAAAATATGAAGACAGAAAAATTGCTTGAAGGAGATATTCCCGGGTTACGGAAAGCTGCACAGTTTAATGGGTGGAAGAACAATTCGTACGCGGTGGAGAAAGAGGAACAAAAAAATTGAACGAGATGAAAAGTAGCAGAAAACTAGAGGAAGTTAGGAAATATCTGGGTATATTTATGTTATCCTGAACAAGACCAGAAGTCTAGGAGTAAGAGTATTACGTTTTTGCGAACAGTATATAATCAATCTCAATGCCCAGGCCTAAACCCTGTGCTATGGTTCTAGGATTCTGGTTAGCCGTCGCAGCTCGCAGAATCACTTCTCTCATTAGATTGATTGCATTAAAATAGTACAGTCCTAACCTATTCTTCAAGATAATAATAAAAATGGGAAAAATAAAGAGCTAGACTTAGAACTGATTAGATACAGCAGGTACACTTGAAAAACATATATTAAAGGAATTGAGTGAATATGAGGTGGAAAACTAAAGAAAGATAATAGTGTAGAGCTGAAATCAATCTTTGGATTTACAACAAATGTTAAAATTTCATTGTAATTGCGTATGAAGTTGAATAATCTACTATATAAGAACGACTGAGAAATTAACAGTACAGAAAAGTAAACAAGGTGAATGAATATGAATCATTGTAAACAGTATTAAATTCTATGTTAAAGGTGAAATATTTATCAGATGACATGAAAAGCGATATTGGAACATGCATGACCAAATTTATAATACTCTAAAATCTTTTAAACCAATTTTTTAACATCAATACGAACCATATCTTAGAAACTTAAATAAGAAATCATATGAAATACACAGACAACACAAATTAAATGCAACTTAAAATGATGAAAACTGTTACATACATGGATATATCCAATGGTCCTGTTCATATCAATCGTGGAGAAGAGAAAAGGTGTATTTCCCATGTATCTGGGCGCCATACCTACCATTGACATCATCAGATAAAATTCCTTTATAAAATCTCCCTTTCAGACGATCAAATTCCTTTTGTCGCTGACCGAACAAAATTCGGCCAGCCAGACTAAAACAGCAAATGGACCTTTGTTATGAATAAAAAAAAAGCAACCTTATATCGCCGAGTCGGTACAAAAGAACTCTATCGCCGGAAATGGCAGTCATTTTGTCGGGTTAAAAATATATATAGGCACGGAGATAAAAAAAACAAGACGCAGGAGAAATGAATAAAGGGAGTGAAAGGAGAGGTGACACCGAAAGAAACAACTTAGGGGAGGCGCAAGTAAGGGGAGGAAGCATTGGATGAGAGATGCGGCCACGCGACACCGGGACTTAGCGTCCGCAGGAATAGTGGGGACAAAGAGGTGGGGTGAGCGAGGGTATGAAAGGGAAGAGAGATAAGAGGGGACTGACCAGAAGGCAAGGTTCCGGAAACCAAAAATGTGTTCCAAAGGTGGGGGGGGGGAAATGAGAAATCGGAAGGGGGGGAGGGGGAGAATTAGGGAGTGAGGGAGGGGAGAACGGAAAGAGCCGCGGCGGTTAAAGTCGCCCTTCCTTCTAAAACCTCACACCCTCTCGGCTTCGACTCTACCACCGCCCGTCTCCAACCCCACCCTGGCTTCCATTTACCTTCGATCCCTCTCGCCGCGGGTCTCCTTTCCTCCCCGAAACTGGGAAATTGGGAAGAGTTTCATACGGCTGCCCGAAAAAAAATCGATCCTTTTCCCCAACGCCAGATTCTTGCTTCCCCCCTCCCCTTTTCCCACGTCCCCCAAGGCAGGCAGCCCACCCATACAATGGAAAGCATCGATTCTCGCCCTCCCTCTTCCTTCCCTCCCCTTCCCCTTCCAGCATCCTCTTACTTGCCTTACCTACTCTCATTTATCCGCGCACGCTGATACTCCCAACTCCCCGAAATACCCCGTGTGAATGGAAAGGGAGTGAACAGGAAGGAAGAGAGGAAACTTTTCGATGTGAAAGCATTTCTCTCCCTCGCTCTAGCCATTTCAAAAATAAAATTAACCGTATTATTTTTGGATGAATTGCCTAGAAGGGTCAAATTTCACCCACTATTTTTGCGCCAACAATCTAATCTACGTGACAAGAATGTAAATATTGACCTATAACATGGGGCACAAGACGTTTCTTCTGCTTTTTTAAACTTCCTAACATTTATCGTCAGATGTATTCGTCAGGAGTAATTTTTTTCGTATTTTACTTTCTTCAATGTGCTTAGAAAAATACTTATTCAAGCCTTTTGCGCAATCATTTTTTTAAATTCAACATGGTCGTGTATGCATGCATCAAAATTTAAATGTGATCTAAAATATTTTGCAAAAGTTACGATAAATCCGCCAAAAAAAGTATAATTTTAAACTTTTTTCTGCGTCTTCTATCATCCATTGAAAATTTTTAACGCCTTAACAATATTTTCCTCGGTAACTAAAAAAGCTGATGCCATTAGAATTAGCCTGAGAGAGGGCACCCTAAAAGTTTATCTCCATAATAACAAGTTTCTAGACGTGATCAATATTTTTACAACGATTTTGTTCGATTAAGAAGGTAGAACATATTCCAGATCCTAGATCCTAGACTATGATATTGAAAGGCAATAATACGAGAAAAATCTCACATTTTACCAAGCGTACGCTCATGTTTAAAAAAATTCTATGTAATTAATTAAAAATTGATGAATGTTAAAATTCTCAATCACTGCATTTATATAAACAAGCATTGGTTCTCGCACATAATTTCATGCAGAGTTAAGCACTTGGATTGAAATAATTCCATCACCTAATTTTCAAAGGACGGTGATTTTCGACAAAATAACAATATATTTTCAATCGAAATACATGACTTGAATAGAATCTTTGCTTGTACTTAACTGTTTCAGTTTACCTTCTGACTTCTAGAGCGAATTTTCGCTAGCTGCAGCCTGGTTTTGAAAACTCTTCAGCGTCACCTTGCTCACTAAACTGTCAATGCATTAGGTAAACACTCTTAGGTCAAAATTGATTAACACATGATTTGTCGCCAAATCATAATTTCGTAAATTAAGAATAATCCATTATTAAAAGGGTGCATTTTTCAAGGAAGTTCGTTTTTGAAAGATGTATTCTGTCGAGAACATTACTGCTACTGCCCCGAGAGGCAGACGGAATGGTATTGTCCCGGGTTCACTCCGAGGAAGTATATTTCCTATCATTTTTATCTCCCCTCACGTTCCATCTCTCCTTTTCCCAATCTCTTCCTTTCCCTCGCCCAGACGTGCAGACACGTACACTCATCCCCCTTCCCCACGGCTATTCCCTCAAATCCACCCCCTTCTCCCCGGTTCACGAGTAATGGTATTGGGAGTGGGAGCGAGGAAGTAGGTGATTGGAAGGGTGAGGTGAGCGAGGAAACGTCCACCGGCGATAAACGTACTGCGGGAGGGAACCAACGTTAATCAAAGGAAAGGACCCATCCACAGAACCCCCGAGAGAGGGAGAGAATGTGCGGGCGAAAGAGCGAGATGGAACCGTGCCGATATTGAGCCATAAAAATATAGACAATAGTTAAGTAGGAATTGAGGGAGTACGGAAGGGAGAAGTGAAGGGTTAGGTTTCTCCTGTAGGTGAGGAGGGCAGTAACTAGGGGGCGGCAGGAACGGATGGTGGGTGGAGAGCAAGTAGGGAAAGGGCTTGAGTAAAAGGTGTGCCCGCTCCCCAGCATCCCACTTCGTACGCAGAGACGCGTCACGAGGTTATAAAGGTACGCCCGTTTGTATCCAAAATACGGGTCGCGGGAGCGTTACGACCGGTCGCAAGGTAAATTTACCACTGCAATGGCAGTTGATGGGGCGCAGCGGTGTGATGTGTATCTGTAAAGTGCGTATCTTTCCTTATTACTCACCGTCCACATTTTCTACCTCAGAGGATACACTCTAGACAGTTACTAATACTTATTGACTCATGACTTTACTATTCTACCCATATACCATCATCAAAGGTGGGCTCTTAAAGAAAAGCCATCGGCGTCTTGGCTGGAGTTCGATTCCGATCATCGCTGCTCCATGCATATCACACGTAGAAATAAATTCCCAAGTTCAGCGGCAAGACGCAATTATAGTCTCAAGCAAGCGTAGAAGTAACTACGCACGTACTTCAATCCTTAATTTGTTTACCTTCCTTAACCTTATCGCGGGTAATTTTTTTCTTTTAATAAAATTGGGTACTCTTTCCACTGCAAACTACAACAGTAGGCCGCAGGGTGGCGAAAAATTGACGATAATTTTTAAATAGGAAAAATGCATTTTTAACCGAAGTCATTTTTTCTTGGATCAATACATAAAACCTCGCCTAAAAAGAATGTAGACTTGTTTTTAGCTACAAGAGAAATAAAATTTGGGCGACACTGCACAAAATATTGATAAAACTGATGTCATGACTAGAATCAACCTGTACGCCCGTAATTGGAATTTATTTTTCCCGGTTTTGTAAATATTTACTCACTCAATACTCCATACTTCTTCTCATTCATTCGAAACATTCACTTCGGCCTTCACACTTATTTAGCCATCTGTAAATTATGTGATACAGATATATGTATATTCTATCAGTCAATAGAGTCAGGTATACTTTCTGATATGGCGAATTCCTAGCAATTGACTCTTCCAAAACCAAATATTATTTATGTTAATGAATAGGACCAAATATTAATAACATTTTATTTAAATTTAGCGACATAATGAGCAAATAAACACATATTTAGCTTGAAAAAGAGCTAAGGTATACCAAATAAATTCGGATAGGTCATACATTTTTCCTTACAGCTTCAATTTTGGCATAAATTCTCCCAAATAAAAAAAATGCAAAAAAAATGCCTTTTCGCGGAGATTCGTTGACTGCGACGAAAACAGAAATAATAAATACACTCTCCCTCCCATTTCCTCCCGCTGAAACGATTCGGGAATATAAAAAAACACAACGACTCACGAGGGAGGTGGCTTCAAGGATTACACGTTAAAAAACAACACGTCAAATAATATACGGGCCAAAATGTAAGCGCGCGGATCCTCGAGGGCATTGAAAAATTCAAAAATGCGTTTTCGCAAGTTAAGCGAAGCCAAGGGAAAGAGGGCGAGCGATTCGTTCCGTGTGGTGCTCGAAAGCAACGCTGGCGCCAAAGAGAGGGCCGCGGGGAGACGAAGTAAAGAGATACGACTTCATGACGCATGCATTGCGTCTCATAAAAAATAAAATGAAATAAGAGAGCCGAAAGGGTTGGGAAAAAAATACGAAAAATAAAATATAGAGCCTTGGGCCCCGTGTATCAATTATTCAGCTCGTTGCGCGCTGTAGAGGGCCGGCCGCAGGATTAACACCGCACTGGGAACGATTCGACAGGCGAGAATAGCGGGAGGTGGATGGGGAAGGAAACAATTGAACCGGCGATTTAATACGTAGCATATTCACAATCAGTATACGCGCTCATTGACCTAAAAGTCCGAGAGAAAGAGAGGGAGTGGGAAGTGATGGAGTAGGAGAAAGATCGAGGGAAAAGTGGGAGACGGGAACCCAAAGGGAAACTTAAAGAGGGGACGGAGGACGAGTAGGGAATACGGTGGCGAGTGTGTGAGATGAAGTTGGGACAGAGAGAAGCGGGGTGGAAGCTCACGCTTCACTTGCAGACCTACGACTCGAGGCTTTCATAGGGTTCAACTAGCACCTTTTCCAAAAGAAATGAAAAAGCCGCACACTCCCAGGTATCACCTGAAAAAAAAGCCAGGTGAAAAATGATGAATCCGTTTAAATGCTAAAAGGCATTCGGCATTCGAGTTTCATTTTTTTAATCACGTCGTCACTACCCAACGCGAGTTTTAGAAAAAAAATGAAGGTGACTGAAGGCTTTCATTATGCACGCTGGAATATGCTATTCACCTCGAAACAGATGAAAATAACGGATCTAACTCGTACAAAATGGTTCTCTAAAAAAATGTTTCATTTTTTCACGTACAACAAATTTTAGATGCCCCACATTTACCTTCAACTCTCTTGAAAATTATCTGGTCTCATCTAACTCATTCATCAACCGAGAGAATAACTTTCAAAACATTTAGTAAATATACTCCATGACACAGTATTTCATTCTATGAGAGTATAATATTACTCCTGAAATGTATGAGTGAGTGCTCAAACGACCATTCAAGGCGTAGATCAAGCGATATTGTTTCTAAAAAAACGACGAGTGATTTTGTCTTAATTCATTTATCAGAGTTAAAATTAAGCCACACGGAAGTATCTTGTAATAACAAAGGGACCCCTGGATGGGAATGTTTTTCAGTCAATATCATAGAGAGTCAAGTTAACAAGTAATACTCGACTGGCTAAATTTGAAAAAGAGTTCATTATATTAGGCGATCAATTGGTAAATTGTGACTTATTAATGTACCAAGAGTGGTGCTATTGCACGACAATTTCACTTTTCTTTTAAACTTAGCCTAATTATACGTACCTAAAAATGATTCATCCACACACAATTTGCATACATCTACACAAATTGAGATTAACCAATGATCACAATCGAATTTCAAATTCATTTATTATATACATGAATACGGACATAAAATAACCCTTAAATACGAGTATACATTTCTGATGATTAACTGATAAGGTTTTAAGATAATATAAGTAACTGATCTTCAGTTACTTCATAAGAATTTACTGATATTCAGTCTGAAATTCACTCCAGAGTTATCTTTGCGTACGTGGCAGGGGTTGGAAGCCCTAGAAAAGTCTCTTTCCAAGTAAAACCATGCTATGAATCAGCAGGCGCCGCAATACGCAGAACAGCCTAGGAGCAGCCAGGAGGTCACTGGGTCACTGGGTTTATTACCGGGGTCGACCATGGAAGGACGGTCCTTCTCTGGGTCGAAATTTAGGCTTTCTTGTATGTATTTCAGGTAAATCATCTGCTATTTCTAAATTAACATTCCCCAAATCATAGTAAATTCAATGAGAGATATTCGTGTACTAATTATATGCAAGTACTTAGTATTATTCATTACCCAGCATTTATGTAGATAATATCTTGGAGGGTATTTCTGCATATAATGTTATTGCTTTTTTATTTTTATTTTTGACGCACAGGGATAACGAATTTAATGAGACTAATTTTCGACTTTACTTTCTTGTCCATTGAAACTACTTAGAGATTACTTGTTAATGAAAAAAAATTCCCACTCATTCCACTACATTTACGTGACATGTAAAGCAAATGTAAACTTTAGAAATGGATGAATATACTCTTCCGTAATTGTTAGTCGATTTTTAAACTGATAATTACGAACTGATTTTGATGATTAAGTTGGCTTATGAAATTGCATCAGATATTTTAACAATTTTACTGAAAAACCCATGATATTCATCATGCTAAGCTTTTATGGTACTTATTTGGGGAGATCATTAACAAACTGTTTGGTGGAAAAATATAGAAACACGTACCTTAATCAGCTAATATATAAATGAAAACTAAGAAAAAACTTAAAACAAAATCTTTGGCATGTTTCTTTTTGAAAACGTACTAAATGATAGTACGAAGCAAAGGCTACAAAACATTTGAACTATTAAGGTAATTCTTCGTTGCAATCAGTCACCTCTTCTACGAGTCGCGCGATAATGGTACTCTAAGGGGTTACCGTTATCAGTATGGATACTTAGACCTATGTCGTCGTTCATTTTGTGATTCATGTATTTTTTTCAACATTCACAGTTCTTGTTATTAATTGGTATTAGGTGCCGTTTGAGGTAGGTTTTTGATGGGCACAGGCTGAGCAGAGCTACATTTATTAGTCTCATGTAATGAGACACAACATGGCATAAAAATAAACCCTTTTTTAATTGCACATACCTTTTACCTTCGTTCATTCCGTCCAACATGTTTATCTTTTCCTTTCCTACCTCGCTTGTCTAACGTTCTACCCTCTATTACTATCTTCAACAGTCCGTTGGCAATAAAAATTCCCGGCATTAACCTTTCCTGGCTTCTTTGGATTTGTCCCAACGATCCGCCCACCTTGTCTAGTACCTCTTCGATTATTACCTTCTCGTCCATTTCGTTTTTACCATTCTTCTCCACACCCACACCTCAAAACTTCAAATTACATCTAGCTTCTTACTGAACAGACCATGTATCTGTATCGTATCAATTCACACTTCATATCAAAGTTTTCATTAGTCTGTTCTGAACACCTTTACTCAGCATCATTGCCATTAATTTCCGCCTTCTTGTGAAAACTTCTCAGCCTAACGCATTCCTTTTAATTCACTACTACTTTGACCATCTTCATCTAAAACATTTCGAAATGCATCGTACAAACCGTTCAACCTTCTCTAATATTTGCTTCAATTTTAATGTTTGACTTGGCCTTCCTCTTTCCCAAAAATCTCATATATCATGTTTTTGCTTATATTTATTCTCATCTCAGACATATCCCACTGATTTTCTGATACACTAATCATTGGCTGTAATTCCTTGGCTGGGCTGACTAAATAAATCTTCATCGTCCGAAAATTTAACAGATTTATAAATTCCCCTCCCACTTTCATTTCTATCTCCAGTCATTGACTGCCTCTTCTACCATCTTTCACGCATACGTTGAAAACCAAATTTGATAATTAACACGACTTTCTCACTTCTCTTTTCCGACAGTACCTCTCTCCGCTCTCCATCCACCATATGCACTTAAGCAATCAGGTATTTTACTAAACATTTCTTGATAGTTTAATTTATTCCTGCCAAGGGATCAGCCAAACATGTATTACGTATATTTCAATTTTACCACATAATTATCATTTACAATAATGCACCTGGATTGGGGTAGGTTTTGACCAGATAATGGCTTGAATTCACCTGACATTTATTTTGCAGGTAGCCCACGGGTAAGAGGTAGACTTCGCACCACTGCTGTAAACGATTAATGCATGGAATAGCAATTTTAAGCAATTCAACATGACATCATTTTGCGTTAGATATTTAACTTCTCAGTACCTCCTTCTTTCTTCCATCCATAATTCTGTCGCCTTTCCTATATTACTTTCCCTATCTTATTCTATTAACCGAAAAATCTTCGAAGCACCATATCATCAAACAAATCAATATCTCAGATATAATACATACTGTTTGTATTTCGTTTTTAAAACGATTTGCCAGCCATTTTTTTTCTCTTTTCTTAAGAATAATGACACTTCGTAAGGACTCATCTCTTTGGGGCATATTAATCCATAAAAAGTCTGTCACCCACCAACACCCTTTACTCCAAACCAGCTGCGCGATTATCTATCTTTTTTACCCATTATCGCAATCACATATTCGAGCCTTTTCAATAGAATTTGATCTCAAATGAGTACCATCTGGGTCAAACCTAGCTGGGACTATCATATTGTCTCTCCTTAAACTCCCTTCCCCATTTTCGGTGGCAAATCTCCCTTATAGTCAATCCCATTCACCATTCATATTCCCAGGATGACTCATCCTCTGACGTAACTGCTTCAGCGCTACGCTATCAACTGCTCCGAGCACAAGATGCCCACGGCACGACTTGTGCAAGGGTCATTGCTTACAATGGCTCCATATAACCGCAAAATTCAACAAAAAGAAGGCAATGCATGTTTACTTAAGGATGAACAAACGAGGAATGGGTGAACGCTAAGGAAGGGTTAAAAAATTAAAATAGAGGAGCACCTAACGTGTTTTCTAAGGGAGCGCCATTTCTACGGCAGGGCAATTTCTGGCGGAGTGCTATTTCTAAGGAGGCGCCAAGACCTAAGAGGGAAGCCCACGCACCCATCCACCGCATTAAATGTTCCTTCCAGTTTCCTCTTTCCGTCCATTCAAAGACCGGGCGTTCAAATTACTGGGCTAGAGATGGGCTCCTATAGGCTCGTCCAATCTCCCCTACCTACCACCCAAGCCTTCAATCCATTTGCAGCGCAGATGCCTCCCTGCCTTGCTAGGATAACATACAAATAATATGTTTTGCTATTGCCTGTATATTTTTGTCAACTCCTGAATATGCTATGCTACACTTATTTATTGTCAATTTATAATAAATAGCAATAAAATAAAAACAAGCATTTTTACAAGAAAGGTGAAAGTTTCTACATTTTTTTCCTGCATGATGTCATCCCTTGGTAAACGCAATAAACCACTTGAAAAAAAGGCAATGATTTATCTTCACGTGCGCTGAGCACGCAATGAATTGTAATAAAAGTATAATATCTTATAATTAATTAGAGAAGAAGGGAAATTCATATCTTGGGTCAATCCCCTTCATATTTGCTACCATAGGGTCGTTATGGTTTTATTTCCAAATTATGAATAACGACATATTTTGCTTCCCACATCCAATGCACGCGATGAAAAAAATGTAAGACATCGTGAGAGGAATTAATTCCTCACACCTACGCAAAGGTATCCTCCCCCTTCAGACCTCCCTTTCCTTCCATTCGCACGCAAAAAGCACTGCTTTCATCTCTATCGTTTCCCTTATCTTAACCCAAACGCAACGCCCCAATATCTCCTAGCCAATTAACCACCAGCACATGGCGACGCCTCTCGCTCTACTCTCGTTACCTCTTCTCCGCAACCTCCGGGCACGCATTAGCGGCTTCCGCGGTCACTCGGGCCCTTTTTTACGCGTGAAAATTGCAACGCGCGCTTGGCTGGGCGTCGGTTTAATAACTCTATATTCCCAAATGGAAATTTTCATAACGCTGGGGGCCGTCAAAACTGACGGAGCGTTAGAGAAACCAAACTGGATGTCCCTCCCACATTCGTTAGGATTCTGAGGACTTTATTCCAGAATTTCAAAGAAAATTGAAATATTGATGTCCAATCTGTAGGAGCCCTCTTAAAGAAATAAACTCATCAGCCATCCGCAGTTATCACCAACATATGTACATTTCAGAACGCATCCAGTGCCTTGAAATAAATGGATCTCAGTTTGGCGTATAAGACATGGCAGCTGAAGTGAACATATGGACTCATAACTTCAACTTGAACCCCGAGAGTAGGCACTTCTTTTTTCAATAGTCTGTTCAATTTTCAGCCACATTTTCTTTTTATGTCATTTTAGAAAACTCTTTTGTAAACTATAGTATGTCAAGCCATTAATTTCTCGACTGCCAAAACCTCGACTTCTACAGGAATCCTCAAACAGCAGTTAAATCAAAATATGGCATACCATCTAGCCACCATTTTTCAACACGTTTAACACCACTGAGTTCCGTCCATATACGAAATATCCCGCTCAATCCAGGATTAATGGAGCAAGAATGCTTCTTTAGTGACAAAAAAGTGCTTTTGGATTATCATGCCTCTAAAAAATTCTATTGCTAAGAATAAAAGACTTAATATTTCTTATATCGGTCTTTTATGAGATCAGTATGGCTTAAATTTTCGTTGTGGTCTCTTATTGCCACGTTTTTCAGAGCTAAAACGTGTGTAGGCGTTATAGTCATACGATTGGTATTTACCTAGCAGTTTTAATCTTACCCGTAGTCTCCGCACTTTGTGACTTCAACGCAGGCTACCCAATTCAAGTACGATGCTTTATGACATTTTATCGTGATTTTACCCTATATAGGCAGCATTTTTCTGTACCTTGTTTAGTTCCGAAATTAATTCCTTCGCAGTGTCCCAAATGCTCGACATTTATTTAAGGTAACGCGTAACTAACCTGAAATAACACCGCTTCTTAACCTTTTTATTTGATTAATTATATATTCAAAGAATTACACATTCAAATACAACGAGGGCATATTGGGCCTTGAACGAGTGAGGATCTAAGGGAGAATATGCAAAATTCGTTTGATCTGATGTCGATACGATAATATTTTTCACCCATAAATCCCGAATTTAATCACCGGAAAATTTAATAAACTTTATTCACGGCGGCGATTTAACGCTCCGCCTTTAAAAGAGTGAAATGAAAACAAAACAGTTTGGTCGTTAATGTACGAATCAAATACATGGAATATCTCTTTGTAGAGCGAAGTGGAAATCACCAGCGATAAATTTCGGCAAATAAAGCACATCCGATACATTGTGTCAGTTTACAGCATGGAGCATTAACCTGCGTCAAAATACAGCCATAAATGTTTAAGTAAACATTTTCATAAAAGCGACGATACGACCGCCATTAAGACATAAAAATATCCGACAGAGAAAATATTTCTTGAATTATTGCTTCAGAATTAAAAACCGAAATATTAGTCATTAGCTGACCGCATAGGTCTTTCTTTAGCACGGCGAAAGTTAAATTTAGAAATAATTCACTATACATTTTGAATGCAATCATCTTTACCAACTGGTTAAGCATGCCGGATCAATATTCCTCAGCTTAATAAAATTATCAGACTCATAAATGTCAAAATAATCACATTATTTGAAACGTAATATATATGTATACAGTTTTCAAGAAGGAATGTAATGCAGGTATTGGTACATATTTTAAATATTAAGACCTTAAGATACGTTGCGCTCCTAAATATTTGTCTTCGTGAGATGCATATAAATTGTATGGAAAGTTTCTCATTTAAAATATATTACGATGTTCCTGATGATATATCTCATACTAAAATAATAGTGTTCATATAGGTTTGATATTGATTTACAAATTAGCTTAATTCACCATTATTTACCTGTATCATGCCTTAGCACTTAAGCATAGACCAATATAAATGAAACTTACGCGCTTAGAGAGAACAAAGAATATTTTATCGGTTGTGGACTTTTAATTTTACAATAATACATATTTGTGAACTAAAGGACATTAGCTACGAGATGACAGGTGAATTCTTCAAACTTAATTAGTTGATGAAACATTACTGCATGCCACGAAACACTAACCAAATGTAAACATTCTTTAATAATGTTACTCAGCTAATTCCTAATATTTAAAATTAGATGGCGCGGTCTTACAGCACCGCGGTGGTTCAGTCACTCACTCACAATAATGCAAGTTAGCATGAAATATTATAACTTTTACAGAGTGCAGACGACTCGGAATAATTCTCCTCTCAAAGTCCGGCCGCACTCCTGTTACGCGCCACGATATAGAGTTAATGCGACGAGGGGGCGCGAAGGGCATTGAGATAAGAACACAGGACAAAGCCAAGAGGAAGCAGCTCCAAGTGCACGCATTGACCTTTCCCCTAGGCGGGCAGTAAAGAACAAACCAGCAGCACTTCCGGCTCCTCCTTTCGTTCTCCTTCCAACTCTATCCAACAAATAAGACGTGAAGTACGCATGTTATATACCCTCTCTTCTCCAAATCCTCGGCCAGGGCTCAGGCCACCATGCGCGATTCTAACAAGATATCGCAGTTAGATATCCACTTAGCATCGGATATAGCAGTCAATGACGTGGCCATTGACCTGAAGCTGCCAGAAATTTATTTTGTAACGTGAATGCTATATGTACGTTGTGAATGCGTGTTACTACGGAAATGCCATGGGAGATGTAAACGCATCGCTGCGTCGTAAGCCGGAGCCGGATGTTGCGTTTCAAGTGAAATGTTTCAATGCACAGCTATTTGCGAGTCATGTGCAATATCGCAATGAATTCTATGTGGATGCAATTTTAGATGCAAAATATTGCCGCAATACCCTGAAACAATAGTAAAATTAAAATTTTCATTTTAATGAAACGCAAACCATGTTGTAATGCGAGGTACGATGTTGATTAAATTATTATCCATATATACACGGTGGGCTTTGGAAAGCTGTTCATACACGGGATGTACATATGCATTATGTATGTACATTACCATTGATTCAGCATTTCATCCCAGTCTAAACCTTTATGCCTAACATGTCGGCCCCAGTGGCGGCTGGTCAACGTCCTCGGCTGCCAATCCTAAGGTCGCGGGTTCAATTCCTACCTAGGTGGGTTAATCTCCACCTAGGGTGGGAGTGTTTGTAATAGTCTTTAATGTAATGCACAGGGATTAGGTGGCAGAAGGGACAATGAAGTCTCCATCTCGCCCTAATAAAGCCTTGAATAAATAAATTATTCCTTTCTTCGAATTTAATACTATATTACTATTGAGACATTAGCATGTGAAACACTGCTTATTTTTTACCACTTCTTTACCAGACATGAAGTATAATCTTAACTGAACCTTTCCAATCTGTTACTATCATTCCCCCTTCAAAGTTTTCGAAAAAAAGCGATGACTTTTCTCCCTATTCCCGCTTACCTGACCTAAATCTTCCATTTTATTAGCCTTCTTAGAATTTCCCTCAGAACAATCTGTCTTTCTCCAGAATATCTAAGGCTTCATCATCTGTATCCTCTCTATCCAGATTATTTTTCTCGATTCTTCTCTTGCCCGCAGTTGAAGATCCACCAAACTAAGCTCATATTTTATCGAGTGGAAAACTCGCTTGCAAGTTATATAGAACCATACCAATCTTCTTTTACTGACGTTTTCTCGAAGTCTCATTCGATCCTCCTTGTAAACGATTCTTTCCATATTGAAATTTGTTAACCAATATTCTTACTACTTGACCTATTTAAACAAAATAGTGTCCATTCTATAAGAGATTTTCCACGTACTCGTGCTTTAATTGACCTACTTTGATGCTTAAATTTGCTTTCCTTCATTCTGAAAATCTCGTTATCTTTGTTTCCTCGCGATAACCCTTTATCATAGAACTCTCACGATGAGGCTTAAAATACACTAAATGATTATTGAAGTCCATTGGCTCACTGCTCAAATAAAGCTTTATCATCTGTCAACATAATTGATTAAATCAGCTATCTGCCGACTTTCATTCCCAACCTTAGCCTTTCCCTTGTGTCTCAGACCATCCCCTTGCTGTTCAAGTTAAATGGCACGAACAGCAAATAACAGGCAACCCTTTCTCTTTCTACACTGTATAAATACCCACTACGCTTCTCCTACGATTGATCGTACGTTCTAGTTGTTGCTAAAACTGCCTCATAACTTGCCTATTCCCAGAGAACACCCCTATTCTACAATACTTTTATTAACTTTGTTAATTAAACTTACTGAAAAGTGGTCCCACAATGCACTCATCAGGCAAAGATTATCGTCTACATTTCTCTCATTATTAATATTCTCTAAATCAATATTTTCACGCATTCTCCAACCTATTCCTGCCTATTCTCAGAAGTCCTTTCTATCCTCAGACCCGTTCATGTTTTGTTCAAAGTGCGACATGTGCTTATACTGGCTAAAACGTTTTTAATATTAAAAGGGCCCCGTAAATTTTGTAGCCAAATTACTCACCAACCAATATGTGATGATTCACCCTAAAATAAATGCTATTACAATCATTATTCCTTAAAAAAATTAGTAAATGCCATAGGATTAACAAATACCTACTCCGAACTGGTGTTCACAATCTTTTATTTTGCGTTTCCTTCCTCCCTCCACTATGGGTTAGGGGGTAGAAGAGACTCCCAAGTCTCAATCTCGCCTCAAAATAAAGACGTCTATCGATATATCCACACAGCATTCAAATTAGCCTTATCACCGAATAAATTTATCCTAAAGGTTTTTAACTGATTTGTTTGTGCTTGGAAATGTTTCGCTTGTATCCCATAATTTCTTCATTTTTTTATCGCAATTCCTTTCTTATCTTTAATTTTCTTTTCATATGTTTCCTCTCTATCCCTCTTATAATTCTGAAAAAAATTCACCATCTCACTTCTTCTCGTTTCTGAATAATTTGTTATCAACCGACCGCGCTTATTCCACCATGATTACTTAAACTAGCCAGAAAATATTATTTACTTTTTTACAGTCTTCTCACCAGCTACATTTTCACGTTGAGAACGCAAATTCGCGATGTGTGTGCAATTTTTGATGCAAATTCCGTATTAAGCGCGCGATTAAATTATGTGAATTTTGAAATGGAAGCCTAAAGAGTGATGAGGATGCAATTTTGCGATGCAATAGCGGTGTGAATGCGGCGACGTTGAAATGTAAATTCGATGAGAGTTCCCCGTAAATTCGATGCATGAAACCATCCATATACGTCGCGATGTCGATATACATTCATGGTTTTGTAACCAACAATTTGCATCATAATTCTATGTCTAAATTAGAGCAACCCACGGCGGTTCTTATTCTTTTTCTATTTTTTTCACCACTAGGTCCTTGGGCAAGGAAGAGAGAGACGGGGGAATGAAAAGTAAGGAAGTGAGAGAGGGAGAAGGAAAAAGAGAGAATAAGGGAGATCATGCGAACTCGACCCCGTGGCCTGCTGCACTCCGACGAGAGCGAAGGGAGTGGAACACTTCAGGAGTGCGGGAAGGAAGATGTTGAAGGCGGCAGTCCCAACGCTTTACTCGCGGCTTGTGCATGAATAATACAATGAAAAAAAAATAGAAATAAAATAAAATGGCAAATCCCCTTCATACTCGGCGCATCGTGGCAACAAAAGCACGTCCTGCCGGCCCTGCATGAAAACAGTGACTTTTTATGGATTCACCATAGAGTGAAGGAAGGAGAAATGCCCTCGCCACGCTCCCACTCAAGTCGCCCATTTCCGCGAGAGCTCTCCGCAAGGTGATGTAAAAATTTAGTAGAGCCTACAAGAATTTCTAAAGTGGATGTGTAAGGGGTGAGATTTTTGTAAAAAAAACTAATGGAATAGGAAGAGTTTTCCATTCTTCGTCCGTCCTGTAGAGTCCCATTGTACGAAATCCCTCGACGATAAGGAAGCAGCAGCCGGATTCTATTTACACGCCATCCCTCTTCCACCACGCCGCCGTGGTTTCCCGAAGTTCCGTTGCATTCCCTCCATATATGCCCGCAGCCGCGAGGAAATCGCATTTCCCATCGTTCTCCGCGAAACTCTACGCTAACTTCCCTCAGTCCCATAAGCGTCCCCGAATCCCTCCACGTTTATTGGCGCCATTCCCATAGTTACAGTCACGGCCACCAATGACGCACCCGCTCCGTTTCCTTGGTTTGTCTCGGAGTCAAAAATTAGAAAATCCGAAGAGCGAAGAATTTATTGAGTCCAAAAAGCCGTTTACGGCTTTAAAATAACGACGTTTCTTAGAATTAACCAGCAGCTGTTCGTGACATTGAACCTCCAGGAAGACATAAGTGCGAGCCTCAAGAAAAACGCAGGGCGAGGAATAAAAATTAAAATTAAGTATGACCCCGTGCAAGTGGCATAAAGTTATATCCACTTCCAGAAGGAATCTGCTACTAACAGCAGTCTCAAAAAATACATAAAAACATAAAACATTAGGTTTAACTTTTCCTACTTCGTTCATGACCTTCCTTCCTCATTTCACTTGTCTTTAACTATGTCATTTTCATTTGATTAAATCTTTTATTATAATGCACAAACGCTGGACATTCTAATATGTAGACCAACCTACTGGTTTCATCGCTATGGGATATTTTCTTTATGGAAATAAATATTTTTACCATACAATTTCATACATGGCTAAACACGTTATAAAAGAGGGAATTATGCACTGAAATAATGGCAACTTGTAGTACAATTCATCGACTGTCAAAGACAAGGGGCACTACCATGGTTCTGTGGAACGGTGTGAGATAAGATAAAAGAAGAAAAACAACACGTAGAACTATTTCACCTTAAAACCCGTATGACGAATTAAAAATAATTTAGCCACATTCCATTCCGACCACCCAAACTTCTTACAAAATAAAATTACGTATTTTTAGATGAATTTATGTACATATTATCTACACATATAATAAAATCTTATGTTTGAATCAATTATATTCTAATAAGAGAAAACACATTCTATTTAACGAAATCCTTATTGATAACCTATTCGGCCAATAAACCTTAAAATAGATGACCTATTCTTGCATCCTTGCTCCTTCCCCTCCTCAAAAATCTTTCGCTGATGTGTAAATGCTCAATTGGAAGAAACTTCATTGTATGAGGACCATGTGTTGAAACGTGTTGGGAAGTAATAAAAAAGAACAGCAGTTGAGGGACCAAAAAAATAAATTGGCAGAATGACAACTGATTTTTTATTATTTATCATAAGACACTATTACACAATATCACGCCTAAAAATATAAGATTGACGGGGTCAATGGTAACCCTCAGTCCCATGTAGCTTGAGAAATGCAATGACTTAGTCAGTCGCCAGCCGTCTTCATTACAATTCTACTGGTTTTGGAGCATTTTCGACGGTTAAAAATTCATCCATTCATCTTAACCTTTGGATGCTCTCAGCCACATTTAATATCTGATACTTCGTTATGGATGTAGACCAGTTGCTAAGCGGTATTCCCACAGAAATGATGGAGAATGTTGAGCATTATTTCATTGAAATTGGTTGGACGTTACCGCCTATTACAAGTTATAGTATTATGCACATATTCGCAGCTTTTACAGAGGCATTCTCGTCATATTCTTAAACTTTCTATCGTAATTTTGCGTCTTTCCTTACGTATCCTACTCGATTATGGCGTAATAGTCATCAGCCTTGTGCAATTCAGCTAACAAAAAATGTTTGTTTTCTCACGCAAATACTTACCAATACATTTCATTAACCAAAGCCTTTGAATATAATCATTTGTTTTGAATCGTTTATTCATTATCTTAAAAACTCTTGGGAATTGAAGCTTCTGTGTCTTCTTTATTACACAAAGAGCCCTTTTATTAATGTTTATAGCTCGAATAATTACCTTCGCGCATTTGTACGTAGGTACCAGGAATATCTGTCTCTTATTTCGAAGTCTACAGGTAACTGTACCTGAATAATCTACCTGTATAATCACTATAACATTATTGACGACTTTAAATGAGTCAATTTTTTCATCATATCCGAAAATGGGTCAGTTTGTCTATTTTCTTCAGAAAACTGCCAACTGGCTGTGAGTTTTTCGTCTGAGTACATCTTGAGGATATTCTTAGGTAAGATTTCCCGCTGATCGCTTCTTGTCACCTACAAGTATATATCACACCCGTCAAGTTACATACCTACACGTGGGCCATTTCGGCGATCGAAACATCTGACGTCACTTTGGTTCCAGAAGGTGATTAAGGGATCCTCTACCTCCTTGCCCTCTGCCATCAGCCATCCAACTCGCCACCACCTGTTTGTCGGTTGATGTCTAACGCGCCAAGATAACTAAGGACGAGCGAGTGAGAAATTGGGTCTCTGATTAGTCAACTCCCGCTAGAATAGAAGATGGGGAGACAATGGTCGCACACGAACTCTGCAGACATGCCGTTTAGCGAAAATTGATTATTGGGTCCATATTTTGGCAAATAAAAAGCACCAAAATCATGATATACAATCATCAACCGTATAATGTAATGAGACTTTCACATTTTATTCACAAATATATTCCATCAATCACGTTTCTCCCCCCTCGTTTTAACATTAATTTGAACATTTAAATTGAAATACAATTTTCATTCAATTTATTTTCAAATCGAAATGTTTTTTTGTTTAGCCTTCCAAAATGGATCCAAGAAAAACATGTCCCTTGGCTCCTCTTCATAATTAAATATATTACTCGTGTGATGCACTGTAAGTTGTGCATAATTTGTGCACCCGATTCAAGCTTGAAAGTGAAACGGAAGTTCCCAAATATTTAACCCCGGTTAGTGAGCGAGGGAGCGAGAGAATGATGACTGCACTTCTAGTGAGTTAATATACACTAAAACACTCTTTCAAGGAATATTCCAAGTAGATGAAAAACAGAGAGACTAGCTAAACATGAAACAGTAAAAAATGATATTTTTGCCGTGTAACTACTTTTTCTCGTAAAATTCATCTTTTTGCGCATGCTCACGCATATTAACTTATAATGCAGCATATTTCTAATGCTATGCTGTAAAAAGCTTAATGGAGTGTTGAGAAAAGCGGAAGGGTACTAGGCGAGTTATATCTCGTTGCGCTAAACTTTCTCACCTCTCTTAATTATGATTACTTAACTGACGGGTAATTAGCTCTCCTTACCAAAAACAACTTTGATCTCGCCCACATAATTCCGGTTTTTCCCAAACCTACTTTAAGCTACACCATTCCAAAAGAGGTATTAAATTATTTATTAAAGAAATATTTCAATGCGACGATGTATGATAACACCGAAAAGTGTTGTTCGCAAGAGCCGAACATTTGTTTCCAATTAGAGGCTGATGATCTTAATTGTTGACTCGATGGTATTCTGGAAGTGATGAGAGTGTGGGAATGTCAATTCCTAAGTCGACGAATGCACATTTCGCGCGTAGAAAGAGAGATCTAGAGCGACTGAAAATAAATGATTAAACCCAAGTGCATAATTAACGCGAAAGCACTTCCAATTCGGAGGACAGCAGAAATCGATCGCATTTACAGGACGGAAATACACAAGATAGGCTGACGCATTCCTCTGCAGTAGGTGGCACCGCTGCCACGACAACCTTGACATCACTCCAGCACCTTGACTTATTCGACCCGACCAAGAGAACGGCCGAGATGGTTGGCTTGACAACTCTTCAGGAAGGCAAGGAGTACGTGTGAGTGACAACCTGCGGTAGTTCAGCGTTGTGATGCTTTCGCTGAATGTTTTTATCTCTCATTGTACTGAGATGACGCGGATTCGCTTCGAAATTTTTACGTTCTATCATTATATTTTTTGATTCAATTGTTATCATTATATTTTTATTATTCGATTATAGTTACTATTTATTATCCGATTATGATTATTATTATTTAATTCCCAGTAATTTTTGTTTTGCCATGAATTTTATTGCAAATTTTCTTGCCTTGTAAACCAGTAAAAAGCGATTAGATACCATTCGCTAATAATATCATAGCTCCATATTCTTGAGCAACATATTTCAAGATTTACGTGGGCCATTTAATAATTCCTTAGAAAATCGAAGAGATGCCGCTCATACGAGTTTTTCGCCGTCCTTCACTTGGGTCATCTTCGATGGATGTGCGATCACGTGCATAGATCGCTTTTTAACGGTTGACAATGAGGGAGCAGAGTCCCCGTACACTTTTGCCGCCTTCGGATGAATTTCCTTAGGGGTTTATCAAACCAAGACGAAGAATTTTATGACCACAAGAAATTAAAGTTTTTCCAGTTTTATGGAAAACACGAAAGACGTCCACTACAACAATATGTGTAAACAATTTACTTGAGATAACAAGTTGAAACTTTTCTGACGAAGAAATGACACGTACACCCAAGCATGAATCATAAATTTTCGCTGATTGGAAAAGCATCTTGGTGTCAGGCCGAGAAACTTCCACCTGGACTGCTGTTAGAATGTGAGCTATATATAACTCTTGGTTTTATTTTTATATTTGATTGAAGCTACAAACTATTGCTTATTTATTTAAGTAACAAAATTAGTTTCGTGCGATGATGGAACTCTTCTATTTAAAAGGCTTGACACAGAAAACTATCAATGCCGATTTGGATGAAGTTGATGGCACATATGCTGATATGTGCCAAATGATTAAATCTTTTAGAACATCCAGTGGAATGACTTCCTCTGACATCATTGGCAAAATCCATTGACTTTGAGTTGTTGACAAATCAAAGTTTGCAAAATAGTTGAGGCCAATGGAATATCACAGATAATATTGTTTTCAATTTTTCAGGAAAAAGCGAGTGTGAAAAAATGTCGGCAAGGTGGGTACTGCGTTTGCTCTCATTGCGGAGAATGAACGCAAACGCGTGGTCGATTGTAAGGCTGGTTTTTTGCTTTTCCATCGTAATCCTGACAGCTTTCTGCCTTGATACATAACTTGCATAGCTATGGAAGTAGCATGGATACACAACTACACTCTAGAGACCAAGAAACAATCGAATTAGTGCGCTCCTTAAGGGTATCCGGTTCTGCGGGAGACGAAAACTGTTTAAACGGCCGACAAGATGTTGACCACTGTTTTTTGGGTTTCACGCGGAATCAACTACATTGATTACTTTACAAAAGGACAAACGCTAAATGGAGAGTATTATGCGTTGTCGTTGCACCGGTTGAGCAAAGAAATCAAGAAAAATGTCCTCATTTGGGAAGGAAAAAACTCTCCATCAAGATGATGCACGGGTGCACACCTGCGCAGTTTCAATGGAAAATTATGGAATTATGGAATATAGTTCGAATTTTAAAAACATCCATTTTATTCACTAGATTTGGCCCAGAGCGATTTTATTTCCAAAATCGAAAAAATGGCTAAGCGTCAGCATGACTCACGGCGAACGAGGAGCTCATCGCCAACACAATTGCCTATTTTAGGGACCCCCGAAATCCTACTTTTTGGACGACTTAATATTGTTATAGACACGCTGGGAAAATTGTATCAAGCTATAAGAAGATTATGCTGAAAAATAAAAAACCTCCACCCAAAATAATTTATTTTTCTACTTGTTGCTAAGGACTTATTGACAACCGACGCACAAGTAAAGAATATAAGACGGAAGTTTTAATCTCTGTTCCCTCGCTTCACTGATCAAATGCAAATCATCGCAATTGCTCAGTCAAATATACTTAGCGATATGGTTGCATATTGAATTAAGATAAAAAAATAAATAAACAAGTTTGTGAAAGAAAATAAATCAATACAAACTTATAAGCAACACAAAAGTCTTTCGAAATACGTGCACCTATTATCAGCATTGTCTTATTGCCTAACTTCTTACTTGGAGAAGACCTTCACGATGTCATGCAGACAAATGTTTTAAAGGAGAGTATTTCTCGACAAATAATAAAGGTACGTTTATGTTTTGAAAAGTAAGGTACATCATCTAATTTCAAATTATTTTTCAGGAAAATATACACAATATTCATTCATGAATTAAGGAACACCATGTTTTTGTCATGGACATGAACTAGAATGAAAATATCATGAACGTGAGTTTCCACATAGTTGAGCCGGAAACCACTGAATAAATGGTATTTGTGATACATAATAAATAGATGGTACAGTAACTAAAACAGGATTCATGAGAACTTAAGTGTGAAACCATTTGGCATTATGTTGTATGTGTTGTTACAACAGCAAGTAAGACTCGAAAATCGAGAGAACATAGAAAATCTTTTACCTTTTTTTAGATCACAAAATGGAATCATATTTTATTCATGGCATAATCGAAAATAAATGGGATAACTATTCACACATATTCTAAAAAATATGCTAAAAAAATGGCATTTACATTTTATACGCTGTCGAAAAATTCTTACGCAGTCACCGAGGCTCAACTATTACTCTCATTTTTTCATCAAATTTTGAATGCAAAGAGACTACTTACCGGCTTACAATATCTACTCAAAGAATATTATTACAGTAATTATTCTTTATAATATACATCCTAACAACAATAACTATAAATTTCTTGGTTTTATCAAAAACAGTCCAGTTGAGAACACCATTGATGAATTTCCAGATCTGAAGGATAAGAGGAAATACATGTATTATGGATAATTTGTGAGTTTGTACCAATTTACTCACTTCACTTATATGAATAGGGATAGTGGTAGTCCAAAGGGTAGAGCGTTCCGATTACTGAACAGAGAGCCCTTATTCGTTTCCCTGGCACACCTCTGGGTACTCTCAGCTTCACCCAGGCTATGTGATTTTTCGGGTACCTGCTCTTCCTGGGAAGCCATAGCCGATACAGGAGAAAAATTCCTACCCTGATGTCTGAATTTGACCCGCCGTAGTGCTTATTATTACATGAGCTCTGTTCTCACCTATCAAAACGACCTTCGGGTTAATAACTGTGCTTATTTTATAAATGCATCTAATACGCGGATTATAGCAACCAGATGTCTATGTTTGGGGTATATTGATTCGTTACCATATTATGCCTACATGGAAACGCCCAAAAGTTCAGCTTTCAAAGGTAACGCACGGTTTATGTGTTACGTAATATACGTTAAATACTTAGTCAACCACAAAAAAGTTAAGAAGACAATGTATTCCCAGAAAGTAGCACAACGAACACACACAAAGGGGTCAAGCCTACTATCGGTAAAATATACCATCGCTCTTGATTGTTGGCCGTAAAAATATAACCTCTCCAATTATTATCAGAGCAATAAATCTATTGCGATCTCTTCCGCAACGTCCCCTAAACACATACCATTTTTAAAATCTTATCTTCCTCTATTTTATGACAGAATGAAAAAATCGCAAACATCTGAGCTGGTCGGAATCTATCTTAAATAGGGCATAAAGCACGTCAGAAACAGTCCAATACATAGATGCATATCATGTTCCCAAAAAACCATAAAAGAACGACACGCAAAGTCGGTATTGACCAGTAAGGACATTACTCGCTCATTATAAAAGAAAAATTAAATATAAAAGATCTCCGAGTATTCATGATACCTGATTTTCAATTTCATATTAGAAGACTTTGTAAATCACTTGGGCCTTCATGGTTATTAAAATTATGTAATATTAGCTTCCGGCGATATAAATCACATTCAATGATTAAAAAGATGCGTGATTTTCACAACAGGAAGTGAGATCTCAGCTAATTTGTCATAATAATTTTTTTCATGTAGTAATACCTTTATTAATCTCATAAGTTTTACCCAATTTGCGATAAAAAGTTAAACGAAGGATGATTATGACATTTTAAACGACGAGGATCTAATAAAATTTGTTTCTTAGGAGTTCTTTAATAAACTATATATATTTTTAATATCGAGATTTCCTACCGCTACCATACAAATTTGAAATTTCGTTTGATTTTTGAAACATTGTTCGGAAATGTTCATTATTATTCGACTTCGAACTGATATCTTCAGTGATATTTGAACCGGTAACCATTATTATAATAAGAAGATATACTTAACCAATTTTAAATTATTGTTAGGGATTTTAATACATTGATTACTGGAGGAATACTTAAATGACCTCGAATGAAGTATTTATACAGAGATAGCAGTGCTGTAACGAACGCCTAGGTGCATGTATGAACGTCCAGGTGTATATAGTATGGTCGCCCAAATGCGCGTATGAGGGAGTTTTTTCAAAACATATGAAAAATGATGACATGCGCAAAAATAATTACGATATATCTTTTAATCAATTCGATTGTTTTATTTTCCGAAAGTTACATTTATTAGCAATAAGGGAACCATGACTTTCTTTACTAGCTCCACTTGTAAAACAAATGCAACAAGAAGTGGTATTTATTCTTTTGGTCGATCCCAAAAAAAGCAACATTGCATCGCCGATATTAGAAACAGTGTGAGGATAAAATAATTGCTCAGAAATAAATTGCATCCATGCCCTTAATTACAGAAAATTTAGGCTCCACAATCATTTTCAAGCAGCATCTATTTGGTCAAATCAATTTCTAGGAAATTATATTAACGTAATTAAATTTCCTGCGTAAATAATATTTGCAGACAAATGTTTAAATAAATGTGCAAATCACTCCAATTAACGATTAACGAAGGCATTCCGACTTGCAAAAATGTAATGGGTACACTAGGACCAGATATTGCACATTCTTTCTGTGGAAAATCGCACAAATAAATACGTAAAAGTTAAAGTTTGCGAATACTAGAAGAATGAATTAAATTGACGCAAAATAAAATGGATTTAAATTGGAAGGAAAATGTAAAACACAATAAAAACAAAAACTGCTTTGCGCGAACCTAGTACATGTACGTTGTGAATACTATAAATAAAAACGGTTCTATCTTCGTGGGATGTAAGGAAAAGAAGTCGGGATAAGATTGGGGAAAATTATGATCGGGCTGAAGAAGAAGATTTAACAGAGCATAAACATTAACGCATACAAGTTCATGACTCGACTTACTTCCAAACACACACCTAATATTAAATCCGATAAATAAAGAGAGTAAGTTTCATGAAAACCTTAATATTGCCGAAGGCGTGCGCTTTTGTTTGTTTTCCGCACCATGAATCTTTGATGGCGTGGGAAACCGAGCTTGAACTATGCGTAAACAACGCTCGTCTGGAGGATGTTCAACGAGCATTTTCGGTATGGGTAAATAATTAAACCCTTACGTGGTTATTACGCGTGAGAGAAAAATAGACGCAGGGCTTCCCGGTCACAAGTTACAATATCGGGATCATATTTATGAGGAACTTCAAAGCCAATATATTATTTTTTTATGAAAGCATCGGCTGGAAAAGGCTTAAAAAGGGTCACGCCGACTGATTTCTTTCACAAAACCGTGAAAATCGGCCCAGAGGATGCGTGATATTGTCTGAAAATAGAATAACAAGGTGAGCGTCACATACAAAATAAATTAGTCCTTCCTTTACCTGGCTTCGATTACCCCCAACAGTATCACTCGCACGCGGGAGAGTTTATCAATTAGTGGAAGAGATGAGCCAGGAGACGAGGGTGGTAGGACGGTAGATGGGATGAAGGGAAACGAAATTATGGAAGCGAAAAAAAAGGAGCCAAGTCATGATTTGACAGGGAAGGGATAAAAAAGGGGCAGGCGAGATGAGAAGGATCTCAGAAAAATCCCATTAAAGTGGCGATTCTCTGAAATGAAAAAAAGCAGACTTTGGTGGTAAAAACATTTGTTATGACCCCATTACGGTGCTGACAAAAAATATCCGGCATTTCCACTTCTGCACCCGGATTCAACGTCGGAAACATTGGAAAAAACTCTTTGCTCTCCCCCGTTAATTTATGCCGTGATTAGCGTCAGCAATTTCATAACATCGTGCGAAACTTACCAGACCCATCGTCTGTGGTGGAACGCACTCAAGAAATTCAGCCATGGGGGAGCATGTTGTTGGAGCAGCGATAAAGTACGTACTTAAAAATATTAATGTCGTGAGAGACAGAGAAGTAATAGGGAAAAACGGAGCAAGTTCCAAGCAAGTAATTTTAAATCATGAGCTACGCAATGAATCTAAGTAATGTTTATGCCCAAAAAATTTAAGTATGCTGACGGGCGGCGGGGTCGGTGGGTATATTTGGTTTTAGTAAAACCCACCCGACGAAGCGTTCGGATATCGTGCCCAGGAAGCCCACTACGAGTTTAAATAATTAATATACAGGCAGTTTTTCATGAAGAACTTTCTCAATATCACGTCAAACCCATGAATAATTTCGTCAAATTACCTACTAATGCGGTTAATAACATCGACGAGATTAGAATTTATTTTGGATTTATTGGTAAACTCACAAGCCGTGCTAATAGCCCAGTGGGTAGATATTCGACTTCAGACCCGAGAGCCGTTTGGTTACGAATCTTCCATTGATTAAAGTTCGGATATTGCGCAATACACTACCTTAAAGAGAAATGACCCCAACTTGATAACATACGTTGGCAACGCAACAAAGAGAATATATTCTTCAAATCAACTTACCTTGATTTAATCTCTTCGCCAATAATGAGCGTCCTAAGAAGTGCTGTAAAGTCCAAATGCTACATGGAATTGAAGAGATACACCAGTTGCAAGGGATCCACTGCAAATAAAGAAAGCTATATGAAAATTCTTCATATCATCCACATAGAAAATAATACAAGGGAAAGCATTCATCAAGACTATTTGTGGAAAATTTACAGTTGAACAGAGGGGACAAAAATGCAAACATGCCAACTAGAAAACAGATTTTACGATGTAAAATCGAAACAATATTTTACTCCATGAAAACATCCCCATAAGCCGAATCAAAAATCATCCACTCTTCACAAGTGGAAATAAAAATGCTGGAAATTTATAAATTTCGGCCACCAGTTTTAAGTGTCGGGCACAAACATGTGCCTATGTAGGGTAAAATATGAAGAAAAATATACATATAAATGCCATGAATAGAGGGAGGTACATTTAAGATCAACAAAATCATGGTGGCGACAATTGCCGAATAATTATTTCCTACATTTTGATACTTGCTACATACTTGTTGGAATGTTCAAAGTGCATACAAAAAAATCCATATCTCCTTCTACTCCAATAGAACTATCGTTTTGCTTTCCGAGTTTTAGACTTATTTTACCATAACTCAATCGCTTATGCGTGTTGTGTGCTGTCTATCACTGTTAATTTCAGCAGGTCAACAAATATTTCCAATCCCAACTTCCTGGTGGGTCCAAAATGTTTTCCTTTCTTACAGCCATTATATCCAAAGTCTTCATGCGCCTACTTCTGCCATCAACCCACCGCTGCAATCAAATTTCTAGGATGACGGTTGCCGAGTTGGGCGCGTATCTCCATTTATTTTTCCTATTTTAATGGCATTTCATGTCTTCATAGATCTGATCTTCCCTGCCTTCACCTCTTTATCAAATTTAGAACAGTACTGTACACCTAGATTTCATCAGGATCAATTACTACACTGTCTGAAACATTGCACTACTGGAAAAATAAATAGTATTTACAAATAAATAAGGTATCACCAGATGCGAAATGTTATTATAAAATACATTTCGAAATATTATAATACAACTTTTCTCCCCAGATTTAAAATAGAAAACTCAGCGTCGGCATTGATTAATTTTTCATTTGGCAGGCAATATTTGCAAGACCTTTACGCAAGGAATAAATATTCAAATAATAATACAAATAACGCAAATTTTATAACTAAAATAATATTTATACACATTATAAAGGATTGTGGAAGCTTTGGGGAAGTGCCAAACATGATCTACGTTTAGAAATGCTCCGTAAGAAAAACAAAACCATTCCTAAGGGCATATATTTATAGCTCTGGAGCTTAAAACGTTTTATAATGCACTATGTACATCTTAAAGCTGAAATGCTTTCACAGTTCGCGAAAAGCATGAGAGTGATTACAACGCACACATCCTAAAATGCATACATCGCCAGCAACAACTTGCACTTGAGGCCAACGGATGCATATACACAGGTAATACACGGTGAAAATGGTAGATAAAAATTGTCCGAGGCCCTCTACTACAAAAACCTCTACCTTAAGTACATACTTTCTCTCTTCTTCTCACTCTTTATGGTATTTCACTCGTATAAAATAAAAGAAAACCATGCAGTGTTAAAATTTTTCCAGCACGAAGCACACACACACGCACGCACAGCCACTACCTCCTCTCGCGTACAGATTTGAGTGCATAGACGACGAGAACAAACTACAGGGGATGTATTTGAGCTGTCAGGAAACGGAAATGGAAACGGCATGGTTATATTCCTGTTATTTTACCAACGTGGAAGAACTATGGTTTTGGGGTGCGTACAAAAATGCCCGTCCCACAGTAAAATCAAGACAATTACAGTGACGCTCGTAAATGAGCTAGTTTTCCCGAATGGACAGTGTTGCCTCAGTACACATTCCAAGTAAATGATATTCAATTTTTCAAACGCTTCTAAATTCTGTACACCCTGAATTTTGAGCGTTAATCTTTCAATAAAATGTCACGTAATTCCAAGTAAAACAGAAAGAAATCAGAAATCGCGAGAAGAGACTATGATATTTTGCCCATTGAGTCCCCTCATCCATTTAAAGAATTTTTTAACACAATAATACGTTTATAATATTATTTGCGGGTTCTAAAATTAGCATTATAATTTTAACGTCGTTTATAATAACGCTAATTACATTTGAGTTTCAATGGGAACATATTTACCGCTATTACCACCCAAAATTACAATTTTCTCAAAACATTGATTGATTTTCTGGGATATTTACCCTCCTTCAAGGATAACGAACGAAATTTTCACCAGTTGCTACTACAAATAATATTCCTCTCTCTTGCGTTATTTTCCCTCGCATATGAAACATAGTAGGCTTGGCTAGATATTCTCAGGAGGAAGGGTAGGGAACTTAGATTCATGACTGATTTAGTCATTAGCAGATATAAAGACTCTAGTTCCAGTTTTCCCAAACCTACGAAGACTATGAAAACCAACACCTGCATTAATTTATGCAAGCACGTGAAACCATGCAGGCAGAGGAACCTTTAAAATAATTTTGCACTTTTTTCGAATACTCAGCTTTAATGGGAGAACAAAAATATTTTATCAAGAAAAAATTCAGTAATATATTTTCAAATCCAACAATATATAACAAAAGCAGGTCTTATATGTTCTCAAAGAGTGCCATGTGGCTTCACCTTTACACTGTTTTCAATAGAAATGTGAAGATCTATCAAGTGATACACATGTTACTGGTGAATTTTAGTAAGATTAATGCTGACTAAATTCACCATCTATCTTCACTTCCGAGAATTTATTCAGTATGACTTGAAAATATTTGATCCCACCGATATATTCCGATGATCTTACAACTTTGCTATAGGTAAGTTCTTTCACTGTAAACGAAACTATTAAGTCCGATATTGCAATCACAAGTTGACCGCCTCTTCATCTTGAGTTGATTTCTTTCCGGCAATTCACTTCGTCTCTCAATGCAGTAATACGAGAAATATCGTATATTAAACAATCTATTTGGAGTACAATAACCTTTTCTACGAAACAGGCAGACAAATTTTCAAATTTACTACAAGGTGAAGGCTTATCTCGTCAGGGAAAGGAATACCTCCGCAGAGAACCAGACTTAAGAAGCAATATCAGTCTCACATAAATCAAGAGTGCGTAAAATGAAACATCTACTTCCGACCCTTTCGATTAATGAGCGAAACGAAAAAAATAAAGCATCACTCCGACAATTTTTGTTTCCAATATCAAAGGACCTGGAGAAGTGGTAACTTTTTTTCGAACGATATCGCCATCACAAATTCGTTCCGAGTCTTGAATGTTCACGCATAAGCGAAGAAATCCTTTTTCGAAATTCAAATCGAAACCTTCGATATGCTTGGTTTCCAATACTTTCCCCATCCCAGCACTCCTGCGCCACGGAATCATCAATCACTCGCTATTCCTTTACGGTACATAATGCCCTTATATACGACACATAATGTCCTCGTATATGCCTCCCTTTACCTCTCGGAGGTCCTAGACCTAGAGAGAGGCCACCCGCCAGTCCGGTAGGCACAGGCGGGAATACATACTCCATCCATCCCCCATCCTTTATGGCCCACAAACTCTCCCCCTCAATAATCCATCTCCCATTTCAAATGAACGCACCGCCCTCTCTCTCAGTTTTCACCTTTGATATTTCCAAAGCTTCATTTTTCGGCGCCCGCATCCTCTCTCCCCACTCCCCTTTCCAACCCAACCCACCCTAATCTTTCAATGACCGATGGAATTTCATTTCCGAGCATTTTCTCTTCGAGTGAGGAAAAACGGTCGCGGGACGAAAGTTTCTTTGTTTACTGGAATTCAATTCAACATTGCCATTTTGAAATTGAAAGATACGCAATGGTCACAACGGAAAGGGAAATGGGATATTGCGTTCGATAAGGCATATTCGGCTTGGGAAGGCTGTATGTTTCGCCCCACCTCCTCCGTCTGGATGTCGAGATTATGAAGTCCCTTCTTCGCGGTATTCACAAGCATTCTTTGAAGTGCGAATTTTTGGTTTTCTGGAACGGGCGCTCAACTTCTGTCTACTTCATGATAAAATCATAGCCAATTATTGTTTACTTTCCTTCTCCTCTTCCTTGCAGAATGAATAATAACGCATGAGATCGTTTTAAAATTCGACAAGGGTGCAACTAAATGTAATAGTCTCTGAGTTTTGAAAATATTTATACGGTAGTTTTAATTTACCTGAACTTAAACAGTTGAAACCGACCTTACTTTTGTACAGCATTGTTTTTGCGCAATACTTTGCTTTCATTATAATATTTAAATGTTTGACAGACATTATTTGACAAGTTTACCGACTGCAGTAATCAATGTATGAATAATAACCTATAAAGGTATTTCAAATTCTAACTTTTCAAGAATTCGGGCAGAATGTACCACAGCGTAACAAATTGAGCTAATATATTTTCAGGATAGGAAGTATTGAAGCATTAAATTATTCAATTTTCTAATTCAAAAATTTTAAATAAATGGAAAGAAAAATATGAAAAAGAAGGGGGATCGAGATGTTGCGGTGGCTACCGCACTGGCTGCCCACCCCAAGGGCGAATCCGAATCGTTCGAATACCGGCGGCGTCGAATATTTTTCAGAGGTATCTCAATCCCTACTTGAAGTGCTTCGTGGAGGGCACTTTGAGTGAGTACGACGTCCGTCGCATGGGACTTGAAACTGTGGACCCCCTGTCGCCTTTAGACAAGAGTAGGCTAATGCCGACGCCGGGTTTCTCTCCACCCTTTATTCTTTCCTGTCCATCCCAAATGGCGCAAACGACCTAAGCTGTCGGTCGCCTCCCCCAAATACTATTACAACAAAAAGGTATGGCCATAAAAATTACGGCTGTATTTTAAAACATTAATGAAATATAAAGAAATGACCATATTATTTAATCAATGGGCTGAAATTTGCAAACAATTTACAAATGTACGACTGAATAAATAACATTCTGGAAAGTGCATTGCAATTAAGCATTGTCTAAGTTCCTGCGTAAAACATAAGTTAAAATTGATAGCTCTGCGGCCACACAATTTAAATCACAGTCGAAATAATGTGATAGAATTGTTTTTTCCAACTATATATACCTCTTAGATGAAGTATAGATTATCAGACGAGAAAATCATGTTTTTAAACGCAGAGTTTAGCGGATGAGTTTATTATTTCCTTTCCATGGAGAGTGTAGGAGTAATAAGCACTGAGAATAGAGTAACTAAGAAAGACAAGTAAAAGATTTCATTATTCCCGCCCTACGTGTCACTCTTAACAGCAGGGTAGATAAATCATGAAGTGTTCAGGAGAGGAGGAAACGACCCTCGATTACTACAAACCAGTAAAGCTTCTTCTCCTCCAATCCATCTATTTGGCATTCATTCGAGAACACCTCAGGGATTTAGGGCGGAATCTGGTTAACCGGAAGCTCTACAAGTAAGCATTGCTGGGAGAGAGAGAGAGGCATTTCGCATTCCAAAGTGGGTTTCTGTGGTACTGAACGGCTTACCGAGCAAGAAGACTGGGCTAAGAGAAAGATAAGGAGAAAGAGCAGAGAATGCAGCGGAGCATTTTGCCGCTGCGCTTGCGCCGCATCAAGAAATGGAAAACACGCTATTGCTCACAAAGGAGGCCGGATTGGAATTAGGAATCCGTAATGCGTCAAGAACTTGAGAGGCACTCTCCAACCTTTACGTGGAATATTAAAAGAAGTGCCTCTCTTAGTTTGCTTCGTTAGACGAGCGGAAGGCAAAGAAAATGGAAAATGTGATGCGAATATGTGACTCCAGATTTCTCATCATCTTACTTCGACGACCAAGTTTCCGCACTTCACAAAATCATGCTCCAAACCAAAGTTTTCACAAGTCTTTTCTCAACCTGCTTACGTCCCTGTCATCAATTCTCTCCTCCTTTTAAAAGTTTCTTCGCCTAACGCAATTCTTCTTCTCATATCTCAATCACTGTGATTATCTTGGCTCAAGACTTCTAAAATACGTTAACTGTTTCATCTGCTCTAGTTTTTGCCCTCCTATTTTAATGCTGAACTTAGTTTTTATCTTTCTTGAAAACTTCATCACCTTCTGTTTTGCATATACTGATTTTATAATGCGCTCAGAAATTACTGCAACCCCTTGGCCTAACACTGTCGATCCCGACTCCCAAATGTACTGGTTAGGTATGAGTGGCTATTCTCTCCCATCTACGTCTATCGTCTATGATACATTCACTAATTGTACCAAATTTACCATATTAAACGCCTCCTCAAAATCTATGAAACAAAGGAATAAATCCTGACGGTACTTTCATTTTCCTTTCTATTAGTGATGGCATTACTGCATGCATGCCTAATTACGAAAAGTATGTATAATCATTAATTGCAATCATTCATTATGAATATTATTTAGCTGCATGTATATCATAGTAGCAAAGTGAATTCTAGGAAAACAAAGCGAAAACTATGGGATAAAGTCGCTTGCTACACTATCATACCTCCCCCTTTGAAAAGCATGGTCTCTTATCCCTGCCATTCAGTGACGTGAACATTGTTTATGCTTTTTGTTCGCACCATCTTTCATCCGATAAAGTTGTTAAATTGAAGATTAAATTTTAAAGTTCATTCATTGAACCTATCCCTTGAATGACGCCGATGTTAACCCCCTAATAAAAATATAAAATAATTTTAAAAATCAATACGGTCATAAATAACACATTTACATTCCAGGAAATTACGTGAGGCGTACATTTTTGCTGCCACAGCTGGTTATGATTTTAATCGAACATGTTAGTGACGGGTCGCACCCCCCATTGGGGGTACGACCCGACCATTGTTACGGAAATTTCGAGACTTGCGAGGGGATCACATGTTTCACGAGACTATGGGCTATCAAAGGGAGAGGGGGTCTGCCTTCGAGGCGATGGATGAGCAGAATAGAGGGGGGAGAGTTTTGGGGGTGGAGGAATTCATGTAAGGTTGTGGGGGTCGATGTTGTACGACTAATTTCTGTGGAAGGTGAGAGCCTAGGGTGTATTTCAGCCGGGGGGGGGGGATTGACTGGGATGTGGCGGCCAAGGGCAATCGCCCTATGCGCGAAGGGTGGTAAAGCGTGTGTTGTACACGCAGCGAGCACTGAGGAGGGTAGGTAAGTGCTGTGGGACACATGCAGAAGCTCTTACACGATTAGTGCCGGGTTATGTGCTTATATTACTGAACGCGGTATTCTCTTGCGTAAAAATTACCTCTGTTAACCCATCCTTATAAAAATTACCGTTGTTCATTTGTCGGAGCCGTTACCGAAGTCGATACCGATAACAAATGCATACCAAAGTTAATACTTTTCGCTAGAATTAGAATCAACTTTTGTCTAACACATAGACTATGGGTACTGAAAGCAAAATAACAACTAGGTACAATGGATCATAAATATTCTTGATTTACAAAGTTTTCTGCAAGATGCAATAACACGAGTGTGTGTGTGAATATTAATAATAATAAATAAATAAATAAATATATATATATATATATATATATATATGCATAAAGTCATGTTTTAATTGTAATGTAACATTTAAGTTTATTTCCGAAAATATAGTTGGTTTTATTACTGCAATGCATTCATTAAAATTTGAAGATTTTTCCATTGTCACACGATCTTAAGCTACGTTAGATGTACATAAGAAATAAATAATAGAGGAGAATTAATCCCTAGAAAACGAACATATAATGAATATAAAAATATAATTTACTTACTACATCATAAAATAAATGGAAAATCTTAGAAGGAGCATAGATACGGAATAATTTTCTTTCTTAACTTTTTTTTCGTTTTATACCTCGATTAAGCAGCCTATAATGATTGAAACCCAGCATAAGTAGTTCTATGACAAATTGCGGTGGACGCTGAAACGTAAAATATACGTGCATTGTATATAAGATGAATCTTCATTAAGACATTAATTGAAAAATTATTATTTCGAGCGAAAAACACCATAGAAAAATCAGGTATTATATATTGACAGGAACAAATATTTGGGAAAAGTGCCCTACTTTCTGGAATATGAGTCAAAATGGAAGGAATTTTCCTATTATGATTTGATTAACTAAAAGAATACGAGGAAAATCTAACTACTGTCTATCTGGGTCAGGGTAGGTGGATCAGGTACAATTTATTTTTATCATCCATTTCATTCCATTAGGGTTAAGGTTTCTATGGCAAGCACATGGCAATTGTGATTCTCATTATACTATATAATACCTAAAAATGGGCACGCATGCTACCATTTATGCATGATGTGACATCGTGTCTTCTTCATAATTAAGCCATTTCATACACTTTTGAGAATTCCTTTATAAACCTATTACGAAATGGAAGAGGTTGGTATGAGAGGGAGGCTTTACAGAAGTAAATGTTGCTGACACAATGGAATTTATCATATTTGTGCAAATCCGCTTCAATTATTTTTCACCCAAAAATTTATGCTTATAAAATTGATCAATTTGCTAGGTTTTACGAGAGAGGTTTTTGCTTTTAACGATTTAGAATAGCATAAAAATTTCTCCAACATTTTTTTCGAAATATTAAGAGAGAATCTAATGAGAATATGGCAAAATCTTTCAGCAGATTATTGAAGATTATTATTTGAAATTCAAAATACGATTCAGGAGAGTACTAAACTGCCAGAGCGTATTTAATTCTTTGACATTTAAGATCCTGTTAGAAATTCATTACCATTTCAACGTTTTCTATAACTGGAAACCAAAAAATGAAAGTTTATCAAATTACTCATTTCGCTATTTTGATAACTAGCTTTCCAAGATTATTTAAAATCAATTATTAATACAAAGGAATATCAAGGCAAAAACATCTAAACATTCAATGTTTAAGCATAGTGTTTAAGCTGATAACACCTAGAAATAGAGCTAAATAAGCTGATTTTTTCAATTTAAAATCGAAATACCCGGACGGAATCATGAGCTTTAATTGTAAAGCAATTCATTTTTATGATTGGCATACCTCATTATAAATATAAATGTGTTGAAACATCATTTCTCATATTTCTCAACTGTAATACTACTTATAAATTCGGTTTTTTTTCTAGATTATTACTACAAGGTTCGTATTCAAAGCTGTGATTGTAAATGGAAATACATGAATATGATTTCATTTGGAAGCTCAACTTTTACGTACATTACATCCACCCCTATTCACATTCACTATCGATTACGTCTGCGTTCGATTCTGGGATTCGGTATCCAACGTTCTAGCAGCCACCCGAGTGAACTCGATCATTCCGATTAAATGTTTCGAATCGGACAAGCGCGCAGCACATTTTGTATTCGCTGTTCGAGCTGGTTTGGGACGTTAGCAACTATGCTGACTACAGTTTCGATTGTGTAGACACGAACCGGCTCACAAGTAGCGAGGATCTGGTATTTGACCCAATAAAAATCGATTGACAACAAATCAAACCCTTTGAGTGCTTAGGGTTCAACACTTCGGGGGAGACGTTTTATTTAAAGTAAAAAAAAATTGTCGAATAACTCGAAACACCCATTAAAATAATCCTTTCAACTCCATTCTGACCAGTTTTCTATTGTTAACAAAATCTTAAACCAGAAACTATTTACACGAACTTAGCCATTATGTCCCAACTGCGACAATTGCGGAGCATATTATGAATGAATGCTATCCCGTCTCATTGTCCAATTAGAAAGCGTTCCACCACCGAGTAATAAGTGAGTCGTGAGTGTATTTGATGTTTTATATTTATCTTATAATGCTGATGAAACTTGTGGTCGGGAGTCATTTAAAGTCTGTGTCAGTAAGAACATGAAAATATTTAACACGGTTATTTTGATTTTTTTATGGTACTCAGTGAGCTATTCGGTGGAGATGGAGAGGATTCAGGAAAAAACTAATTTTCTCGTAATACCATGTCTCACGTCGAGATGGCTTCCTTACGAGCGATGGGAGAGAGAGAGAACAAGGGTCTTGTCTGCACATGGATAGGCACATACCTCCGCCGAAAGCATCAAACGCGATGCGCAATGGAGGCTTGCGACGTCGAGAGGGAGTGCATGCCATGCTAGCAGGTGCACACAAGATTATCCTGCCTCTTGTGGAGAGCGAGTCCGTACCCATGTTTGGGTGTACCTCGCACCCGCTCCGTAGCTCAAATGGAGAGAATGAAGGCGACGGACTGGAGGACAGTAAATGGCAAGAGGGAATGGTGAGGGGGGCAGGGGCGAGAGAGGGAGAGATGGACGGGAAAATATAAGGATGAGTGGAGGGATGTGCATCATACGTTCCCTCCATCGCATCACCGCATCGCTGTTCCGAAGCGCTTAAGGCCGTTCACCTCGTCGGTCGGACTTGTGTCTGAGGAACGCCGAGTATTGTGGAGGAAGGCATCTCGGGAAACTGGTTCTTCGGCGTTGCCCCGAGGCAGTGCCCACAGAAGGAGGCGGGCAAGATGGCGGGTGAAGAGGCGGAGGGAGCGGGGAAGAGGTGGGTCATACCGCGACGATGAGCAAGATACCGACTGATGGTTCGTGCTCATCATGGGCCGCACGAAACGCCAGCCACCGTCGGTCACGAGGAAATTACTTAACTATTGAGAAAGCAATCTAATGAAGAAATTAATTTAAAAAAACCAAACGGAAGGTAGCAAAAGAAAAATGAAATTGAAATGAAATAAAAAGGTAATTTAAATAGGTAATTTAAATGACGTATTTCATTTATTTATTATCGAGAATATTGTAAAAGAAAACATGAATCTACGAAATAAACTCAAAAACGACAAGCAAAGTAGCAAGGCATCGAGATATCAATGAATGTCTCATGTAGTACATATTTCAATGTTTCCCTGGCAATACCATAGCAGAGAACGAAGTATTTTGGTATAATCTGGTCAGTCTTAAATTGAATTTTATTCGTTTATTAATTATTATATCAAATCACTGATCATTAGAGAGGCTGGTGAAAAAATATCACTGCTTGAATATATGTGAGATTCAATCCATATCTTAGGCTACCAGGGAAATCAGTATGAGAATTGTACACATGTAAGGAGCGCACAAAATGAGGAATTGATTTAATTAATCTATAATTCAAGAGAGGATCTGAGGGAAATAAATTCGGTTTGAACTATCGATGAGATCAGTAGATGTTGAATAAAAGAAAGGGTCTCAAACGATAACTACTTAAAATTTCACAAAAATTATACTTTAATCAGTCTTTCATAGCAGCATTTCTGAGGAAAGAAATGATTTAATAGTCGACTATGTAAAAACGTACAAACAGGGCTAATTCAAGCTAAAACAAATAATTAGATCCAAAGAATTATTTTCAGTGTTGAGAGCATTTTCGTCGGCAAGTGATATTTAATATGCATATGTTTTTGATATACTAGTCGTGGTAACGCCTAAACACTAAATGATGAGCAATAGGCTCCGGCAATCCAAGTTTTATCCAAAATCTATTATTGTTAGGAGTTAAATTTTTGGCTGACGGAAGAAGTAATGCTTTTCAATTGCTACCCCACCTGTCAAAGATGCGATTCACTCTGCAATAAAGGGTTGAATCTCTATGTAAAAAATTGGGTTTTCGAGGTTATATGTATATTTAAAATCTGATCATTGTGGGGAAATCTGACTTCAGCAATAAGTTGGATTAGAAGAACCACGATGTCCTGTTGAAGACACCGATTTGAGATTCTTCGACCAGGTCAGAAGGCAATGTAAACGACGTATGGTACATAACACACTAACTCTCAAACACCAGACCATATAGACATGTATATGATAGAATGTTTCATGACCGTCGAAATAGAGTCATATAAAGAAAGAGATCGTCAACGCCTTTCGACCAAATAATCAAAGGATTCGAAAAAACTGAATCCAACAATGAAAGCTGAATTCTTTCGAATAACACCCTTACCAAGTTTTATCCGGAGAAGAAGGAATGATTGCGAAATTACAGCAAAGGACATTATTAAGTCCAGTTAAATTCATTAGAGGTACCCTTCTTCATCTGTAAGTTTAAAACTGGCCTTACCACACGCATTTCTCTACTTCAATATTTGGTCATACACGCAAATGAAGTTCCCAGACAATCTATCGTTTTGATATTTTCAAAAGGACCACTCGCTTGAGAAACGGTAATAATTTATTCCAGACAGACGCTTGCTTATTAAACTAATGACCAAATTAAAGTGAACAAAATTATCTGGAAAGAAATTAGAATTTAAAAATCTATAAGTACTTGTTTTTAGGACAATTACCGTGGATAATAATTAAGATAAAAAAACCCCAAGCATGCAATGCTGATGGATGGTCTAGGACACCGCCCCTGATGATGTGACTAAGGGACAATCGCACACGCAGTGACGGCGACGACGTCACGGCTATGCACTTGGGGCAATCACAAGAATCGCTAGTCCCCTTGTACCCGTCTCTCACCGCACTTCCCCCGTCCCCACCTCTCCGCTCAAGTGAACACGTCCGCGTGAGACGCCGGTCCGCCAAAGTGTTTTGCTCATGAAGCGACGAGGGATGGCGTCTAGCGAGGGGGGAGGGGATGGACGGGACGGAGCACGTAAAAAGGCCGAGGAAGGCGGGTTTCAAGGGATAATAATGCTTCGGCGCTGAGGTAGGTAGGTGGAGACGCGAAGGAGTGCGCGCCGAGCGTCTGGTGTTGAGGAAAGAGGGAGAGATAGAGAGCGTAGGTGCAAGAGGGGTGGGTGGCAGAGGGATGAGAGTGAGGGGAGGGATTGGGGATAACGATGAGAAGAGAAGAGCCCAGAGGGGGCGAGGGAAGTGGAGGGAGAGGGTGGCGATCAGCATTGCCAACCCAACCCGTACTAAAATGTGTATACTTCAGAAGTGAGTGAGGAAGACACGTAAACAAACCACGAGTCAAGCGGTGAAATTTTCGCGTGAAAGGGTTATAAATTTATAACTATTAATGAGATTTAAGTATTTCAACATTCATGTTTAATACTCACTTACCAAGTGCTATTGACTTCATCGAGTCGATCCAAATTTGATTTACGTCATGTAAATATAAACAATCAATAGTAAACTTCTTCCGGGAGTTACACGTGTGTGGTCATTCATTAATGAATTATGGCCTTGTACAACTTCACACTATCTTTTTCCCAGGAATAACATGAGTTGAAGCATTTAAATTATAGGAGCCATTTCCTAGGAGTAACAGAGGTTCAGTTAATTTGGTATGTTGCTTTTGACAAGAATTACGTTCAGCACTATAAATGATTGCTAATTTTCGGAGTGAGCATATTGGTGGAGCATTAAGCGTTGCGTTCACGGGCTCAGTGGCGATAAATGTTCTTATAAAAACATATTAGCTTCAAACCCGTCACCTGTAACGAAAAAAAACATTGATATCTTTGTTTTTCCTTATGCACCGCCGGGAGAGACGTATGGCAACACTGTTGGAGATTGCGAAGTTGCGTTTTCGGGGTGAGAGTTTCGAAGCGGATGACGGCCGCCTTGAGGAATCAAATGCACGAATGCCTGTGATGATCCACAGGAAGGAAAGTGTGGATGGAATGAGATGGTTAGGAAAAGAGGTTTTAGATGTGTATAATTTTCAAGAAAATATAGCGAGTTAACGACTGTTTCATGAATATATGTGCTGAGGATTTGAAATCAACTGAAGGAATGAAGCGGTAAACTACGTCCGCCTTATGAAACCACAAGATTCCGAAGCTTGAAGAGAGTCTCTTGGATTATTCTACTGTTTCTTAAAAAATACACCGGATGTTAAAACTGAAATGATAACTTTAGACGAGTTTATGAGGAATAAATGATTGTGTAACCAAAAGACATTAGGCAAATCATAAAGGACGATGTTTAAATTAGATGGATGAATAACGACGCGCTTGGCCTGCTCATCATATTTCTTTTATAATATAGTAATGAGCAGTGCCCCAGATTATAAGTTTCGACATTAAAGGAATGCAGTTGTCATCACGAATCGTATCGTTAATACTATTTAATCTCACATATGTTGCGTTCATATTCATGAGAATCTAATTTTTCAGAATTAATTTATTCTAACCACTTTCAATAGGCTTCATAAAATGCAATGGTACTGATATACTCATTGGCCTACTTCCGAGGATGCATTTGGATTGCACCGTTATCAAGACAAGAATTTATGAGAAACGAAAGAGCCGAGAATGATATATGATTACGTATCATACTTGAATTACGCATTTTCAAACCCTCTAGGAGGATAAAATGCGCCTTTAAATTGTGTGAATTCTACAAAAAATACTTCATTTTATCATAATCGTTAGTCTCTAATATTATAAGGCTTATGGCTGAATTTAGTAAACTCCCTGGTGAAAAAATCAGACGGAAACCTCTGACTTGAATGTAACTTATAAATGTAAGTATTACGAATTAAACTAAAATTACTTTGAGATCTATTTATACTTATTCATTGTATAGGGAAACGTAAAACAATAGTATCACCATGTGATTTTTCGTATTATTCTTCCACGAGTTCAATCCTAGAGAAAATCAAACGATATTCATACACGAAGTGATACATGAACCTATGACCTTTGAGTCAGCAGTGATCACATTACTCACCATAAAACCAGTGGCCAATTTCTAAATGCTATCAGTAAATTTGCAAGTCTTCCGAAAAAAACTTGAATGTAAATAAAACGTACTAAGCCGCATATTCAGTGAAATATTGAATGGAAATGCTTTGGGTGAAACATCCCATGATTGGAAGCTATCCCTGGGGAAAGTATAGTGACTTATAAACGGACTCTAGATATGAGACACGGATTTCCTGACGGCTATGATAAGCTGAAATCTTATCAGATAGTTAGGAGGGATATATAAACCCATGCAATGCACGGATCATGCAGGTACACACAGGACACAAACGGAGAACTGAAACGTCCACCGAAAAAATGAAGTACAATATGACGCATACGCTAAAAATGTTAACTGAAAAACATCTGTTCTTCTCTTGTCTTTGAGTCGACGCTCGGCCATATCATTTTAAATTGATTAACATAACCACTAAACTTTCCTTCCAACTGCATCCCAATGCAAGTAAAATATCTTCGCTTGAGTGGCAGTTGAATCATATATTCTATTCCATAATACAGACATATAAAATATTCGGTCCAAAATCAACCATTGATCCCCTTGTGAGGAACATATTTTCATTGAGTGCTATTATTTTTTAAACTATCTTAATAAATTAAAACAAATTATCAGTAGATTTAGAGAAAATCATGAGTAAATAATTAAAGCACCAACGCATCCATATCCGTTAGTTAAAAGTGCAACACATACAGGGGAAGTGTAAAACGAGAAAAGTAAAAATGAAAATTTTATAATATTTGAACAACTTTTTTTGATCCCATTAGTGAAATTAATTACCAACAGTAAAAGGAAGAAACTTAAAAACCGCGAATCATATTGTTGTAGTAATCCATTCTTCTCGAATCAGCCATTACACTATGTCACTAAAAAGTCAACCAAAAAGGTTGTTAGATCATTTAGGGATCAGCAACCCTTAGTTACTAACACACATCTATATCTATGTAAATGAGACGAAAGGTCCTCACAAGATCATCTTTGCCAAAATTTAAACCATAGACAAAACTATCATACTCGTATAACTGGAGCAAAAATCGTAATATTTCGACACATATGACTTTTAAGAAGTTCGTAGTTGAACATAAAATCACTTTTTCACAATTTTTAAAAAAATAATTTGAATAAGATATTGAAAAATTATTGGTATCCTTTTAAACAAATTAGACACTTGATATTTATGGCTATATGCATAAAAATTAAGCGTAACAGCTCAATCCACAGTGGAAATGGCATCAATGCTACACGGGCCTTGGTAAAAAAGAAAAAAATGCCATGGCAGACCGAAATTCCAAAATTCTACAGATCCCAATAACAAATCACAATGGATGAAAATCGGTTAAAATACGTCAAACCATAAAAACAAAAATGATTTCCCAATTACATAACAGAGCGATGTTCTCCAAAACTTCAAGGCACTTGGGCGCTATAAAGGTACAAAGCACATCAAACTGTTTAGCCATTAGAGGCCAACGTACAAGAATCGTTCCAAACGTTTAAAAAAAAACCATAAACACAGTAATCAAATGCAATTAAATTTCCCGCGCCACTCCTATTGAGGAAGTCAGATCAAACCTCTAGGGAGTAGGTGGGGGGATGCTAAGCTTCGCCGAAAATGCGGTCTCAGTGGTTTCCGAGCTATGAAAGCGGCAGGACGTTCACTCTTGTAAGCCTCTGCGCGCCGACCGTGTCACGAAAGACCAACCAAGCGTAAATTGCAAGTGAACTTTTGCAGCGTATTGAAAATGAACCTGATTATTTGGACAACGTTATCACTGGTGATGAAACCTGGGGTTTTTAATACGACCCAGAAACAAAACACCAAAGCTCTGAGTGGCCCACCAACCAGTCCCCCGAGCCCAAAAAGGCAAAGAAAGAGCAATCAAAATTGAAAACAATGCTCGTTGTCTTTTTCAACAGTAAAAGAGGGGTCCATAAGGACTTTGTTCCTCAATGACAAACAGTTAATGCTGCTTTTTATGTGGATGTGCTGGAAAGACTACGAAAAAGGGTCATCAGGACGAGAAAAGACATCTCCATCACCTGGCAACTTCACCACGACAACGCGCCTTGCCACAACGCGCTACGAATCCTCGAGTTCCAGACCAAACAACAGGTGCAAACGCTGCCCCACCCCCCCAATAGTCCTGACGTCGTCCCAGCAGACTTCTATTTGTTCCCTCGGATTAAGGCAGCCCTGAAAATAACCCGTTTTTCGTCCATAGAAGACATCCAATCAGCCGTGGTGAAGACCTTGAGAGAGGTCCCCAAAGACGCCTTCCAGTGCGCGTACCGGTCTTGGCAGAGCCGCCGGAAAAAAATCGTAAAGGCCCAAGGACAGTTCTTCGAAGAATTTTAAGTGTTTGTGTAAATATTTTCAATAAATTACATTAAAAAAATAACGGCCTTACTTTTGGAACGCACCCTGTAGGCTGATAGTTGCAGAAAATGTATCAAATCTAACGTCTTTAGCAAATATTTTGAAAGCATGTACAAAAACAGTGACTCACTAACACTTGAAAATTTACCTTGCATTCACTAACCGATGACTGATGTACTCATTAATCGCTAGGGACGAATTTGAATATCGCAATATATTAAAACTAACGAATTTTCAAGACCGGAAGTAATTGCAGCGCCAATAATGAACAATTCGGCAGCAGAAATTGCACCCTTCCTTCAAGCATTCGGGAAACCTTTTTTGGGGAAGTGTCGCAAGACTAGAAAGTAACCCTCACCAATCTCATTTATGAAAGCGGAACTGAACAAAATCCCAGAAAATACCGACCAATCTCATTAAGATACATCTCATGGAAATGCTTAGATTATAAGCGTAACCCCTTGCACTGCCAAGATATAGCTAAAAGTTTTGTCATTAACACCAACGAGGTTCCTTCAAGTATGGAAATTTTAAAACACATATTGAGTCGTTCATGCATGTTATCCATAAGTCGGGAGACCAAAAAACATGACTTTTTCATATTAACGGAAGTAAGAAGTTATCTAATATAATTTCCATTATCAGCAAAACACCTTATTTAAATGATAATAAGCGGCAGGCTTAGGGTCCAGATTTTCCTTTTCATGATAATAGCACACCAAGATAAATAAATAGCGATATGAGAGGCCTAAAAATAGATGACAATAAGGGAATATCGAAGGGAGTGAATGCATTAATTTTGGGCATGGGAGGGTCTGCGTACTCCACAGTAGATATTCTAAGAAGGCAGGAAAAAAGCTGATTCAAGAAATATAAAGATGTGAAGTTCTACCGCGCCACTGAAGGAGAGAGGGAGATAAACGGAATTCAAGATAGCATTGAAGGTGGTAAAAAATAAGTGACTAAAGAAAGATTATATGCAAAAAAATACATTTGTATAGTGAGCGTATCTTTATATAATGAAGTTCCTCAAGAGACCACGGAACGAACCGCTAATGTAGTCTAAACATCGAGAAGTCCACAAAACGCAAGAGATATTTTATATTCGGGGGAACTATGAGAACTATTTATTGCACTTGCATGCAACCATTCATTTTAGGGCTTAACCTAATTAATACGAAAAACTTGAGTGCGTGGACAGCTTCTAAGGCCTTATATGTACTTATACGAGACGATGCCGCATTTATCGCATGAATGGTTTATTTTCCCGGATACAAGGCCGACATCATCCTCAAAACCACAGTGGTTTACTTTGCAAAACATCTCAGGCCAAAATTTACCCTCGAAATAAACTCCAACATTAATGCTCTCACGGTGTCCGGAAGATTCTTCCATCCGCTAGTCCTTCCCAGCCTGCCCGGCGCGCAAATTTCCTAGATTTAGCACGCGGAAATACTCGGGGGGATAATTACGCTAACGAAGGGGAAGGCCCGTGCACACAAGCTATAAGTAACTTTCTTTCTCTGCCCTCCCACATAATCTAGATCCTCCGGTTCCCCAGTCCCGCAACAATTCAGGACGCAGCTTCGGAAAATCAGGCGACAACGTGCAAACATCTTCCGCCACTGGCTAATAAGGAGAGGACGCCCAACGGCCGAATTTCGGTCTCCATAAATAACGCCATGCATGCGCTTAATATTTTTTATTCTCAGAACTCGGTGGCTTTTTTGTTGATACTTTTTGGTATTAATGCAAAGAAATAAACAGTTAGACCCACCCGGCAACGGTCTGAGCTTTGAAAAAGGTTTTATGCAAGTAAAAGAGCATTTTTTCAATAAAATAAACTTAGCAAACTTTCCGCATGGATATTAGCTGGGCTTGTTTAAAATGCAATCCAGATTCAAATTTAGGACACTCCCTTATATGTACGCCATGAAAGCAAAATAGGCATTGTGTTTCAGGATATTAGTATTTTATTTTCTGAGCGCTAAAAAAGCAAGTGAGCAACTTTATTTATTTAATGTACACAGTTAAGTTAGTATCATAGTTTTAAGGATTCAATAAATACTTTTCTTTGAGTCTAACGATTTTTGTCTTTTGCTGCTGCAACTTTCATGCGTAATATTAATGTTGATTCTTTAATCTTTTGAAAATGGAAATATTACGTAAACTTCTCTAGGAGGTGCCATCTCCAAATTTCAGTAAAGATAAACCCAAAAGCACTCAATGATAAATTTGAACCCAAAGATTACCTTCCATACCTTAGAATTAAAACAAAGATTACCATACTTATCATTACCTTAGAATCCATAGCAAAATGTCTCATAGCTAATGTATTAGTTAAATCGGGCAAGAATTTTGAAATTAAATTTCAATCAATTTTCTTCTGGCCATGCGAAGTAATTAAATCCGTAATGATGCTCAAGCACACAGATATACCCGAAGAAACGCCTTTTAAAGGAGTTGGTGGCCACGAAAAAGTCTACCGCCTCTTCGATAACGAGATATGGTCACCCAGAAACCGAATTTTCGACATGAACTAAACTCATTTTAGAGCTATCGTTTTACAGAAGTTATTTCTCTATAACAACCAGCGTGGAAACAAAATTTATTCCTCAAGTCATCTTGTTTTATCAGAGGGACGAAGAAGAATAATTAAATTTGGAAAAATACGCACCTTGAACCAAATAAAATCTTTTAATCAGCAGAGCAAGTTTACTCAGAATGAAATATCCTCGGGGAATCATATCCGCTAAATCGAGGTATTTCAGTGTCATAAAGTAAATACGTCCTTTTTTCTAGTACGAACTTTGAAGTGTAGCTTCTTGTGGAAACAAACTACGCCCCAATTAACCTCTATTACTTCAGGCTTCACTTTGTCAAACTTTAGAATATTCATCGAAAACTAAATCGTACAACTTCAAAGAAATTTTAATGATATGATGCGTTTCACCGTTTTCCGACCTTTATAAGAAACAAATATTGAAGCATGCGGTTACGCAGATTATCAGAGGGGAAAACAAGGATTAAACTTATGATGCCATAGAAAGGTGAAAAGCGTCAAACCATTAAAATTTCTGAGAAAGAGTACGCTGTTATTTTGAACGCATTTCCCCCAAATCCCTAGCCCAGCACCAGAGAATGTTGCTCACCGCTGGTAAATAAAGGAGAATAATGTTTTGACCATTATTTTCACATTACCACGCAGACAAAAGGTACTGTTTCGGGATTATTACCATCTACCCTGCCGCTTTGGATACACGTACAAAATTTCCTTCCCTCTATTCCAAAACACATCGTGCTTGGAGCGTGTGGAGAGAGAGGTCGTGGGAGACAGGGAATGAGATGAGGTAGAATAGAGAGGAAGAGAAGAGGAAAAATACCTTTTCGTCGGAATCCCGCCTCTTATGCCGCGCAAGATGATATGCGTGAGTTTTCGTTGGACGAAAAATAAAGACCAGGCAAAAAAATTGGACATGACTTTCTCCCTTCTCGTTCGCATTTTTTCCACGTCGTCCGCCGCGTGATGAGTGGCCGAGGGCCGTAATTTGTGACTGCGCCGCGGCCTTCCTCCACCTTGCTCCTCTCGCGTGTTTCGAGTCTGTGGGAACAGGGAAGGGAAAGAGAGCGGGCGAGAGACGTGGAGGCGAGGACGAAGAGGGAGCGGAGAATAAGAAGAGAGGTACGCAGGGTGGATTGGGGAATGGGGAGGGGGTCACCGTCACGCGGGCTGGCCGGAGGTGAAAGGGGAGACGTGAGGAGGAGTCGCCGGGATTAAAGGCGGCTAGGCGGCAGGCAAACACGGCTAAAGACTCGACGTCGGCAGCCAGCGGGGAAAACGCACGCACGCACGGCATACAAACACTCTTCCCCAACCCCACCCCGCTCACAAAAGCACGCGCGCTTGACTGGAAAGGAAAAGTGAGAAAATTACCCCGGTAGAGAATGAGGGTCGGGGAGAAAAGGGGGAGGGAGAGAGAGAGAGATAGGGGAGGAGAAAGGTCACCTGAAAAAGGGTTTCGGTCACGGGCCTCACGCAACTCCAGACTAATACGCTCCCACACTAGAGTAGGAAATAATAAATGTTATGCACACACGTCCACCACCTCCATCGTCCACGTGGGTGCCCCTTTCCCCTCCGCACCCATTCATTTAAATGGGTGCAACAATAAAATTTTTGCGCGGATGGGAAAAAGGGCAGAGGTGTGGCGGCCGCAGTATATTCCCTCCCAGTTAACGGCATTTTGCAGCTTTCACCCGCTACTTTCTTTGGGGCACCTCGATCGTGCCCGGCTGCACTGGACACGCGAACACTGCCGGAAGCATACGTGAGCGAAAAGCTGTCAGAAAAACAGTTCTCGCCACCGTGCGTCGACCATTACTCTTCACCAGTAGAGAGACCCTGAAGGAAAATCTACACAATGACGACGAGTTAATGGAACATCACCGTCATACAGCTTCCTCTATAGTTAATCACGAGGAGTTCACATGAAATACACGAGATTACATTAAGCTATTTAGAGTGATGGAAGGGAAAACACGTAGGCATAGTGCTGCATCAACTAAAAACAAGATATTGGTGTTCCATAACTGTTCACTATCTACAGCTCAACATAATAAATTTGAAGAAAACTTTCCCTTTAATCAGTACCATGTCTCGTTTTCTTCCACGACATCCATCTTCATTTTTGGATAAATATAATCATTCCAAACAGTATTTGCCAGAGGATACAATCATAATTACTTGCAGAAGTCAATATCATCGGAATCATAAATAAAATAATAAAAGAAAATGATATCCCATATTAGTAGGTTGGTTACGTGTCGGTTTTGGTTACACACATCATTATCCTTGTTCTCTGAGCCTTAATAATAACGTGCTGTGGGGAAACCGGTTAGTAGATTAATGATGGGGGAGTAGAGTTTTAAAATATTTTTCGTCTTTTATATTGCCACGTGGAAGACTTGGTAATGTTGCAATACCATCTCAACGCATGACTCAAAGAACATTAATGCTGTTTTACACCATATTTCAAAAGTAAGCACAAACCATAAAATTAAAATATGTTGAATTACTACAGGGCTGGTGATGAACTAGGTGCAACATTTCGATGAAAGATTAAGTCGCCATCTTTTCTGTCGAGAAAAGCAAATATTATTCACTTTCACTAGAGTCTAAAAAAATGAAACGTCAGAGACTTAAACTCTTCCAGATATACTTTAATATAATGTCTTTGAATATGATTCTCAATGAAATTTCACTACATACTAAGAAGTTATGAGCACATCATCATATGAGTCATCTACAATATCTTCAATATTCTCTTTAAAATATGATAAACGCAAGTAAAATACATTATTACGCATTTTGTCCAAAATTGTGATGCATTTATTCCCGTCATAATTAATTGCTTACTTTCAATGAGTTTTCTAAAAAAACAAGGGAAAGATTAGGCATAAGAACCTTAACAGAAAAAACGCCGGAAAGCCGAACGCTGCACCGACGAAGAAATCTTTTCAATAATGCATGAAGTACACCCACCGGTAACTTGGGAATTCAAGGCAAGTAGGTTTCAATATAGATATTGGTCTACTTAATGATTCCTGGCTCTGTACTCTTTTGGGAACATTTCTGCGGTGTCATTTATGTGGGAAAAGGATGCGTCGTACTGTGGTAATGAGGTCCGACTTCAGTGCCGTAAAATGCAGATCGACCTTTCGTATGCATATATTCCCTAGGCTATACAGGGTATAACAGCGACTTCGGCGATGGAGCTTGACGACTCACAGTCGTCACCGCGTACCTGAGGGAACATGAGACGTGAAGGATGCGATTCGCAGATTCCATGGGACATGGAGAAACGCAAAGCAAAGTCGGTGGACGCAGGGATTTGTGAGGCCGTCGGGAAAGACACTCTAATATAATACAGGCGAGCTGAAAAAAATGTGCGCACGGCGGAAAGGCACAACGAAATAATGAAAAAAAAGAAGAGAGAGAGGAGAAAAACTTCCCTCGGAGCGTGAGAAGAAAGCGTCACCGAGGTGGCAAATATCTCCCTCGTGAATAATTTTGACCCATTTTGACCCCGGGTCTGGACAATTAGTTCACGTCTCGCTGTATGTATGAAAGCTCCACTGCTCGCGGGAGAGTATAAATAAAAAAAAGATTTTTTCCCCCTCGGACCAAACCACTACCTCCTTACAATCCCTCAACCCCCCTTCCTCCCTCAACTCCATTCTTTTCACCCTCGACCATTCTTTTCTGCCTCTCCTGGGTCACTCCCGACCCAGAGCATTCATTCCCTGCTGCCCATTCCAAACTTCTCTTCCCGTTTCCTCCCATGGCGCAAACTCTTTCGCTGCCATTACATTCCTCCTCTCTCCCACCTACGTCCTCTGTCCTCTCGTCTTCCGTAGTAGGCATTCGCGCCAACCGTGTGCGAAATCTCGACCAGATCGCCTCGCTCCCTCCATTCACCAATCTTCTCTTCCCCATGGCACTCATGCAGTAACAGTAGCTATCTGCCTTCAGGAGGGGGGAAGTACGACTCTTAGTTGAGGATATTTTTGTGCTGTGCGCTTGCTTTGCGCGACAGTGATTCTGGCAATGACCGCCGCTGAGTTGTCTTTTGTTATTCGGTTCCTTTTCTCCGTCACATAGTGTTGAGTGTGAGGCGGAAATATATATTTCCCTAATTACTTTAGAGTTAAAGTCGTCTGACTTTCCCCTTCGAACTCACCAACCGAGTACACTCCCTATATTTTATTCTTTTTTGTCTTATACCAAACACGTATTTTACTGGATCCCCAGGTAAAGCGTCAGCTCATTTTTGATGCTTGTGCTCACCGGCTGGAACACCTTTTCGCAAGAATGATCAAAATAAGATAATTTGAAGTTTTTAGCAATTCCCGGGGACGGATAATATTTTTCTCCTCAAATGCATTTGAATAAAAATAAAAATGTATAACTTGTCATAACCGTTCGCAGTTACACGACACACCATTTAGAGCTGAAATTATTCATGACAGGTCATTTTGTCAATAAAACTACCAATGGTTAAAATATTAAAAAATATACAACATTTTAATAAATGAGAGTAATAATTTTTTTAAACGAGTTAAGATGAAATTAATAAAACTTGAACTGATGCACTACACATATCAGGATAACATGAGGCTGAGCCTTTAAGATTCTAGGCTTCATTAGGCGGTTTTTAGGAAGATGTAATGTAAAAGTAAGAGAAAGGTTTTACGTCGCTTTATTAAAAAAACTAAAATATGCGGAAAATACATGGGGTCCATGGGAAAAAAACGTTAATTTAGGGTTTAGAAAATTGAAGAGAAAATCTGCTGGATTTTTCAAATTTTGCTACGAAGAGAAAGTAAGGGTAACGGTTGTGTAAGAGGAATTTGATCGGGAGCCCCTTGACTCACCCAAAGTGAGCGGGGAAGGCTCCTGGAAAAGAACAGGACACGTAGGTTCTCTTGAAACAACAAGGAGTAATTATTAGATAGTCTACCATTTAAAGCATGTTTTGGATGTAAACAAGCTAAATAACTATACCTTCTTTTGCCTCTCCCCAACGAAAGGCAACCTGACGCCCGACACTACGATAAACCATCCCTCAATCCTGCCTACTTCCTTCCTCCATTCCGTTCAAGATGTTTATCCTAATACTATCATTTTTTTCCTAGCCTAACGTTCCCCCTCTTTCACAATCTTCAAAATCATACCGCCCATCAAAACTCCGTATCTATATGTCATACGTCCTTTGAATTTCTCCATCAGTCACCTCTCCTCCACCAATATCCCTAGCACTTTCTCGATACTTTTTATTTGTACATTTCACCTCAGAGGAAATTATTATGACAACAAATTATAAGGGTGGATTTGATCACCAAGATAAATTAATATAGTTACGCATCACCACCGCCGATCCAAGTAATTCTTCATCCCTCAAACGCAAAAAAGAAACCAAACAATCATCTTTTCCCTTAAAAAAAAGCAATTTTAAAACTGACTGACAAATTCTTTCGTTAATTATTGCATGAAGTGTGAATGGATTTCTGTGTGCATATTTATGTGTTTTTGTTCATGAGCTAATATTAATTCAAATTCATGCACGAACGGATTTTATGCACGCATGGGCGGTACCCTACCCACTTGGTACTCGCCTTTACGGCAGCTTGCGTTATGAAGATGTAAATGTACTCCACAAATATCTAACAGTGTGTATTCATAGCAATTCCAATCCCTAGTACCTTCTTCACATCTATGTTACCAAAAAAATCAGTATTGAAGTGTGTACACTTAAAAAAGACTTTACTTCCATAGATAATTCCTATTGTAACCTCAATTTGCAACCATAAAAACTGGCGAAATATTGGCCCGAAACTAAATTTTGGTTCATAAGACATTCAAATAACAGAATGCAATTCAAAAACAGGATCATAAATTATCTTATCTTTGATGACGGAAGAGATGGCAAAAAAGAACCAAGTGCATGGTCCAGCCTCCCTTACTTTTTCGACGATCCCATATGTTCCAGATATCTCCTTCATAATTTATTATTTGGTCGAACCATACAGTCAGATGTATCTATAATATATGCTCGAAGAAAATGGTATTGCTGTAAAAGAGAAGAGGAGGAATCGCAAGGAAACGATTTGTGAATAAACTTTTGCGATCGTTCAGCCGCCTTCTCAAAATTAACAGTAACGATGCTAATGAATGAAACCTGCAGTGGAAGAATGAGTGACAAAAGTGGCAATAATAATTACAGAAGGATTTTACAGAAAGCCTCAGATCTGCATGACTGTACTAAATACCCTATGATATGACATCAACCACAATAAAATACCCAAATATTATACTAGAGTAAGGAAGTATCAAAAGTTAGCAGAAAAATCGCTCATTTCTCGTTTCTTTCATTAGTCTCACTGACCAGATGCAATATAACAAACTCTTGATTGACCCAAAGTCAAGAAATTTCGAGCGATGTACGAGTGAACCGTTACATACCGATTGAAAATTACACGAGCGAATAAAATTACGATTACTCTGGTCATATTGCTATGAAATACAAGATTTCATCATTGCAACTGCCAAAGAAGCTATGTAAGGAGAACTTGCGGAACAGAAATATAAAGAAAAACATGAAATATCCTACTTGAAACAAATAAAACCATTCTTCTAACAAAACCATTTATACTTTGTAAAAAAATTGGATGCTGATAAAAATTTGTATTTAACTGGGAATTTCATGCATTTTTGTCAGTTCCTAAAGTTTTGTGGAAACTTTCAAACGCTAACTATCATAAAGTAAACATCTATTAAGAGGGTCACCGTTGGAGCCTTTACAATATTCAAAATAATGAACTGTATGCAACAAAAAATTAAATAAGTCTCATGCCTAGTTAATTCTCTCGGTAACGTTCTAGCTGGTTGGCCGAACGATCATGACGACTCAAATCCTTCAGGGATATTGTGTGATATTGATTGATATATGGCTGAATAAAGTTTCCACAAATCAGTCGTTGTTACGACATAATACGAGCCAAATAAGAAACTTGAAATACCCAATTACAATAAACAAGTAAACAGTCCTTTCTAAAATGAAGGCCGCTATTTTTTTCATAGAAGTCGAACTGGAAATGTCTCTTTCTCTGTTCTCCCAAATTACCTGATCTTATTGTCGCTTCCAACTTCTGCGTGCCTTTTTCTCCTCCCATTCGTTTCCGGTAGCGTCATTCTCCCTCTTCCTTCTAATCTCTTCCCTTTAACCCTCAGAACGATCGCGTTCCTACTCCGTCCCCCGTGGACCACCTACAGCAAAAAACCCCTACGCTTTCCTATCCACAGCATGAGGAGAGTGAGAACCTCTCACCACTCTTCTCCTCTTTTTCCTCTCCAATTCTCTCTTTCACTCTCAGAAATGAAAAGGGAGGGAGAGAGAAATGCGAGAGAAGAATCTCCCCATCTCTTCTATGGTGTGCAGGTAAGAAGGCGGGAGCGGGCAACGCGACGCCGAGGGAATACCCCCGTGCCCTCTCTCCGTCCCCCCTCACGCGCGTAACCCACTCGGGAGTGGAAGGTCGGCGACAATGAAGACGGAGGAAAAGAGAAGAAGAAAGGAGAGAAAGAGCATGGCTGCGGTATGGCGGTGAGGTTTTCCCGGCGAAAGCATAAAAACCGTAAGAATGCACACTTTTCGCCCAGGGGAAAAAAGAGGGCATGGTCTTTATTTATTTCTTTTACGCGATCGCTGCAACGGAGAGCCAGCACGTTAGGAGGCATATCTACATGAAGAGTGGGAATGCGGTTTTTCCAATCCCCTTCTCCCTCCTGAAAAGTCATCGTTCGTACACCTCCTCTTCCATTCAAACCCCCTTTTCGTTTCGCTTCGCCTCCCTCCCCGCCCCTGCCACCCCCTGAGGGGCACCAGAAGACCAACTGCTACATCGAGCGAGGGGCGCGGAGGCGATGCCGCTCCTGGGGGAGGGCAGGTGGGGAGGAAGGTGGCTTTAAAAGGAGCGGACCGCCACACAGAAAGGAGTGAGATGGCGACTAGGGACGGAGTCACCCACGGGAAAGAAAAGAAAGGGGAGGGAAAAAAAAACTTTACTCGAGCAGATCACTCGAAAAAATATATCCATTTCCTCTTCGAAGAAACCGGAGTTTCACTTAAGAAAATGAGTGCGAAATATTGGTGATTTCATCGAGTGGGAGAGACTCGACCAGCAGTGGGGCATCAGAGCCACCACAAAGACCGAGAGATATTGTAACAGAAATGCGGCTCAGACCTCCTTCCATTTGCTAAATAAATTGACAAGAACAAAAATATTCAATATTGAAACTGAAAATGATACAAGTCATAGAATATGGCAATACATAGGATCGACTACATTTACCAAATGGTGGTTGGGCTTCTCTAATATTTAAATTTTGAATAAAAACGTAACGCACATTTGTGGGAGATCATCGCATACGCTTTTCTTTGGGAATTCAACTTGTAATAGAAATGCATGAAATTTTTGAAAGCAGTGACACAAAAGGCAAAAGAATATAATTATTAACTCCCGAACGCGGAGGTATAATTCACCAATCTTCACTGCTCCTTCTCTATAAATTCTTTCCCACCTTGTGCTTTCCCATAATTTCCCCAAGTTTTCATCGCCTATGTTTTCTCATCCAAACTGCCCTCTTTTCTCATGACAACGCCAAAAGAAAACTGCGTTACCAAAGAGCATTTATAAATAGTCAAGCAATATACTAAGTATGTAGGGAAGAGAATCACGCGAATGTTACCCTAAGCATTTTTAAAGCCAAATGGAAATCGATAATATAGGAGATCCACCAACTAACCATACCCAGCAAAAGCAAAGACAACCAATATGCAGCTTCATAACAGAATTATTAGTAAATGAATTACATGAAGAAGAATATCGCATGAATAGTCGTGAAATTACCTTTGAAATAAGCATTAAAATAAGCAGTTAGAAGGCTGCCGCTCGATTTTTGGAGGCTAATATTTGTATTAATGTGATCTATTAAAATGACAATGAGCCAGGGAAAATAACGCAACTTAAGCGAATGATTATATAATTTATTTGTAATATTTCACGCAAGTAAAATAAATTATCGAAAAGAGAGTAAAATATTTTTTATCTTTGAATAACCTACTAGATGATGAAGAATAAATTTTGTAAGAGAGAAAAGGATCCATTGAAATGATGGCGTTATTTAAAATAAATCTATAGTTTTACTAAACAAAATGCCTTCATTTTAGTTTTATGATCAATGTGCTAAGGAAAAATTATTGTATTTAACCCACTTTCAACAGGAACACCTCGGGATGAACACACTCCTTATTTTGTAGCATTCGTTATCTGGGACCGAAGGTATGACAGTTAAACAAACAATTATGAGCAAGTAACATGCTTCGATTGCGGTAATTCATGGATCATGCAAAGGGAGTCTTACTACTACTCGAAGGATATCTACACGCCAGTTCCAATTCTCTCCCTTTCTTTCTTTTAGCTCGCTTACTGTGCAACTCTGTACCTCACTCTCCGCTGGGTTCCACAGCGCTCCTGTTCCTGGAAGGGAAGCATCTACCCTGGCAAGAATTCCATTTACATTCCTGCCTGGGCCTTACCGTAACTCCTCACAGACTCGCTCGCTCGCCCACTCGGACCATCTCCCTGCAAATGCCCACCGCCATCCCCTTTCCCTGCCCCCTTCGCTCCACCACCCGCCCCGCCGCCCGGACTCGTGGCCGGCGCACATACGGGATCCTCGCTCATCCACACGAATCCCTCATTCTCCATTCACCCCCTCTCCGGCACATACCGAACCCATCACATTCCCCCACCCCTAACCCCCTCTCTGACGCATTTTTCCCTTTAAGCTGGCCCATTCTGTCGTGAAGTGGGCCTTGTGGATTGAATGGATGACGCTAGGGCTGTCGCCCTCCTCCCCGGACAACTGATGGAGGCTCAAAAGGACGCTGGACACTTGGGACACACTCACTACTCCTTTCCCTCCTCCAGCTTCTAATCCAAAAACCCAGCAGCCCTCTTTTTTGTTTTATTTCCATTTCTTTCCTTTCGCTGCAACCATAACTTTTACACTACGCCGCCCGAATGCTCACTGCTTAAAAACTCAAGCCTTTTCCACGCGTGACGTGCATTAAACTGTCCAGAAATTGTGCATTAAGTTCCATTACCTTGACAATATAAGCCATTGACTTACATCTAAGTACATCAGTTAGCCTTAATAATTTGAGCTCACAGAATCCGACTTTTTTTCTATGTTTTGGCTACTTGCGTGCGCTATTACAAATGCCTTTATTCGTCAGAAAATGCATTTATATTTCATGAATACACATTTATCCACAAAAAATAACATTAAAGCTTGGATACGAAAAACAATAGCTGCAGCATGTGGAGATAAAATAAATACATTTTCTTCTTCCACCATGAAGGATATCTCGTTCATTCATATTAAGAGAGTCCACAAATGTCTTCTTCCTCTTTTTTTTAAATCCTCTTACGAATTAATGATACATAATCATGATATATTTACAGGAATATATCTTTGTGGCCCACTAATTTATTTTTCTTTTTCAGGGATGAAAATATTGAAAATTCCAGGAGAAACAAATTATTTTTAAATGTATGTTTCGAATACTCATTAATCGGCTGGTGATGAAACAAAATATTCAGTAATGCAACAGAATTCAGGGAACACGAATTTTAAAATTAAGCTCTCCAAATCTCTTATCCGGATGTTATTAAACTCTATGGTGTGAATCCACAGAATTTCTGTTCCTCACATTTGAATTTTACACCCATATCGTCCCCTTGTCAAGGCATTAACGCGGTAGAAGTTGACTTCACAAATGACGCTAAAAATACGATGGGTTTATGAACTAAATTCCGTCATAACATCACAAATTCAGCGAGATAGAAAGATTTAGAACAGACGAGTTTCACGATGAAACTGAAAGAATTATAATGGCCCCACACTAGGTAGATCAGATCACAAATATAAAATAAGGGAGATAGATTCCAGCACAGATAGATTCAAATACATGTACTAATTCTTTCCCAGAATAATCAGAAATCATAGTAGTAAAAAACCAAAGTCATTTAAGAAATAACAAAAAAAGTCTAATTTACCAGTCGAAAAAAATAAAGTATCGCAAATATATCAGGTATATTTGTAGATGCATGGGTATGTTAGTTGGTTTTTTTATGTGTTTGCATGTGTGTGGGGTAAAAGGGTTTTGCATGAATGTATACCATTTTATGAAGTTTTCTCGGGTCTTCCACCGGACCAGGGATTTCATATTGGCCGTCGTTTTGATGCCCGACTCGTGCATCGTCCTCAGGGTAGTTGAGGATGAGGAAGGTGAGGACGATGCACGAGTCGAGCGTCGAAACGTCGGCCAATATGCAACCCCTGACCCGGTGGAAGACCCGAGAAAACTTCATGAAGCAAATACACCGGTGAAGCACCAGATCTTAATGTATACGCATGCGGTTGTGTGCAATGTAATGAATGCGGTTTTTTCTTAATTACGGGTGTTGCCCTAACACCCCCCGCCACACGCCCTTGCGGTAGCTTGGGGGGTATTAAGTAGATGTAGACGTAGATGACATCGATCAACTATCAAGCATTTATCAAAGTTGTTTTGACATTTTATCGATTAATAGTAAAAAATTCCAAGATCTATTTGAAAATAGCAATGCTTAATCTTAAAGACACCTATCAAAATGATGAATGATGCAGGTATTAGGCATCAAAAACTTTATGCAGAGGCCGACAACTATTTCCTTCCATCCTGTCACTCCAAGGAGCCTTGCAACTTTCATAACTAGTAAATATAATCCTTGGATGTTGTTTAAAATTATAGACATTCATATTACCTGTATCTGGAAGCATTTCCATCAGGATTTATGGTGAAGTAGATACCTATATATACACGCATATACCACGCGATTCAGCAAAAACATGTGTGGTGGATGGCGCAAGCACAATGTGAAAAGGTAAAGAATGGGAGAGAGGAAGGGTGTTCTCGGGTTGAAGAAAGGGAGAAAAAACTCCACTCAAAATCCCTGAAAAGGTAATGTCAAGAAGGGGGGTCAAAAAAGAGGGATCACATCAGTCTTAAAAGGAAATCCGAGAGAGTGAAGAAATTTGCCGCATAATAAGTGACGCCCGTACAATCAGGGAGACTTCAGTATCCCTCAACTCAATAAAAACAAAATCTAAATATGCACCAAAATCGGAATGGGAGAAAAATAGTTTTCCAAAATCATAATCTAACATACAACGATTCCGATGAGTTCTTGTCTGGTTAAAACAAGCTATTAATGAATTTGGAGTATCTGTTAAACGTCATCGATGAAACCAAAACGCCTGACCTACTAGATAGACAACTACATTAGTGTGTTTTTCCGAAAAGATCCGAACATGCTTTATATGACTTCAATGCTGGAGTTGGCCTCCGTCAAAATATTTAACATCAGTAGGGAAAAGAAAAACTTTCATTCTTTCCAAACATGATTCAAACGAATCAACATTCACCTCCTCGCGAATATATTTGCCTCGCAAATTTCGTATTGGTCGCTTCGACGCCTTCTTTTTCCCTTATTTCTTTTTTTCGAGGCGATCCAAAAGTGGCTCCTCTTCAGTGTCCAAGTGGACGCCCTCCACTCTTCAACATAAGAAGGGGAACCGAACGAGAGAAGAAGCGAAGAGGATGAGAGGGAAGAGAGTTGGAGAGAGAGGGAAGAGAGTTGGAGAGAGAGAGAGATATGAGTAAACCTCTACGCAATTTATCGACTGCGTTGCTCGATTTTCAAGCGGATTGGAAGTGAAAATACACCAAACATTACTTGATTCCCATTACGATGTAATTCAAAGTTGAGAAATCGTATATCACTACTATATTTTATTATATTAATACATGTTCGTTGGGATAAACTTTACCTTGAATGATACCTATGACTTAGTCATCCATCATGGCCCATGGGGATATATAAACGGCATACTCTACCATTTGAAATCAGGCCAATCCAATCCAAATATTTACAGAAACATTTTGACAGTTCGGCAAAATTCGTTTTGCAACGTATTGCTATGCTCGGACTGGAACTCGAGCTCGGATCGCACAGTCCTGGAGAGAGGGCGATGGGAAGAGGGACGCCTCAAAAAGGAAAAGGGTGCCGCACCCGCCAAGCCCACTTCCTCAATCCGTCCAACACCCCACCCTCACACCACAACTCCCACGCACCCTCACACACTCGGCCTCCCACTCAACTCTCCCCTGGCCCACCACCCTCTCAGCCGAGTGGTCCCTAGGGCACAGAGCGAGGGGGTGTGAGGGGAAGAAGAGAAGAGGCCCAGGCGAGGATTGGGCGGGTTGAGAGGGCACGGGGAGAGACTTCCGCGGGCAGCCACGAGGAATCCTTTACCCATCCATCCCTTCCATCCTCTCTGCACCCAACCGTCCTCCTCCACTCTCGACTTCCTTCCCAAATAAAAAAATCCCCTAACTTCCCCCAACCAAACCTCTTTCTATCTCTCTTGTCCTCCTACTTTCCCTCTCCTTCGTTCTCTTGCTACTTCCCTTATCTCCTCATCCCCACAATCTTCCCTACTCTCTACTCGCCTTTCCTGATTCTTTCTGTGAGTAAAGTGAATCAAAGGCCGACCCAAGAAAAGAGGGAGAGAGAAAAAGAGGTTGACAGTTGACGGAGAGATAGGCGCACGTTCCCTGGAACGGACGCGGGTACATTCCCATAGGATTGGCCCTTCCACTCTATCCCTAACCCTCCCCCACCCCCGCAAAGAAAACCCTTATTCCTCTTTCGGTTCCGTTCTCTTCAGTGTACAGTCCGTCATCCGCCCTCCCCAACTTACTCCTCATCCCCTAACCTTCATTTCCTCACTCCCACATAGCTCCCTTAAGGCTTTCTTACTTCACATCCCGACACGCATGCAGCCAGTCAACGCGAGAGCCAAAATGCGGTCACCACTCCACCCCATTCTTAGAGTTTCCCACGCCTAGTCAAAAGCTCCATTTCCCCATTTCACATTTTCATGATTGAAAATATCTCTCCCACCCTAACCATTAGCCGTTTCAGCTCGGCCGGTGGTCGGACGGAGAGGAAAACATCCGGCCGCAGGCTATCTTCACGTTCAATGATTTAAGAATGTACATTTACAGTCACAAAAATACTCCTGGCCGTGAATTTTTCTCCCACTTTTTACTAAAACAAACACGGAAATGAAGTTAAAAAAGTATAAGAGAGAGGAGATGGGGGAGGTGAACTTTTGCATCATGAATTCCCCCGCATGTTCACTAAATGAACAATGGAAATTTCTGGAAATATTACGAACGTAAATATTCATAAGGCTTCTGCGTTAATTCTTTATGGTGCGGGGGCATTCTGAAGGCCTCCGAGTTAGTTATTATTTTATTTTGTATCAGAGCTGATTTTGATTCTCATTCCTATCTTCTCTTAACAAGTTTATTTTTGGAATGGAAAATGATTTCTCCAGGAGAAGGTAAGGAAACCTACCGGAAAATCGGAAAGAAATTTCGTCTCTTACGGATTTTACGAGCAAATAAGAGTATATTATTAGATATTGAAAGGCAATTATTATAAGAGCAGTTTTCACTCAGTTTCCTTCGGGTGAGAGAAAAGATCCCATTCCGTCAATATACGAGTAATGCTTTCCCTGGCCGAGTTAATAGAATTATCTTCAAAACCACTAATTTTGAATGCCACACGCAAATACGAAATGTAGGGAAGGTAGTTAATTACACCCAGATTCAGTACGGGAGAAAGTTATGAGGCACAGCATTTTTTCAATATTTACGCTCATGACATCGTAGGTAGGAGTACATTTGAATTAAAGTGAATGCCATCCTTTTTCTCCCTTGTAAAATTCGTATAATATCAATATATTTTGCCACTGAAGGCTCCATAAAAAGGAAAATCAATGAATAAAGCGTCGTAGCATATTAATCAAAAAGAGGAAAAGAAAGAGGAAGCTTACGGCGGTTTTCAGAGAATAGCTGTTTTAACAATACACTTGAAGGATATAATGTAATATATCTACTTGATTCAACGATATATTTATAACAACAACTCTAAAGTAAACAACCTATTAAAGGTAGGCTTTCCACGGCCACTAGCTACTTTGTCCTAGTTTTCGCACGGAAGTTTTCATTTACCCTGTATTATTTCTTTGGTTATTTTTTCATGCCTCCTAGCAGCTGCACGCTGTCCAAAAAGCATTTTCTCTTCTTCCCTCAATCTCGCTTGCCTAAATGCTTTCTTCGGATTTCACCAGGAACGTTCCTCTCTTCTTTCACTGTATTTATAACTTCGTCATTAGAATTTCCCTCTGTCAAACTTGTGTTCTTCAATTCGTCTCCACAATCACACCTTTGAAGCCTCCCTCAGGTATTACCTCATTCACTTACTTCAAATTGTTTAGTATCCATGAAGTACTACGAACTCTGATGACTTTACTAGGAGAACTTAAATATTTTTGTTTATTTACGTCCTTATTAGGCCCCCCTTTTTCGAGAGTATATATGCATCACCATTAAGCCCGCGTAAATTCAAAACAGTGCCCATATTTTGGAAGACATCGTGCTAAATAATTTGACACATGTAATATATTGCATTGGTGGCAGAATGGATACTTCTCCTACGTTTAGGTACCGAGATGGACGTAATGGTGCCCTGGCGTATTATAAACTCTCGTGTCCCAATTCAACCTGGTATCCAAAATAATGCATACTTCCCCAAAATAAGAGCAAAAGGTATTTGGAGCAGCTCTTTCATGGTCTCCGGTCGCCAGAGGCTGCAGATCAGTCCTTTTATCTGATCCATGGTATGCCTATGGCCATCACAAAACAAAAAAACGGACCTCTCTGCTCCTGGAGGGTACATATCATTGAATTATGAACTATGTGGAGGTTACATCGCCTGCCAGCTACTACCCGGCCACCATACATTTTCTTTTTCAAGCTGAAAAAGATTCGTTTGACTTGGGTGAAACATAACAGGTTCCTTAATGTTATAATAGATGAATAATAACACGACAAATAAAAATAAAGGTAAGAAAAAAGGTCAATATAATTTTCAATTTTATAATACAAATACTCGAAAATAACAACTATTATAAATGCAAAAACTCTTCTACAAAGTTTTTCCACCTTTCGCATCTCTATCAAATACCATTTAAATAACATCAGGGTAAATTAATAAAATTTGATTCAAGAATAACGGGAGCAAAACAATTTTCACACATTCCAGATACATTTTTACCCCTTATGCTCATCAAAATCCTCTGCTTACTCTAAATTATCACTGTTAACCTCATATTATACGCATTTGGTACATAGCTCCCACAACAGAAGCACTTGTTTGCATAAATATATTGAACATCGTTTCAACCCATTTTGCATGCAACCGAAACTTCTTCATCAAAGTCATTAGATCCTAAACACAAAAAATATTTATAATTTAATGTTTCCCTCCTACGCATCCTATTTATGATGGTAAAAAAATTTTAAAAGATGCGTCATTACATGTTTTACCAAAAAAATCTATTTTCGCCCGAAAAATGCTTTCTCCTATGTATTGGTAACACTTAAATTTCCAAATAAGACATTTTGTTCGACGTCAAATACTTCTATCACACTTATCTGAATTAGCACACAACATGCCCATTGAAAAATGGGGGAAGACAACTAGAGTAGAAAAAATATTCGTCCATTCTCGGCAAATTGGGGTGTGATGGGGATTTAGTTAACGAAGTTTCCCCAACAGTGTAACCACGTTAAACAGAGAGAATGTGAAGACCGGCAGTGTTATACTCCGATATATCGACTCCAATACTCATGAAATATAGCAGAGAGACTTCTGAACGTTGAGGTTTGTGATAGTTGAGAAGATCTACAATATTAAATTTCCACTAATGAATTCCGACGTCGCAACGTGGCAAAAATTTAAATATAGAAACTAGCATATGGTATAACACCCTCTATAAAACAGCCACAACGTAAAATAGGACACGTCGAACAATGTGTGACTGGAACGTGTGATGCGAACACGACTTCATCCTTATCTTACATTCCAAAAATCGACGCCTTTGCGATGCATAATTTATCACGTGAAATGAGATTAATTAAGCGAGGTACTCCGCAGGGGGAGGAGTTTTTGTCCAGTCTTGGACAAGAAGTCTAGCATAAAACTCAGGGTTATGCCTTTGAACACCCATAGCTCTACCCGAACTGTGGGATTTTTCGAATACTAGACCTCTGTGGAAAATCGCAGACATCCGTAGGAGTAAAGATGAGCCCCTCTATCCGTACGTGTCACTTTAAACTGCAAAAGAATGAGTGTCAGGTAATTCCCAATGTCCTCTATCAAAAACAATTCTGGTCAACTGCTGTGATAGGCAATGATTTTTATGAATTAGAACCCTAATGTGCAGAGGATGGCTGGGATTGTAAGGTTGGAATTGGAAGTACGAGGTGGAGGAACAGTACGGAAAGGCAAGTTTTCCCCCATGATCAATGCAATGTGACCCACTCACAACAATCACAGAACAATCTACGTTGATTTCGATGGAATTTACTCATCTCATTTGCAATTATTCCATTTTTAAGAGGAGTTGTGAAGAGAGGACAAAAGTGTCATTAAAACACTACAGAAGTTAGCCCCTGAATGACTAAGAAAAGAACAGACACCAAAAGAACATGTTTTTTCAATAACAGACAATGGCTTGAATAAGTTAACCAAACCTCCTAATGGGACCCAAGCTTTCTAGAACTACTAAATGGCAAGGAAATTATAATTTTGCATATTTCATAAAATTGGCGTTACCCCCAACTTAAATTATGAGGTAAGACATAAAATATTTTATGATAATAATGAGTTCTATATTAAAAATTTCATTAAGATTAGGACATTGAGCAGGTTCACATAAGTCATTTATTTTCTACTGTGGAATATTTCATCGTCTCATTGAGCATTTGAAATTATATAGTCTTCCGAGGAATGACAATTAAAGGTGAACAAAAGTTTAACCAAGATTTACTTCCAACTGAAGAAAGTTTTAAACCAGTTTAAGTTTTTAAGTTTTTAGTTTAAATCAGTTTACTTCCAACTGATCAAATTTTAAACTTAAATTTAGGGAAGACTACTATGTGAGGTAGGGATATTGAAATGGATGACCTTAGACGAAGTTCAAGGTTACAGAATAAGAGGAAAATGATAAATGATACGAGTAGAGAATTGGCATCCTCTAATATGATGAAGCTCATTGGATCCGTTTTACTTCAGATAGTGTTAGCTATAAAATTGCTTTCAAAAATTAAAATTAAAGCCTAAAAACAATAATACGTGTTTGTAAACCCTAATGATCGGCAGGTAAATGTGAAAAATTACCAGTACTTACCAAGGGTTTAGGGTGTATTTTACACCGTGCATTTTACTGAAGGATTTAATGATTTTCGCGAAGAAAAAATTCTAGCTCTCTCAAAACTCTCATACAACATGGAATGCATTATTCCATACGGGCTGGACTAAAAGCTCATTGCTAGAATATGACAGAGCTCATGGGCAAAGAATTTCTCTGGAAGCTAGACGAAACGATCAACGGTATCTGGTATATCAGGAACCTACATCAAAGAGATCCAAAAGCTTTGCATTTGCAAATACTGTATGACTTTTTCACAATGAAATGAGTATCAAGATTTAAAAACTCCCAAGCTTAAATACTGGATTTAATTCGGCAGGCTCAGTTATCCGAAAGCATACATAAATAGGCATTTTGAATAGGCCTCATCTGGCATTCATATTTCAGAAAATCAAATTAAATTATTATTATCATGTTACAAAACAAATGATAATGATTTCAATCGTTAAATATACAAAAAATTAAAAATGATCCTATCTCATGGATTCCTCTATACTTTTCAACTGTTTTACTGATGCAAAGCAGTTGAAATTATTAGAGATTGCTAAGAGAGACGCTTTTATTTAGCATCTCTCTTAGCCTTTCTCAACATTCTATGAGTCAAGCAGCCATTCACCATGCTCAAAATGCATACTGCCCGAATAATGACCGTACTCCTGAGCGTGAATAGAAAACTATACCCATCAACAGCTCATGAAGTTTGTCTCATTCCAGATATCATAAGAGACTGACATCATTAAATGACGGAGGAAATTCCGAATCCGATCTTAGCAAGTTCAAACGTTTTGTTAACAAGGAGGAGTTGTGTTAGCAAACGGAGATAGAATTTACATATACATTTAGTGCAACGGAAAGAGCTCAAAAGATAATAAATATGACACATTAAAAAATGAAAAATAGAGGGAAAAGTCCCAAGAGGTGCCAACGGATGAATTAATGGGAAAAATAAAGAAGAAAGTACATTACAAAAAATACCTGGAAGTAAGCCAATTAGCATCAGATTGGGTAGGATGGAGGGCTGTAGTCGACCAATCTGAGGATTGAACGACCAATTATGGTGATGAAAAAAAGTTAAAATTAAGAAAATTTTCATTCTTAGTGCATCACTACTCATAAGCAGAAAAGCTAAATGACTTGCGTAACGGATATATTGGCTACATCTGATGAAGATATTTAATAAGATCGAATATCTAATAGTTTGAATATGAAACAATGTATAAAATTTGAGATTACCGGAGTATATATTAAATGTGTTAGGACCATAAAGAAACAAAGAGAGTAAAAATAACTTAAGTCCCCCTCCAGAGGAATATTATTCTTCCAATATTTTCCAATTGTGATTGAAAATTTGAAAAAAATGCTCTAACTCGCTGGCAAATATTGTGAAGGACGAAATTTTATTTGCAAGGAAATTAATTTGATTTTACTAGGGATACAAAATTAAAAACTAATTTTGCATCAATATTATCAAAACATTAATCAGATAATATTATAGATATATAATCTGCTATTAATGTAGATAACATTGTTAGGCTAAAAACAAATTTGACACCCAAGAGAGGAAAAATTCAGCAGGTGAACAATAATGGGTAACCAAAAGTAATTCACAGTCCAAAATTATTACATTAAGTCCTACGTCCGTTTAATAAAGAAAATTTCTACTTGCTTAAATAACTTTATAAATCTTCCAGACACTTAAATATTTTGTACTTTCAATTCTTTCGGCAATACTATTGACACAAGTGGCCTTATTTAATTTACCTACTCCATTATCGTGTAGAGAACGCCCTCTAACAAGAGTAAAACTTGCAAAAAAGCATTTTTAAGTTTTTAAAGCACTTGAAAAAAAGGTCTTTCTACCCTCACCGAATGGTCGACCGTACATTCAAAGGTAGGTGCAACATTGGCGTATTTTAAAATAGAAGAATACAGATGAAAAAATCAACCATTAGAGCACTGGATTATAATGAGGGCCATTTTTGTTCATCAAAATGTAGATTGGCTTTTTTTTATGGTTATTCATGTGAAAAATACACAAATATGCATACTAAAACTTTATCAGAAATTATCTACATACAATATACACATACCTGTAAAGCATATTTATCAGAAATAGTTCAATATAAATAGATGTAAAACACTTTGAAATTCAAAATCACAATGATATTCCATAATTTTGCATTTCACTCAAGGTTTACATTATGACAGAATTGGCTAAAAATGCATTAAATAAATTAAAATTAGCGAGTGGACTGACTGGATTGGAATAATTGCCTATGGAGATGTCATGTAGTAAAGAGCGAGAGGCTTACTGCGTATTAAATAGCAGAATAGCGAAAATATTCAATTCTCTATTTGAAGTGAAGGCCGCTTTCTGTAAACGAGTGGATAAGAACTGAACTATGACAGAATAGGATCAAAATTAGTGCGGTCGGAAAGCGATACCATCCTTCTAAATATTAGTTTTTTCAATTCCAAGTATTATTGGCCCATTCGAATGTCTTCGAGATTATTAATAGCAGTGTAATTTGTGATAAATTAATATTGAAATCATGGTAGGATACCTTGATGCCTCAAGAGATTTTTGGACTAAAGATTACCGTGAGAGAATATATTAAAATCACCAATAGATTAATAGGCTCACATAATTTGGCACAATAGAATAATCTAACTGCAATTAACCCTTTAATACCCAATACATTTTGCCTCTATGCATCCCTTACAATACCTATGACTATTCTTTTCCTCACCTGGCGTTCTTCCCTGTATCTCAGTCTTCAACATTTTGTTGCCAATGAAAAAGCTCCGCCGCATCTCTCTACAGTTGAAATAAAAGAATGTCTCTCCTACTCTGCCATGCCTAGCGGAAATAACTCTGTTCGTAAGTTTTCTTTTTCATCAACTCTAACTCAGCGGGAAAAAGAGGCGTTTCATCAAGACATATAACAAAATGCATTGCTTTTTGGCAAAATGGCGAACAAAAATCAAATAGAAGAACAACAGAACATTTTTTTATCTTTTTTTAGCTCTGAAACCCAAATTTACGCCACTATGTCGTAAAAAGCTACGCCTAAAAGCGATGGTAATCGTTCAATTCTACCATAAACTCGTTCGTTTGATTGTACTCCCAAAATATACTAAATACAAGTACATAGACAGCAAATAAAGGGGTTGCACCTATGTTATATAACATGAAATTTAGAAGGAAGGATCCATAAAACTAGAAACAAATGCTACGAAAGGCAGATCTAACATAAAAATTCAGCCAGTGCAGGGTGGGCTGGAACAAAGCTTAAGAATAACATTTTTACTGGTAATTACCTACCAGGCCCAATTTTATAGAAAGCGCCTATAAAATTGTTGAATTATGCAATAGGATATTAAATAGGCAAAGAAGTAAATAATCCACCGAAGATTCCGACCAGAACAGTCTCGTGAGTTGAATAATGCTAGAAAATGTAGGAACAATTTTTTTTAAAGGTAAATCAAGGTTTTCCATTCCAAAATCAAAATTAATTTGTACGAAGACATATATTTCGAGGGTAGATTAATATACTGTTTGTAACATTAATTAATTACCTGTAAATTTTGTTGATAAATGAGTATAATTATCAAAAGAAACCGAATGTTATGTGAAAAGAAACCCCGCCAATTAGCCATATCCCAATCAGATCCCACAAGAATGATTATTAAGTTAAATGCATTTTGATGAATTTGCTTAACTAGTTTAAATGACTTTTGGCGCGTCGTAAATTTCAAAATACATACATTTTGGTAAACTATAAATGAAATGCGCACAAGAACTGCAAACTACACGTTAGTGAATGTTAAGTAGGTAAACGAGGCTGGCAAAGGCTAACTCAAACAACTCCAGGTGAAATATTGAGCACGGCCCCCTACTGCTCGCTGAGTAATTAATTAGGAGCCGTACTTGGAACTACGTCACCCCAGAGCAGATGTCGTCAATGCCATATGCCGACATTAGTCAGAGATGAGCCCGCCAGGTGCTTCATGCCCTCTATACGACTCACATTGTTCGATTGCTGCCTTCGAAAGCGAAAAAATCAATTTTCCCAAGAGGAATACATCACCATGGGCATAAGACAATAAATGGAATATTTATTCAATCATAGATACAATTTAATACGGTCATTTTTCAAATTATATGCAATATATATCTATTTAGCTCAATCAAGATAATGATAAGTCAATCGATAAAAAAAATTATCCACTCAAATATAGTAAATACGTGCAAACACCAAAGGCGACAGGCCCGTAACAACGAAGTCTCTTTTACAACTAGGTCCCATGTTAGTGGACTAAGAATTCTTAAAAAAAAGGGCGCTTACCAGCCACTTATAAAAGGTCAAATTATTGGAAAACAAACGTAACACCAAAACGCTTTCAAAATTTTCAAAATTATTTTTTCTCACGCTTTAATTATCATCGCGGGTCTCTTTCTCTATTTCCCCTGCTCCATTACACTCCAAGCGATATTTTCGCGAGCAAACAAGACAAAGCACGCTCACGAGAGACCGTCAAGAGCAAACAATCCAGGCGCGCAAGGGGAAAAATAGGTGCGCACACATTTTTCATAAGACTAGAATATTTTCACCTTTAAGTGCTCCACATTACGTTCCTTCCTCCGCCTTCCCGGGGCATAAAATATAAATTAGTACGAGTCACCAAGTCACATTTACGCCGCATTTTTCCCTATTTAACACGACCGCCAACAGTCCCGACAAGGACCGCCTCGCGTTTCCCACACGTCTTCCCTCCCCTTCCCTCATCTTTTCCACTCCGTAGAACCCCATCTCGCCCTTCGAACCTCCTCCACCTTTGACATCCTCCCCTCCATCTCACCCCAGATATCTCAAGACGACACCAAGACGTGACTACTCCACGAGACGCACAACCGAGATATTTCTTTACCCTTCTCGCCCCGCCAGCATCACCTACCACCACACTATCCTTTCCCGTTCCATGCCCTTCCTCCCCCAAGTCCCGTGCACCTCCCCTACCGACCCTTGTTGTGTGGCAAAGTTCATGAGCGCTCCGTGAGGTAGAGAAAGGAGAAAAGGAGAAGGAGGGTATGCGTTGCTTGACAGACTCGAGACAAATCCAGAGGCAGGAAGACAGCCCATTCTCGGAGAACATTTCTTTTAACTTTATTATTTGTAGATATCTCCCTCCCAGTTCCTATATCCCTCCCATATATACTCACACTCCTCAGCCCTACCACTCTTTTCCCTTTAACCTCGCCCCCTCCCCGTCCCATCACCCTATTTTCCACCTAACTCTTGGGATTCACTCGACGAGATCCCCTCCCTCCTCCCTTGTCCCGAAAAATTTTTGATGGGCTATTATTTCTCAATCTCTACTATCGCCTCGGTTACCTCCCCACCCCGCTCCGTTCCCTCATCATTCCCCTACCTCTGCTCTACAGGCTTTTATCTTCCACTCTCTCTCCCCATAACCCTCGTCCCCTTCCCTCCCATCTCCTCCTCCTCTCCACTTCTCCCCAACTTCGGTGAATCTCGAACCACTGGAGCACGGAACGCCCGAAGGGGAGAAAGATAAAAGTGGGACTTCCACAGAGAGAGAGAGAGAGAGTGAGAGAGGGAATAAGAAGCATCTTGCGGAGAGAATCCGCGCGCTGGCTTCATTTCGATTCCCGCAGTCTTCTTCCTCCCCTTTCCTTGAAATTCCCACCCTCCACTAAGGGAAATCTTCTTTTGCCCCCTCCCTGAAATCTCCCACTTCCTCTCATCGAAATAATTCCCTCCCAGTCATCCTCTCTCTCTCGCCCTCTTTCTTCCTCCCTCCTCCACGCTGGATGAGGAAAAAAAGGGAGCAGAGGGGGATGAGACAGAGCCATTTTTTTGGGACTCGAGAAATAAAGCGCGAATGATTATCGTGACGGGAAAGGCTTGAAAATTTTGGCAAACTGCTCGTTACCCTGAGAGAAAGGTCCTCTCTCCCTCTCTTCTTCCCCTTCCTTCCTCTAACCGCCCACGTTCACTTCATTCTTACGGCACGGCACGGCACGGCTTGGCGAAATTACGGGGAATGCATCCGGCAGAATAAGGGACGGAATGAAGCACGTGAAGAAAATAGGGTCGGCTCGGCTCTTTTTTTTTGTCCCTCCTGACGAAACAAATCCGAAATTTAAATCGCAAAAGGGCAATGGGGATCGCATTATCACGCTCGCGCTGGCATTTACGGCTTCATTACTTTTTCGACGGAAGAGTCGTTAAAAAAAGGATGGGCTCGGCGTGCGATGAAGTGTGACAAGGAACGCGAATAAAGAAGCTTCAAAGCGAAGCTCATCTTTGATCATTACGAAGCGGGAACGGAAAATTAACTTTGCGAAAACTGGAAAAGGAGTGCGTGAATTTCAACGGATTTGTGACTACATATTGTGCCAATAGGAGTGTTCAACTGTCGTAGACAGGGAATCGGTATTGGTACTGCGTTACTTTATTAAATAAAGATGCCGATTCAAGCAAGTTCATGGTATTAGAATCATTACAAAATGGATCATCACGTCACACTCCGAAACCTCTGTATCCAAAGAGCATTAATAGTTTTTAGGAAAGTCAAGTTATATCCATTTTTACAGGAGAAATCAATACAGCAATTGCATGAACTACCGGATTCATATCACCTCCACAATTAATCATTTAACTCTCACCTTGCCACAAAATATCAACACTGCTAAGAGAAACAAGTGATTCTTAAAAAATATAACAACTGCAAAATTGAATTTCGTTTTTTTTAATAATACTCCATGAAATACGAGCAATATCTGTTTTTCCTCATTGACACTAGAATGGAAAGTCAAATTGAATATTTAGTAGCTTTCAGGACGATATCGAAGGATGTAACATAAAGAAGCAAAATAATTCAAGGCTTCCCATGAAAATTGAAATGAAGACACCAACGCCATAGAAGTCTAAGAAACAAAAAAGTTAGAAGGAAAAAGAACGAACATTGAGAAATAATTGATCACAGAGTTTGAAAAGCTTGGATATGATGAACAGCCTAACGGAAAACTAGCAGATGGGATGATTAACACAAACTATTCCTGTTGTTGCTTGATCATTATGATGTTGATGAATTTAACAAAGTGGGGAAATAGTTAATGTATTCAATTTAAAGTGAACAACAAATTGAATTTTACAATAATCTGTTTATAATAATCCATACCATGAATTTAATTATGTTTGGTTACACGATTATCACCAAATACATGTATTATACACATAGCTATCAATTGTAACAATTACTTAAATGCATATTGGTTAAAACTGAAATCAATGAAGCCACGAAAGCCGACTGTGAATACACGATGAGTGTGATTACGGCGTGTATATTCCATTCATTAAGCACGGTATAAAATTTGCGAGTCGTTATACTGAAGACCAAAAGCTAGCGTTCGAAATATTCAAGAGGAAGGCCAATATGGCATACATAGCAAGTTAAAAGAAAATTATGTTTTAAATTCACATATATTCAACATATTCATTAAAAAAACAGGGTCATTCTATTTCAAAACCGGATAAGCAATCGTGAGCTTTGGACTCTCCTTTGAACACGCTACTATAAGAACGGAGGCGGTATTTCAACTGAGAGAAAAATAAATTGAAATACTTTAATGGTAAATAACTATGCTCTGAATTGATAAATTTGGAAAACAGTCTAAAGCAAGTCCTCAGGGAGAAAATAAATAAGACAAATCTGTACATGAGCAGAAGGTATTACGTACGCTCGTGAGACTAAGTTCTTTATTTATGTAGGAAATTTGAATAGAAACGAAAAAGGGGCAATTGCTAGTGGATCGATGATGAAATACCAGGAAACTGTGAAGATCTTTGCTATTAAATATTCAAATGGATTGTCTAAAAACGAATGAAAGGAACGAAGGGAATAAAATAATGGAATTGAATATTTTATGGCTAATATAATCTAGTTCAAAATTTCTATATTATTCATTAAATGATTTCACACTGGAAGCAATAAAATTTTCCTCGAAAATAAGAATGAATTAGGATAGGTATAGAACGGAATAAATAGAGGAAGGAAGTATGCGAAAATGAAAAAGGGATTATTGTAATGTTGGATGCTAGGTTGTGTTTTGTCAGGAAAGGCAAGGGAATCGCCGCTGCACCTGTGTCCACCCATAACCTACCCTAACCAGTGCGAGAATACTCCTAACAAATACCTCGTATAATACCCAATAATAAAATTAATCCCAACCACAGACAGACAGATGGTTTCTTTCACTCCTTCAACATATATTAATAAGATTTTAGCAAAGGTTTGTCCTATTCTAGTGGCGTAAACTAAAACTCCTCCTTCATTATCAATGTTACTCGATGAACTCAATGTTATACGCCATTTTCCAACGAGAAAAATTATGCATTCATTAATTATGAAACAAATATTAACACTAAATGACGGTTATCCGTCATCATTCCTCTCTCCGGGTGAAAATGTCGGTGCAGAAATATTGGCAATCTAGCTGAATAAACTTACTTCTCCGAGTTAAAATGCTTGGGTGGAAATATTAAAGTAAAATTTCAAGAGGGTTACCCATATTCCACAAAGAGCAACCTTGAGAAAATCTTGACGAAGAACCTCCCCGATGAGACACCAATTTCATCGCATCAAAATCTGCTCCCTCCTTCAAGGTGGGTGGCTGGACTGGAAAGAACGGGTAGGGAAAAGAGGAGGGAGTAGAAGTAAATATGCATATCCCAACACCTTTATAATCCCTTGGTGGTATGAATTTATAAAGGCGATTATCGATTATCATCAGAATGAAGAAAGAGATGCAGAGTAGGAGAACGGTAGGAGAAGTAAAGGTGAAGGAAGAAGGACGGAAAGGAGTTTAAGGGGATCGGTAAAGAAGGGTCAGGTTATACATTATCTGTCACCTAAGACCCTTTCCTCTTCCCACGCTCGCCAACCTCTCGAAGAACTCGCGTGTTTGGAAAAAGGGGTGAACAAGCAGTGGCCCTGGAAAGGCGACCCGGGAGGCATGGTAATAGGGGGGAAACGAAGGGGTAATACGTTGAAGAATTCCGATGCGAAGGTAAAAATTTCGCACAATGCTGATTTATCCATCGCTTTGCTTTTCTCCTCCGGGGCGATAAAGCACGTTGTAAAGGCCGTGTGCTTGGGGGGGGAGAGAGAGAGAGATTCGAGGACGAGAAGCGGGTAAGGGAGATAAAGAGTTAAGAGATGGCCGAGGAGGGTGTGCCTTCAGAGGAACTTCGTTGGTAGGTCCGTAGAGAGAGAGAGGGGGGAAAGTGGGGAAGAAGGGGGTTAGAGAAAGGATAAAAAAATATGAAAATATATACTTGGTAAAGATAAGACGTCGAATTGAGAAAAATTGATCGGTGTAGGTTGGTGACGGCTGGAGAGTCTCTGGGGTGATCGAAGTTGTTCCGATCCAATTTCGCCACGCTCGAAGACGACCTCAAGAAGAGGAAAATAAATAAAGAGGTAAACTGACGGGTATTATTGAGTGAATTTACTTCTTATGATGTAAAGAAAACTTGGTTTCGTTTCACAACACTGTATGGCCCCAACCACGAATATAACGACTCAGCGCCATTGCCTGGGTTAACAAATAACCTTTGACAGTAACAATACAAGTAAGATGTTGATACACTGTGGAACAATAAAAAGTTTGATACTTTAATTATACTGAGCTAACAGAGGGAATTCTCCAAAATACACTGGATATCAGGACTAATGTTACATACATTAGGGGTATCAGCCGCAATAGCTTAAACTTCTAAAGATGAACAAATTGAGTAGCTTCAGGCGTGATGTGGTATAAATCGAACTTAATGAAGAACTGATCATATAAATTTTCCACCAGATAAAATTTATTTACCACCGGGTTTCGATGTTTTACATCATCTTCAGGTCACCTTTCCACTTGATGATGATGCAATACATCGAAACCCGGTCGGAAATAAATTTTATCAAGAGGAAAGGTGCTACGATCAGTTATTCATTCTAAATATGAGTTAAAAGAAAACTTCCAAGAAAATGGTATTTTTAGGTATTTCATATGCATGAGATTTCTCATTAGCTTTGAGCAGAGGTCTACGGGATTAAAGGAAAACGGCTAAAGGAGACAGAGAATTTGTATGTAGAATGAGAGTAGAGACGGGAATATGGCAAATAGATTATATATAATAAACTCCTCGGGATGAAAGATGTAACGTGATATACGTTAAATCAACATTTATTGAGTTACTAAATAAACTGGGAAAGTAAAAGTGAAAACATATAATTTATAAGTAATATAAATATACCAAGGAAGAAAAACACAATGAATAGGCGATGGGATGAAATTTATCGAATGGCAACAACCGCATTAAATCAGTTTGTCTAGTACACATCAAAATGTTGTGACGTGCGTCAAATGGTATCATACAGAAGAATAATAAAATGAGCAGTAATTATAGGAAAGGGTAAAAGAAAATTACGAGGAGCTAAGACCCTTGTTGGATGAATCAACCCACGTAATCGTTTGCCACAATCATTCATCAATCAATAATTTGGTTTCAATCGGACGAGCGACCGTAAAGTGACGCTACATCGAGGATTTCAACGGTACCCTTCAACTGTGAGACCAATAGAAAAACTGCATAATGTTCGCGTGAATTATGAACGCCGCTTTTATATGGATCTGAAACTGATTTCTTAATTCTAAAAAGAAAACAATTTTCCGGGGTCAATTCCTCTATTTTCTTGATTTATTAATCAGGATATGCATATACAAGATCTAAAAGCAAATTGTCCTCCCGTTTGAAAAAGTGTCTTTCTGTAATAAGATTCACAATTTTGAGATAGCATGGATCTCTGGCCCCATCCTTCCACGCCCCTCCCTTGACACATGGTGCAATATTGTGGAAGCATCCATCCGACGAGCGTCGGGAATGCTCTTGGGGCTATGCCACTGTTTCTTCAACAGGTCTTCATTAGTCCGAGTCTCCTCCGCTGACACCAAAGTAATTTTCGGCCTTGGACATGCCAAGGATAGTATTGCTTGCACAATGGATACTCTCTCCTTGTGACCTAGTTGCAAAATTTCTCTGCCCTACCCATGTCTTCACTTTCAGCGATTTTTTACCTCGGCAAAAAGAATGGATATTGGCGCTAATCAAAACCTGGAAGCCACACATTGTGCCTGTAGCAATTGCTTAAGTTATCTATATTTTAAAAAGGCCTGACTGATAAAGAAAATCTGAAATATTACAAATGAAAATAATTAAAACCTTAAATTTTATCAAAGAGGAGACGAAAGAAGAAAATCATTTGTATACTAAGGTATCAGTACTGCAAAATGTACTATCACTGCAAAACACAGTTTAACTTTCGGGGAGCAAGAGAACACCTTAGCAAATTAACTGACTAAAGCACTAAGCCGGATATCGAGGGATCTGTGTTCGAATCCAAGTCGAGTTGAATGATGTTTATGTTCTGAAATTTGTGCCTTGTCATTTTACAGTTCAACTGTGGCCACATAAAATAAAAAATATTGGTAGTTGCCAAGAATACTCTATCTGTAGATAAAGAACAAAGTAAATTTGTCATTGCGAGAGTCAAAAAGTCTTAGAAGGAGAGAAGTATACAATATCCAGAACCGTTCCCTATATAAAAATGTATAAATTAAGACAGGCCGTGATTAAAGGGGACTTAGGGGATCGACGGTATGAGGGGAGACGGATGGCGTGCAAGTAGGTGGAGAGTTGGAGAACAAAAGGAAGTGCAGATGAATATCAGAGGAGGGATGGATTATGACGGAAGAAAGAAAGAGGAAGCACAGGCTAGAGAGGGAGGAAAGGGGGTTTATTGTTGAGATCGTATAAAAGATACAAGGTCGAAGGGGCTGAAGTTTGGCAGAGATTTAAAAGACAATGGCGACAGCAGAGCTAGCTGTTCAATATTACATGTCCAGCCGCGGGGGCAACCACACAAGTGAAACCCCATGTGCCCTCTACCGGAAAGCCCCACGGGGATTGATGCTAGCCAGTGATTACATACATATATATATATATATATATATATATATATATATATATATATATATATATATATATATATATATATATATATATATATATATATATATATATATATATATATATATATATTGTGTGTGTGTGTGTGTGTGTGCGTGTGTGCAAAAATACCTACTTCTCACTCACGAAAAGAGGGAAAAACGGAGGCATTCAGTGTGTGAATGTGTTTGTGCATGAAAGTACTTTTTGTATGCGCATATGCTACCCGTGGAGCATGAACATGATTCTTCGGAACCTGAAGGGTAATTTTTACGAGGGTAACGCCGCGTAGTATGAAAGGGCAATATGGGCGAAGATACTCGCCAGCCAAGGCAGACAATTTGTTAATGCTCGCTGTGAACGAAACTAGTTTTTCAACAAATTTCTCGAGAGTTACCGTCCTCTATTTCACGGAATCACAGCCATTCCATAATTTTCAGCGTATTTTTTACGATGGGGTCACAAAATACCTTGATTATTCCCAACGCTTCTTTTATTTTACAATCTCGCAGTCAGAAAAGAAGATAAAATTCCCTAACTTATCTAATTAACCATATCATATTCGCCTTCTACATTTCTTCTCGCCATCTTCAATTAGGTAACGCTTGATAACCTTGAATTTGACTTCTACGGGTCAACTGCTGAACTAACAAAGTTATGGCAAGGATTAACGCTCATTCCTGCTAATTAATTTAGAGTGATGAGAAAACTTCCTTATTCCTGCTAAAATACACTAAAGTTATTCGCAAGCTTTCTTGTTTATTCACAATGAATCATGCACACCCTCTGACCCTCAGAGCGAGCAATGATTAGCCCCTCCTCATAAACACAAAACTCATTCCCTAAACAACTAACTCATGAATGAAGAAGCATGCTGTTAACCAGGCAAAATTTTTCTTTGCGAACTCTAAAAATATATAATTCAATGAAAATAAATATTCCAAATATTACGTAAACTCATTAATAACAATGAAGACGCAATTGTACACACGTCGTTAAGACGAGTAATTTCAACAAATAGCTACACTCCAAATTTAAAAACAGTTGCTAACTCACTGCTATAGCATAATTTTCTGAAATTGTTTCTGGAAATATTTTTCCTCGATCAACATTAAACCTCCTCTTCATCATGGAAAATAAAATATTGAAACTAATTTATTTTTCCATTATATTTAAACACTTGAGTTGAATCAGTGATGTTGAAATCGTTAGTCCATTTTTATCATGTCTACCAAATCTACTGTTCTCTTTGGCTGATAAAAAAATGAGAATCTATTTCATATTCTTTATTGAAGTCTACCGCATTTTCATATAGAACTAAAATCTTGGAAAGAAGAAAGGAAAATTTAAATTTGCAATGCAATTACTTATTGAAGGTAGGTTATCAAATTATTCCTGTACATCTATATGCCTCAGTAAGCTTTCTCAAGCTAAAAATATGACAATTTACTATACTAAAAACTGCCGGCTAAAATTCTATGAGCTAAACGCCCATACAATGCTTACGCTTTTATGCATCGTAACTGCACTTTGATTTAACTTTTAAAATATGCTACTTTCAAAATACTGTCGCGGTTTAATAATTTTGAAATTGCTTTAATTTACCCACTTTGCCATATCGTCAACATTATCCGCGAAATTAAAGTTCATTATGATAGAAAACATGAGTTATTAGTCAAAATTACAAAGAGTTTAGCTAATTTCACAGACTTCTTTGGCAGGCTCCGGGGAATGTGCAAATAATGGACAGCTTAATTTAGAAAGATATCCCAATAAAGCTGCAGAAAGATGAATTTATAATAGTGCATTAACTACTGAGTGACATAAATAGGCTTTCAAATTAAATTTCATGACGCAACGTCCACATGAAATCTCATATTCGGACTAATTATGCTTTATCAAGACCATTTAATACAAAACATTACTACGAGTACGATAATTTGTGAAATAATTGGCAAATTAAAACGAGTGGTAACCTAATAAACTAACCTTCCATTACACAATGAATAATTTCAGTCAATTTTGTGCGGCAATAGCATTTACAATGAAATGTTTATCATATGTTTGATAATACATCGACTTCAATGCATATTGATTCTTTCCAGATTTCCAGATCAACTATTCTGGGTGGCAGAGCAGTTGTTTTTAAATCAAAATTGCATGACGCGTGAAGAAAAGACTTGATAGGCAGGCCATTGTGACATGTCTCTGAGTTTGTTGAAGAAATAACGGGGAATTTTATCAAGCGTCGCACATTTTAAGTTCTTACCAAGCTTGGAATATTGCCAGATTATGCCCATCTGTGTTCGACTTATTGACTCTCACAGGACAACTAAATATGCACACACATGGAGTTTAATATCTATTTTCGAATAATACACGTAACTTCACTTTCGGTAAAGTTACATGTATTATTCTGGGACCTTACTACCGGAGGTTAACTACCGGCTAGCAGTCACTGGAGGCAGACTACAAATTATCAAAACTTAGATAACTGCATTCTGGCTAAATAAACGGGCACGAAGAGCCCCAAATCAAATGTCAGAAGTCTAATTCTTGAGAGCTTTTCATCGAAATGAAAAATCGCTTGACGAACGCAATGACGTTCCAGACGTAATATCGTCGAGCATGCTATCCTCTAAAATACTGGAAATATGAATTTTCATTCTGTCTTTCTCATTTAACTTTCCAGGTAGGTTTGTGCCCATGCTTACCTAAAACTGTCCACCTCCGTACAAGGCGCAAATAGCCACAATGATTTCCGACTGTTCGGCCCGGAGCAACAAATCAGTCACTACTCGTTACCAATACTTTCGGGCGAATGTGAGCAAAGAAATAGAGCTACTTCCATGGAGGGTGTGACGTGGATCGGGAGAATCGAGGGTGGAGTAGCGGCGCAGCGGTTGTGGGTTTTGCATTGAAAGGGAGGAAGAGGGTGGCGCTGCGGAAAGTAGACCGCTGTGCACCCGACCGAACGACACAGAATTCACTTCCCATCCCACCCCGCTCGCCACTCGACGTCGAGGGGGAAGCGATGGAGACAAGGGAGGGGCTAGGGCGTGGGGGCCTGACCGGGTTGTTGGGCGGGGTCTCTCTGGAAGTGCATTGTCGAGCGAAGGGCTGGGTTAGAGTGGCGGTGAAGGGGGGAATGGGGCGAGAGAAGAGAGCCACGTGAGCTTAAGGGGACCGAGCAATGATGAGGGCTACCCGAGGTGGGAGGAGGGAGGCTGTTTTGAAATATACTAGCTCACCAATTTTGAGGCCTACTAGATTAATGCGAGGAAATAATCGACTCGAAGCCATATTTCAACCAGACTTTTGTTTTATTTTCGAAACGTTGAAGATGGGCGTCTATTCCTTCGATGGTAATAATAAGTGACCGTTAAAGGGATATTAAACAGCAGAGCTTATTGCAGGAGACGCGCGTTTCTAGGGCATCTTTATTGCGGTCTTTCGGGATACAAGGGATGCCCATTAAAGCACGAGAGGCAATAAGAGGGAAATGAGACAATAGGGGATAGTAAAAAAAGGAAAGGAGTAACACAAGGAGAGAAATGCGACCTCTGTGCAAGAGATTTTATTAGTCAACGAGGACCTCTCTAAGTCTCACCAGATGAACAGCGTAGGTAGAACGTGCAACTCCCGAAAAATCCTGCCACTACGGGGATCAGTGTGAGCAATTACTTCAACAGAAATTTTCCATTGAAAAACACAAATTATGTGATACGCGTATTCACCGTGTATTTATCCTGGTGTGGAGCGATTTTGACGGTCAAACTAAAAGATGCGGCTTCAATTAACGGAATATTAAGAGGTGGAGCCACATATCAAGGTTGGTTCCCTAATATTATAGGATTTAACTATTAAATAGTTGACCGGCTATTTTCCTTACATTTCAATTATTCAAACAATAAACAAAATCCAAATATAGTCACGATATAACGGAAAAGACAGTTTGCCGCCTATAGGATATGCTGAACACATATTCTATAGGCGGCAAACGCGCTTCTATAGGTAGTAAACAGCGGTCAGGCCCTTTTAAAGGGAAGAAGATTGAATAAGAACCCTTTACGTAACTGGGTAGGTACTTGAACACTTTATTATTAACCCTCATTATTTTAGTGTTTATCACTAATACCCCTATGCCTTAATTTTTTAACTGTTAACTATGTCCTTGCTTATGCTCAACAATGAACATTACGAAGCTAGCGTGAAAAGACTTCGCCCACCATTGGACTACAAAAATGTCTATATGTGAGGGATCGACACAAACCCTGCCAACGATATCCGATCAGACAGAAGGATAGTACCCTTACGAAAAGATCGAAGAATAAGAGCGACAACACGGCATCAGCCCGCTTGCGTTTTCCCTCCGACGACGCATGCCTGTCAGGGGCGCGGGAGTTGAAAAATAAGGCCCGGGGGTGGGCCGCACTATCGCCCACTCCGGCAGTGGGGGGACTGGCCAGGGAGGGGGACTGGGAGACGAGAATCACGCGTCCTGTGGGGCAGATGTTGCCCGAAAATCGAGGAAGGGAAGGTACCAACATTAAAGGCCCACCTCAACCCTATTCCGTCACTTATCGCACTGGTGTGCCCAAACCCCCCGAAATTCCCCTTCCCGCCCCAGCGCTATGGGAAGAAGGCTGGAGCGGGGGCCCCGCGGCGGGGGTTTGCGAAGCGTATTTTCGAAAAAAAAGCAGAAGGCAAAAGGAAGGGTAAAAATGGGAGGGGTGAATGAGAAGGCTGAGATGGGGGTGAATGCTAAAGGGGTTGCCTCCGGCAGACGCGCAGCGAGTAAAAAAGCGGAGGGGGCGGCGACAGTCAACATCGCCGATGGCTGTTCGGATTGTGTCAATTATTTCAGTGGCCCTGAATGTTGAAACAATATGTTCTTCGGAAATAAGTCAAATGCGTGATAACTGAATTATGTTCTATGCTGAAAGCCTTATTTATGAAAAATGTCCACGGATAGACCAACATCACACAATTGCTTCATTTTTTATACAGCAAACCACACGAACTCGAAGATTTTACGAAGACGACGTTACTTGTAAAGAGTAAAATTATTTTACTTACGGCATTAATGAATAAATAAATTCCCGCAAATTTCCAACAAGCTGGACTATGAAGAAAATATTGCCTAGGGAAAAAGTTGAATGCATAAATTAAAGGATTCAGTTTTCCTCCGAACAATTCTACACCAAAACATAGAAAGACAACAACGCCTACAGAGTAATAGATGTCTCATTCATGGACTTCTATCACTCTTTTCTCAAAGTAGGTGCCTTGCAGCTATCTCTCATAAGACACTGTCACTATCTTTCGGGGCATTACACACACATATGGGGTAGTGACTGAAACCGTAGAATTCTAGACGGGCAGGGTACCTTGCCTCGAATGTAGGCAGCCTACCTGAATAACCCACCCCCGTCGACGGATCCCTGGCTACGCCCTTGGCCTTAGGTTACCGAAACGACAACTGCTGGTACCGGGTACGACAAGAGGTAAAACTCCCATGGGGAAGGGAGGGTCTTACCCCGTGGAGCGGGAGAAATGTATTCTGGGGGACGAACGCACCTGGCGACCGCCGCCGCTTTCGAAATTGGAAGTTTGCTCAGGGTACGGCACGCGTGTTGGGTATTCCACCCTGACCATTTGGCGCGACGACAACCCTTTTCCTTCGTGAAAGCTATTAAGGTCGCAATCAATCTCCCAGGAAGCCTTCGCTAGATTAAAACAATGAGTGATCCCAAATAAAAACATACCAGTGAAAATGAGGTCCCTCCATCCCATCACAATGCCTTTTCCAGCTTATTTGTATGAAAAGAGGAATGGCCGACATCGCATTAGAATGGAAAGGGCATGCTGGATTGCATTATGACGTGCAAGAAGAGTGAATGAGAGAATTATTTTCTAAAAAGAATATTTTAAATCGAGAAATAATGATGTTAGCATTAAGGTAATATATACAATTCAATATGCACAATGCCTCTCCTGACTATTCTTCCAATTGAATTTTTTGTCAAGTAATACAGCACAGTTTTCCTAAAAATATCGATTTAAACAGTACATCCGTCGTTTTATCTATCGGATCCTTTATATTTTAAAATATTAAATTAATATCATATAAAAAAAATAAACCCAATAATCAACCCGAAGATCGGTTTGGTAGGTAATAGTAGAGTTCATCCAGTACTAAGGCCGAAGGCGTGTGAAATTCACACATCAGGGTAGGAGGGACAGGTCCTTTCCCTGTGCTGGTTATGGTTTCTGAGGAAGATCTGGTCCCCGAAAAATCATATAGCTTGGGTGAAGCTGCAGGAACCCAGGTGGGTTTGCCCGGTAACCGAACCCGGGCCTTCCGGTCAGTAGTCCAACGCTCCACCCCTAGACTACCGTGACCCACTAATATTATATTTTATATAATGGTACGTTAAAAAATTATTTGTTCGTACTCATGAACAGTAGATGAAAAACATTTATTTGAGTGAGTTTCACAGAATAGTTTACCTTAAAAGTGCTTGAAATGAAGAAGACCTATAACTAATTAATCATGATATGTGAGCTAAGACGTAACGAACATGAAAGGGCTAGCTGAAAGCAAAGCGAAATATTAGAGCTTTACGTAGCCCAATGTAGGAGAATAAAAAAAAAACTTTGGCCCTAAAGGAGGGCCGGGAATTATCGAGGTTTTTTGACCCTTTATCCAACAACGGGAACCATTCTCGAGCAAAGGGTCAAAAAATGTCTCGCCGAAGAGTTTTTCTCTGCGCTCGATTGGGTTGGAAGAGGTACACAAAGGCAGTGTGAAATCTGGCAGATGTTCGCAATTATTTGAACTTCGCCTGGAGTTACTTCGTCATTAAAAACGAGCGCGATTGGACGCAATACGAGAAACGGCGCTTGGACCAGGGGAGAGCTGAAGAGTTCCACGTTTCGGAAAATTTGCGTCAACAAAAATTCTTTTACTATTACC